>NC_092376.1:11819668-12133735 GCF_030028105.1 Mobula birostris | reverse complement strand
CCAGATGTGCAAAGCTGATAGAGACCTGTCCACACAGACTCAAGGCTGTAATTGCTGCCAAAGGTGCGTCTTCTAAATGCTAATGTAAAGAGGGTGAGTAATTATGCAATCAATTATTCTGTGTTTTATATTTGTAATTAATTTAGATCACTTTTTAGAGATATTTTTTCACTTTGACACAAAACAATCATTTTCTGTTGATCAGTGTCAAAGAAAACCAAATTAAATACATATGATTCAATGTTGTAAGACAATAAAACATGAAAACTTCTGGGGGTTGGGGGTGTGAATAGTTTTCAGAGGCACTGTATCTCAATAAATAAATAACTCAATAAATATTAGTACCGATCATTAACTAGGTTAGATAAATCAAATTAAACTCTTTACAGAGTTACTGTGAGCGGTTTTGGGCCTATTGTCTAAGGCTGGGACTGCTTGCATTGGGGTAGGTCCAGAGGAGGTTGACAAGAATGATCCTGGGAATGAAAGGGTGAATGTAAGAGTAGTGTTTAATAGATCTGGGCCTGTAGTCACTGGAGTTTAGAAGAATGATCGTGAACCTCATTGAAACCTATGAAATAGTTAAAGGCCTATATATTGTGGATGTGGAGAGGATGTTTTCTCTAGTGGAGGAGTCTAGAACCAGAAGGCACAGCCTCAGAATATAAGGACATCCTTTAGAAGAGACTTACTTACTGCCCGTTACACCACTGGCTTTTATGGCAGCAATGACGGTCCTCCATCTCTGGTCATCGCATACAGATATAGAAGGATTCTCCGTTGCTATTTCTGTAACAATTTCTTTTGACATGTCAGAGCTGTTTGCCCTGAGATGAACCCCCCAAATCTGGAGGACTGGTGGATCACTCTTAGTCTGGTCTCTACTCCTTAACCTGATTGTCAAGGGGTGACCTGACCAAGAGCCAAAGCATAAAGCCCCTGACTCCAGCCAACATAGCTCTCCGGGTCATTGAGGCACACAAGCCTCCAAACCACAACAAGGTGTGGTCCCTCTTGGAGGATTAGAACAGGGATGAGGAGGAATTTCTTTAGCCAGAAGGCACTGAATCTGTGGAATTCATTTCTACATATGGGCTGTGGGAGACCCAAGCCTTTGGGTATATTTAAAGTAAAGGTTGATAGGTTCTTGATTAGACAGTGCAGCGAAGGCTACGGGAAAAAAGGCAGGAGAATGAGATTGAGAGGGATAATAAGTCACCCATGAAGGAATGGTAGAGCAGACTCAATGGGCTGAATGGCCCTAAGTCTGCTCTTATGTCTTATGGTCTAAGTTGCACAGAGATCAAAGCATTTGTCCTTCACTCTTTATACATCCTCTGGCATATGTATGTGCTCTGTCATATTGCACTTCTGGACCACTATGGATTGGCTAGGTGCTGTGTGTAAGAGTGAGGTTGTGTTCTGCATGGGTCTGATGTATGAGCTGTCAGCTCTATGACCAGAATAGAATGATCCTGACATTGCTTTTATCACTTCAACTGTGTATTAATGAGAAGTGGAGAAGAGAACAGGGAGAACCCGAGCGAGAGAAATGCAAACAAACAAGGCATTAATGATCTCTGAAGATGTAACAGATAGCAACAGCAGCCATTAGAAGCCTTTCAGCAAACTGTGCTTTGAGAACTACCATCGATAGACAGCACAATGCATTTTTATTTCTAAACCAGCCAATGCTCACGCAGATGTTAATAATCACACCAGATGTTTAATGCATTGGAGGAAGCTCCCTGTTGCTTGAATTAGATTTGTGCTTGAGAGGTGTGGCTGTCTGCATCATTATATCCACGGCTGAGGATCATAGATAGGGTGAATACATTCAGTGTTTTTTCCAAGGCTGGGGAATCAAGAATGAGAGAGCATAGGTTTAAGGTAAGAGGAGAAAGATTTACTCGTAGCTTGAAGAGTGATATTTTTCACATAACGGGTGGTGTATCTGTTGAATGAGCTGCAAAGTTTAAAGTTTAAAGTAAATTTATTATTAAAGTACATATGAGTGAGGGCCTCCATTGGTCAGTCAACCATAGGTATTGCATCCTAGATGTCTAGATATGCTAGCCTGGGCAGTATGATATGGAGATCAAGCTGTTGCCCGTGTAGCAAGCTCCTCCTCTTCACACATCTGAAAAACTCAAAGGAACAAAAGAGACCAATACATTTTAGTCATAGTCATAGTCATAGTCATACTTTATTGATCCTGAGGGAAATTGGTTTTCGTTACAGTTGCACCATAAATAACTAAATAGTAATAAAACCATAAATAGTTAAATAGTAATATTAAATTGTGCCAGGAAGTAAGTCCAGGACCAGCCTATTGGGCGCCAGCAATGTCGCAGGAGTTGCCAGTCAGTGTTGAACTCAATGTAGGACTGCCTTTGGGACTCCAGCTCCAGATTTTGTTCCTCAGGGTTTACTCCCAAAGCCTTCCCAATGGCCACAAAGCAGCGGAGGTTTGAGATCAGAGTTTTCCTTTTCCTAACTGAGCCACCAACCATGACTGATGAGTCCCATCTGCCCAAAATGACTGGTTTTAAGGTGCCAGTAATTTGCCTTTGCCCCTTCTCCTGACAGTAGGAGTGGTTCTGCTGGGCTTAGTGTCTAACCCACACATGAAGGCCAGGAGACGGACTTGGTTATCAGAGGCCATTTGAAGTGCATGCCTCAGATTCATTTTCTTGCAGGTATCCAGAATATATCAAAGAAACACAATAAATCAGTGAAAGATGATGCATAAACAGGGACTAACAGCCAGTGTGCAAAAGAAGATAAACTGTGTAAAAACAAATAAATAATACTGAGAACAGGAGTCGTAGAGTCATTGAAGGTGAGTCCATAGGTTGTGGAGTCACTTTCGTGTTGAGGTAAGTGAAATTATTCACACTGGCTCAGGATCCTGATGGTTAAAGGGTAATAACTGTTCCTGGATGTAATGGTGTGGTACCTAAGGCTTCTGAACCTCCTGCCCAATGGCAGTGGTGAAAAGGGAAGAGTTTCTTCAGGATGGAAAGTTGACACAGTGAAACCTGCCCAGATATGCATTGTAATACTCATGTTTAGATGCAAAAGAGGATGGCATTCTGTTTTGGCAGCAAATAAGCAGAGACAGGAGTTCCATTAGGCAATGTAACAGAGGGAGTCTTACTGTAAATTGATTCATGCTTTTGGATATCAGAGTGTATGGGGTGTCCAGGAAGGTGCAGCACCTCTGGTGAAAGGGCTTGTCATGTCCATTCCGGGACAGTTCACTCATCTTTGGTTCCCACCAGACACTCAGCTCTCACTTGTGGCTCCAAGTAGCTGTTTGCATGCGACAGCAGCCACTCCCACCTTGGCAGGTGGGCTAAACCTGGTGAGGGTAGCCGGCGGCCTCAGTGGGATAGGGTCCTAGAATGCGAAGTCAGCTTCAGTCAGACTGGCCAGATGAGATCTACAGTGAGATCCAACAGCTAGAGAGGCGGCACTGGAATGGTCCGTGGAGAGCAAAGGACGTGACAAAGCACAGAAGATGTCATGGTCATCCACTGCAACCGATGAAGACCCAGTTGATGACTCTTGTTCCTACCGCAGGACCGGATTTCTGGATATAGAAACTGCAAGTAAGGGCAGGAGCATTAGCAAGCTGTATAACACTCACACTAGCTTCCTCAATGGTCTGCTGTAGGCACACTCTCTCAGCTGAAAGGCCTTTTCTCAGCCCTTCTTCAGTAAATCAAAGTGAGGGTTCCGGGTAAAGTAGTGCAGAATACCCAGGAAGAGATCAGACTCAGAAGAACCTGGTCCGAACTAGGCTTTAGCCCTCCTTTCTGATTTGTCCCACATAACTTTCCACTCTCCAATAGACCAAAAATCTGTCTGTCTTTCCTCTAATATATTCAGTGAGGAAAAACCTGTGAAATTGAGTTTGTATTGTTTAGAAAAGAGATTTGTTACAAAGCAGATAAGAAGATCCAGGAAGGCCTAATTGAACCTTGCAGGAATATTAAGAAAGGAACTCAAGATTTATTTTTGTTGGAAGTAGATCAAGATAAAGAACCGGTGGGATATACAATACTGTGCAAAAGTCTTAAGCACATATATATATAGCCAGGGTGCCTAAGACTTGTGCACAGTGCTGTAGTAATTGTATGTATTAAACTGTACTACTGCAGCAAAATAAAACATATTTCTTAACATATGTGATAAGCTTGATTCTGATATGGGTGTCTATTGTGGATTGAGAGTGGGAAGAGGTTAGGAGGGGGGAATCATGGTTGGGAAAAGGGGAAGGGAGAGGGGAGGGAACAAGAAGTATCAGAGAGACATTTTGTAATAATAAATAAACCAATTGTTTGGAATCAAATGACCTTGCCTGGTGTCTCAGAGCTAGCGTGTCTGCATCTGTACCACCTCTTTTTCTTTTATTAGGGAGAGAGAGAGCCTCTCCCTAATTATCGGGTGAACGGGTGAACGAGTGACCAAGTGAATGAGTAGTCTTTGGGGTACTGCAAGCCTGTGTCTTTATTGAAGCTTTGCTGTACACTTGAGTGCTTGGTGGGGGTACCGATGCTTTTTTTGCTGGTGGGGGTGTGGGGGGTTCATTGCTTTGCTGCTACTCATGTGTGAAGGGTGGAGCTGTGGGGGCTTTGGGGTTCCAACATTTAACTGTCATTCATTCTTTGGGGCACTTCTCTGTTTTCATGGACGTTTGTGAAGAAAAAGAATTTCAGGATGTATATTGTATACATTTCCCTGACATTAAATGTACCTATTGAACCTATTGACCTTGCTTTAGACACTCTATCTGCCACCTGTCCGACATCCCTTCCATGGTGCTCCACCCTTACCATTCCCAACATCCTTTGCTTTCACCAGATTCACAAACTCTGTCTCCGCTCCACGTTGGCAATTACAACACTGTGCAAGTGTCTTTGCCACATTCTCTATATATATCTGTGCCTGAGACTTCTGTGCAGTGCTGTAGAAAAATCTAGGGAAAATTAATTCAGAGGAGGCAAGTACTTATTAGAGAATTTGTATGGAAAAAAGCCACTCTGCCCAACTCATCCATACTGACCAAGATCATCCCACTTGTCTGCATTTGACCCTCTAAACCATTCCTATTCATGTGCCAATCCAAACATCATTTAACTTTCTACCACTTGGCAGTTCATTCCACATATACATTAACCTCCATTGGAAAACTTTGTCCCTCCAACCCCATTTAAGTCTTTGCCCTCTGATCTTAAACCTACAGTATATTCTCTTCTTTTAAACCTTGATCATTAGGCTTATCCTTGTCGCTTATGATTTTATAAACCCCTACGAAGTCACCCTTTGAGCCCTCTGTACCAGGTAAAACAAAGCAAAGCTATCCCATCTCTGAAAGCCAAATTCAAATTTATTGTCAAAGTTCATGTACAGTACTGTATGTTGCCTTGAGATTAATTTTCTACCAGGCATTTTCAGGAAAATTATGAAATAACATAGAATATATTTTAAAAAACTATACACCTGCCATTGCCTGAGTATGGATTTTCTATGTTCTCCCCTGAACCATGTGAGTTTCCTCTGGATGCTCCAGTTTCCTTCCACAGTTCAAGGATGTACCGGGTAGTAAGTTAATTGGTCATTGTAGATTATCCCATGATTAGGCTAGAATTAAGTTAGGGGATTGCTGGGTGGCTCGAAGGACCAGAAGGGCCCATCCCATGCTGTGTCTCAATAAATACAAAAACAAGACTGATGAAAGAACAATGTGCAAACCAAGACAAATTATGCAAATGAAGTAATAATAATACCGAAGACTTGGGTTATGAAGAGTCCGTGAACGTGATTCTATAGGTTGTAGAATCAGTTCAGAGTTGTGGTGAATGAAGTTATCCAAACCAGTTCAGGAGCCTGATGGTTGACGGGCAATAATTGTTCCTGATCCTGGTGGAGTGGGAGCTAAGCCTCCTGTCCCTTCTGTCTGATGGTAGTAGCAAGAAGAGGACATGGCCTGGATGATGGTGGATGCTGCTTTCTTGTGCCAAAGCTCCTTGTAAATGTGTTCAATGGTGGGGAGGGCTTTGCCTGTGATGGACTGGTCTGTAGCTATTTCCATTACTGGGCATTGGTATTTTCACATCAGGGTGTGATGCAACCAGTTAGGATACTCTCCACTGTCCATCTATCGATTTTTTTAAAATTTTTGTGGCTATGCCGAATATACATAAAGTACAAAAAAAAATTAGAGGTACCATGGCGATGGCGCTTACGTGCTGGTCCCAGGACACCCTCCTTATAGCTGAAACTCACGAGTCCCAGCAGCACCCATGTATCCACTTTCATTCAGAACTTTGTTTGATTACTTTTATTGTTTGCTCAATTTGTATTTCTTTTCCCTCTGCACATTGGTTATTTGATGGTCTTCTTTTTTGAGGGGGGTGTGTTCTTTTGGGTTTTTTGTCTTGTGGCTTCCTGTAAGGAGATGAATCTCAAGATTGTATAATGTATATGCACTTTGCTAATAAATGTACTTTGAACTTTGACACTTTACAGCCCCTCCTCTAGCTTCACTTATGGTTGTGGTCGAGAGGAGATGGGGGAATCTGAAGGAAATTAAAAACAAACAATTGGAGGTGCTCGGCAGGTCAGGCAGTAACTATGGAGGGAAATGAACAGTTTAAATTTCAAAGTTCAAAGTAAATATTTTGTCGAGGTATATATATGTCACCACATACAGCCCCTGAGATTCATTTTCCTGTGGGCATACTCAGCAAATCCAAGAATCACAATAGTATCAATGAAGGACTGCAACCAACAAAACAGACAAACAACCAATGTGCAAAAGAGAACTAACTCTGTAAATGCAAAACAGAAAAGAAATAATAAATAAATAAGCAGTAAATATTGAGAACATGAAAAGAAAGTGAGTCCATAGGTTATGGGAATGGGTCTGCGATGGGGTGAGTGAAGTTGGATGAAGTTATCACCATGGGTTCAACAGTTTTGGGTCAAGACCCTTCACCTAGACTGAAAGAGCAGAAGAAAGATAGCCAGGAGAAAGAAATGAGGGCTGGAAAGAGGTAGGAGGGGATAATCATCAGATGTTATTGTTCCTCTCAGTGCTTTGTGGCACATCGGGCAGCAACTTTGCCGTTTCTTTAGCATTTGTCTATTTTCACAAGGCGGAGTTGCTGGCTCGATGCTCAACCCAGCACAGCTGGAAAGTGTGCAAGGATCTGGCCAGATACAAACCCAGGGTTATTCGCCTCGAAGTCCGGTGCAGATGCTACTACACCACCGGCCGGCTAGTAATCAGATGAACTCAGTTGAATGGAATGTGCAGTTCCGGGCACAGAAACAATGTAATTAAGCTGGAAAGAATGCAGGAACATTATTGGAAACAGAAGGCTTCAGCAGGAGAGGAAGATTGGATAGGATGGGATTTTTTTTTCTCTGGAGCTTAGATGACAAACAGCATAAGACCATAAGATATTGGAACAGAATTAGGCCATTTGGCCCATCAAGACTGCTCCGCTATTCCATCATGGCTGATTTCAAAGTACATTTATTATCAAAGTATGTATACTATATACAACCTTGAGATTTGTCTCCTTACAGGCAGCCACAAAGCAAAGAAACCTCAAAGGAGCCTATTAAAAAGGAAGACCATCAAATGCCCATTGTACAGAGAGAAAAAAAAAGCAGATCGTGGAAATGGTAACAGCAAGCAAATAGCATTCATAACCAAAGTCCATGAAAGAAAGTCTGTCCACAGACATGAAGCCACAGACGCTCATTTTAGTGCAGAGCTGAGTAAATGTCACAGAGCAGTGAGCTGAACTAACCCACCCCTTGCCTCGGGCCCCAGCAGCCTGGCCTTTTCAATCTGGCCTGGCGCTTAAATCATCCTCCAAACATTGGGTTCTGTTGCTTCAATACGGTCTGGGATCTGGACCCCACCATCTCAATTTGGCCTGTACCTGACCTTTCCAAATCATCCTTTTTATCCTCAGTCTCCTGCCTTCTACTCATAATCTTTGATCTCCTTACTAATCAAGAACATATCAACCTTTGCTTTAACTATTCCCAATGAAGGCCTCCATAGCCATCTCTGACAATGAATTCCACAGATTCACCACCATCTGACAAAAGAAATTCCTCCCTATGTCTGTACTACAGGGAAGCCCGTTTATGGTGAGGCTGTGCCATTCGGTCCTAGACTTCCCCATATCAAACACTCCTCTTACATGATCCCTTTCATTCCCGGGTAATTCTTATGAATCTCCTTTGGATCCTCTCCAATGCCAGCACATCATTTCATAGAAGACGGATCAAAACTGCTCACAATACTTCAAGTGTGATCTGACCAATGCAATACAAAGCTTCAGCATTACATAAACATGAGGAAATCTGCTGATGCTGGAATTTCAAGCAACACACATAAAAATTGCTGGTGAATGCAGCCCAGCCAGGCAACATCTCTAGGAAGAGGTACAGTCGACGTTTCGGGCCGAGACCCTCCATCAGGACTAACTGAAGGAAGAGCTAGTAAGAGATTTGAAAGTGGGAGGGGGAGGGGGAGATCCAAAATGATAGGAGAAGACAGGAGGGGGAGGGATGGAGCCAAGAGCCGGACAGGTGATTGGCAAAAGGGATATGAGAGGATCATGGGACAGGAGGCCTAGGGAGAAAGAAAGGGGGAGGGGGGAACCCAGAGGATGGGCAAGGGAGGATGGATAGTGAGAGGGACAGAGGGAGAAAAAAGAGAGAGAGAAAAAGAATGTGTGTATATAAATAAATAACGGATGGGGTACAAGGAGGAGGTGGGGCATTAGTGGAAGTTAGAGAAGTCAATGTTCATGCCATTAGGTTGGAGGCTACCCAGACGGAATATAAGGTGTTGTTCCTCCAACCTGAGTGTGGTTTCATCTTTACAGTAGAGGAGGCCGTGGATAGACATGTCAGAATGGGAATGAGATGTGGAATTAAAATGTGTGGCCACTGGAAGATCCTGCTTTCTCTGGCGAACAGAACATAGGTGTTCAGCAAAATGATCTCCCAGTCTGCGTTGGGTCTTGCCAATATATAGAAGGCCAGATCGGGAGCACCGGACGCAGTATATCACCCCAGCCAACTCACAGGTGAAGTGTTGCCTCACCTGGAAGGACTGTCTGGGGCCCTGAATGGTAATGAGGGACGAAGTGTAAAGGCATGTGTAGCACTTGTTCTGCTTACAAGGATAAGTGACCGGAGGGAGATCGATGGGGAGTGATGGGGAGGACGAATGGACAAGGAAGTCGCGTAGGGAGCGATCCCTGCGGAAAGTCGGGGTGCGGAGGGAGGGAAAGATGTACTTAGTGGTGGGATCCCGTTGGAGGTGGTGGAAGTTACGGAGAATTATATGTTGGACCCGGAGGCTAGTGGGGTGGTAAGTGAGGACAAGGGGAACCCTATTCCTTGTGGGGTTGTTGGAGGATGGAGTGAGAGCAGCTGTGCGTGAAATGGGGGAGTTTATGTCCTTGCTTTTATATTCTAGTTCTCTTGAAATGAGTGCTAATGTTTGCCATCTTCACTACGGACTCAATCAGCAAATTAACCTTGTGTAGGGAATCCTGCACTAGGACTCCCACGTCCCTTTGTACATCTGATTTCAGAATTTTCTCCCTATCCTGAAATAGTCCATACCTTTATTCCTTCTACTGATGTGCATGACCATATACTTTCCAACACTGTATTCCATCTGCCACTTCTTTGCCCATTGTCCTATTCTGTTTTAGTCATTCTGTAGACTTCCTGCTTCCTCAACTCTACCTGTCCCTCCTGCCTACTGTCCGTTACACTGCTGACATTTAGGACATCAATGAGCGTCCTCCATCACTGCCGGTTTCAGGGCATTACTGTCATTACTGTCACTACTGTCACTATTTTCACTACTGTCATTCACGCAAGGCCTGGGTGGAAACTCAGGAATACCGTTGCTCCCAGATGTAGGAGGATTCTTCATTGCTGTTTCCATTACAGTTTTGTTTCACCAGTCAGGGTTGTTAGCCCTGAGCTGAACCTCCAAACCTGGAGGACCGGTGAACCACTCTTAGTCTGGCCTCTACCCTTTGACCTGTTTAGCATGGATAACCCTATCAAGATCTAAAGCATAAAGCCCTGACTGGAATTTAGAAGGATAAGGGGGGAATTTCATTGAAACCTTTCGAATGTTGAAAGACCTTGGTGAGTAGATGTGGAAAGGATGTTTCCCATGGTGTGGGACTCTAGGAAAAGAGGGCACAGTGTCAAGATGGAGGGGTATCCATTTAAAACACAGATGCGGAGAAATTTCTTTAGCCAGAGTGGTGAATTGGCGGAATTTGTTACCACAGGCAGCTATGGAAGCCAGGTCGTGGGTTGTATTTAAGACAAAGCTTGATAGGTTCCTGATTGGACACGGCATCAAAGGTTACAGGGAGAGGTCTGGGGAGCGGGGCTGAGGAAAGGAAAATAGGATCAGCCACGACTGAGTAGTGGAGCAGACTTGATGTGTCAAGTGGCCTAATTCTACTCCCATGTCTTATGGTCTTATGGACTCCCGCTAACATAGCTCAAGGTTACTGAGGCATGCAAGCCTCTAAAACACGACAAGGTTGTGGTCCTCTTGGAGGACCTTGCCCTCCTCCTATATTTACCACCTGAAGGTTAGCCTTTCAGAATTTTATGAACTCAAGAGTGGTGTAGGGAAGGTGAATGGACACAGGTTTTTTCTTCCACACGGTAATGGTCTCTAAAACCAGAGGACATACTGTAGGTTGATGTGAAACAATAAAATGAAGACTTAAAGGAGATGTGAGGGCAATTACTTCACACAGGGGGTGGGGAGTATCAGGAACTAGCCGCTAGAGAAAGTGTTAGAGGTTGGAAAGGCATTTAGGCAGATACTTAGATAGGAAAGGTTTAAAAGGTTAAGGGCAAAATGCAGGAGAATGGGACTAACTCTAATTGACAATGCTGTCAGTACAAACGAGATAGACCTACTGGCTTGTTCCCATGATGCTAAGAAGAGAGAGAGAAAGACAAGCAGCAAAAGAGTCAGAGAGTAAGAGAGACAGAGACCAGACAGACAGCCAGAGACAGAAGCAAAGACAGAGAGTGTGTTGTCCTTAAGAAGTCCCCACAGGGACTACAGCTGACAAAAAACAAAATTAAGTTGTCAAAATTAGTCTTACAAATATGTAACATGGGTATCTTTTTAATAAGGTATCAATAGATAGCTCAATTTGGAAGTATCGGGTGATGAATAATCCTGAATTGCTGCTTGTGAAAATAGTTTTGTTGTGTCCTGGCTGTAGTTCATGACTTGGTATCAGGTTTGCTGAGAACGAATTAAATGTTTGCATTCTGGGTCGTGACTGGTCAGTATCCGAGCTGAATGAACAGCAAAACAGAACTTCCTGATGTAATGCACACAAAATGCTGGAGGAGAGCAGTAGGTCAACAGCATCTATGGAGGGAAATAAACAGTCGGTGTTTCAGGCCGAGACCCGTCCTGATGTAACTGTGAAGCTTAGGGTCTAAATAGTGTTTTGTTTTGGAGAGTACTGGAAATAATCAGCCGGTCAGGCAGCATCAGTGGAGAGAAACACAAGTGTCAATGAACATAGAAACATAAGAAACAGGAGAAGGAGTAGGCCATCTGGCCCATCAAACCTGCTCCACCATTCAATAAGATCATGGTTGGACTCAAATCCACTTATCTGCCTTTTCTCCATTGCCCTTATTTCCCCTGCTATGCAAAAATACATCTAAAGGATATACTTCCCTGGGCAGAGAATTCCACAGATACACTATATTGTGTATTTAATATTTAAGTAATATCTGAGTAATCTTACAATTATATATACATATGTATATGGCCTTCTGTTCTCCCCTATCGGACTCCCCTTCTCCAGCCCTGTATCTCTTTCACCAATCAACTTCCCAGCTCTTTAGTTCATCCCTCCCCCTCCCAGTTTCACCTATCACCTTGTGTTTCTCTCTCACTTCCCCCCCACCACCTTTTAAAACTACTCATCCTTTTTTCCCCAGTCCTGTCGAAGGGTCTCGACCCGAAACGTCGACTGTACTTTTTTCCATGGATCTGGTCTGCTGATTTCCCCCAGCATTTTGTGTGTGTTGCATATATATGTATATATTATTTAAGTAAGTTTTCTTGTTGATTTAAATAATTAATTATGGGTTATATGTATAAGTATGTGAACTGCATAAATCATCACGCTACCAAATGCTATATGTGCTCGCCTCACTTACAATGAACACAAAGCGAGACATTTTGGCCTCCCATGTCTTCCTTTGAATTAGTTGAATGTTTTGAAGCTACACAACAGAACACATTACTCTCTGGGAAAAGGCATTTCTCCTCATTGCTGTCCAAAATAAATTTGGAGGCAATGACCCCTAGTTCTGTTCTCATGTCCCAGTGCAAACAACTTTCCTACCTCTTTAGAAATATAGAAACATAGAAAACCTCCAGCACAATGCAAGCACTTTGGCCCATAATGCTGTGTCGAACATATACTTACTTAGAAATTACTGAAGGTTACCGATAGCCCTCTATTTTTCTAAGCTCAATGTACCTATCCAGGAGCCTCTTAAAAGACCCTATCGTATCTGCCTCTACTATTGTCACCAACAGCCCATTCCATGCACTCACCACTCTCTGCATAAAAAACTTATCCCTGAAATCAACTCTGTACCTACTTCCAAGCACGTTAAAACTGTGCCCTCTCGTGCTAGCCATTTCAGCCCTAGGAAAAAGCCTCTGACTATCCACACGATCAACGCCTCTCATCATCTTATACACCTCTATCAGGTCACCTCCCATCCTCCGTCACTCCAAGGAGAAAAGGTCGAGTTCACTCAACCTATTCTCATAAGGCATGCTCCCCAATCCAGGCAACGTCCTTGTAAATCTCCTCTGCACTCTTTCTATGGTTTCCACATCCTTTCTATAGTGAGGTGACCAGAACTGAGCACAGTACTCCAAGATGGGTTTAACCAGGGTCCTATATAGCTGCAACATTACCTCTCGGCTCCTAAACTCAATCCCACATTGGTGAAGGACAATGCACCGAATGCTTTCTTAACCCCAAGACCCCTCTGACCTTCCACACCGCCAAGAGTCTTACAATTAATACTATATTCTGCCATCATATTTGACCTGTCAAAATGAACCACCTCACACTTATCTGGATTGAACTCCATCTGCCACTTCTCAGCCCAGTTTTGCATCCTTTCAATGTCCCGCTGTAACCTCTGACAGCCCTTCACACAATCCACAACACCCCCAACCTTTGTGTCATCAGTAAATTTACTAACCCATCCCTCCACTTCCTCATCCAGGTCATTTATAAAAATTGTGAAGAACAGAACAAATCCCTGAGGCACACCACTGGTCACCGAACTCCATGCAGAATATGAACCATCTACAACCAATCTTTGCCTTCTGTGAGCAAGCCAATTCTGGATCCACAAAGCAAGGTCTCCTTGGATCCCATGCCTCCTTACTTTCTCAATAAGCCTGGCAAGGGGTACCTTATCAAATGCCTTGCTGAAATCCATATACACGACATCTACTGCTCTACCTTCATCAATGTGTTTAGTCACATCCTCAAGAAATTCAATCAGGCTTGTAAGGCATAACCTTTCTTTGACAAAACCATTCTGACTATCCCTAATCATATTATACCTCTCCAAATGTTCATAAATCCACCTCTCAGGATCTTTTCTATCGACTTGTCAACCACTGAAGTAAGACTCACTGATCTATAATTACCTGGGCTATCTCTACTCCCTTTCTTGAATAAGGGAACAATATCTGCAACCCTCCAATCCTCAGTCCCCATTGATGATGCAAAGATCATTGCCGGAGGCTCAGCAATCTCCTCCCTCGCCTCCCACAGTAGCCTGGGGTACATCTCATCCGGTCCCAGTGACTTATCCAACTTCATGCTTTCCGAAAGCTCCAGCACATCCTCTTTCTTAATGTCTAGATGCTCAAGCTTTTCAGTCCACTCTAAGTCATCCCTACAATAACCAAGGTCCTTTTCCATAGTGAATACTGAAACAAAGTATTCATTACATATTTCTGCGATCTCCTCTGGTTCCATGCACACTTCTCCACTGTCACACTTGATCGGTCCTATTCTCTCACATCTTATCCTCTTGCCTTTCACATACTTGTAGAATGCCTTGGGGTTTTCCTTAATCCTGCTCGACAAGGCCTTCTCATGGCCCCTTCTGGCTCTCCTAATTTCTTTCTTAAGCTCCTTCCTGCTAGCCTTATAATGTTCTAGATCTCTATCATTGCCTAAGATAATGTTGCAGCAATATAGGACCCTGTTCAGGACCCTGTTTTTAAACCTTTCGTAAGCTTTTCTTTTCTTCTTGACTAGATTTTCAACAGCCTTTGTACACCACGGTTCCTGTACCCTAACTTGCTTTCCCTGTCTCATTGGAACGCACCTATGCGGAACCCCACGTAAATATCTCCTGAACATTTGCCACCTTTCTGCCGTACATCTCCTGAGAAAATCTGTTCCCAATTTATGCTTCCAAGTTCCTGCCTGATAGCTTCATATTTCCCCTTACCCCAATTAAGCGCTTTCCTAACTTGTCTGTACCTAACCCTCTCCAACGCTATGGTAAAGGAGATAGAATTGTGATCACTATCTCCAATATACTCTCCCACTGAGAGACCTGACACCTGACCAGTTTTGTTTCCCAAAACCAGATCAAATACAGTCTCTCCTCTTGTAGGCTTATCTACATATTGTGTCAGGAAACCTTCCGGAACACACCTAATGAACTCCACCCCATCCAAACCCCTTGCTCTAAGGAGATGCCAGTCAATATTTGGGAAATTAAAATCTCTCACCACAACAACCCTGTTATTATTACACCTTTCCAGAATCTGCCTCCCTATCTGCTCTTCGATGTCCCTGTTATTATTGGGTGGTCTATAAGTACACCCAGTAGATTTATTGACCCCTTCTTGTTTCTAACTTCCACCGCCAGAGACTCAGTAGATAATCCCTCCCTGACTTCCTCCTTTTCTGCAGCCGTGACACTATCTCTGATCAGCGGTACCACGCCCCCACCTCTTCTGCCTCCCTCCCTGTCCTTTCTGAAACATCTATAGCCTGGCACACAAAGTAACCATGCCTGCCCCTGAGCCATCCAAGTCTCTGTAATGGCCACAACATCATGGCTCCAAGAACTGATCCACGCTCTAAGTTCATCTGCTTTGTTCATGATGCTTTATTATCTTTATTACCTATCTTTTTTTATACATAAGATCCCCCTCATTCTTCAGAATTAGAGTAAGTATAGACCCAAGCGACTCAGTGTCTCCTCAGAGGAAAGAGTTAACTCCCTTATTTCTGGAATTAACCCTGTGAACTTCCTTTGCATGGCCTCCAAAGCCAATAAGAAGACCAGGACAGCACGCAGAACTGCAGCCTTACCAGTACACTGTACAGTTGCAGTAGAACCTCTCTACACTCACAGTAAATCCAGTCCCTCTAGTAATGAATGCCATCATGCTGTTTGCCTTCTTGATAATCTATTGTACCTGCAAGGCAACCTTTTGCAATTCACAAACACAGTCTGCAAATAATGAACATTGAACTGATTTGTCTTCTGATTTTTGTGTTTTATTTTCTGTGCTTTTGTTCTTTTTTTTGTTGCCATTTGTGCGATTTTGTTTGCATGTGAAGGTGGAGAGGGGATTGTTGTTTGTTGTTTGTTGAATGAGTTGTTTCCATGGTTCTTCTTTGTTTTGTGACTGTCTGTGGAGTAGACAAATTTCAAAGTCATATACTGCATATATACTTTGATAACAAAAGTACTTTGAATCTTTGAAAGCACTTCCAAGTCCCTCAGCAAAACAGCATGCTACAACCTTACTCCATTTAAATTCTGACTTGATTTTCTTTTTTTTTTGTTCCAAAGTAGATGACCTCACATTTACCAGGTCAAATGACTCTTCATCTGATGACTCTGCTTCTCTCCCACAGATGTTGTTTAAACTGCTGAGTATCTTCTGTGTTTTCTTACTTTATTTAAGATTACTGGCATCTTGTGTTCTTTACAATGTTTTATTTCTCTTACTGAATGTGGGGAGGGTGGAGGTTGAAGTTTGGAGATACATCTCTACCAAAGGAGGTGTAAGTTGTTCCTTCCCTCCGCTAGCCTGCAGGTCAGCCTTGGGAAAGGTGTAGTATCTGTTCAACCCCGCGATCAGGGTGACATGAAGTTATGGGAGCAAGTGGTGGATAGTCGTATGAACATTTCGCAAGTCACAGCCTAGCGACCACTGACAATCTCTGAAGAGTATTGATAATGGCTGGGGTCACACGTCTTGCAAAGATGCTGCCCAGAAGAAGACAATGGCAAACAACTTCTGTAGGAAAATTTCCCAAGAACCATCATTGTCATGGAAATATGATCACATATGTAATACAACATGGCACGTAATGATGATGATGACTGAAGAGAAGGTCACAAGCAAGCCCATCATTTGAAAAGAGCAACTCTCCATCTGCTCTGAGGCTTTAGGAGACATTAGTCAGAGTGCACTTGGAGTATTGTGAGCAGTGTTGGGGCCCCTTGAGAAGGGATGTGCTGGCATTGAGAGGGTTCAGAAAAATTTCACAAAAATTATCCTGGGAATGAAAAGGTTAATGTATAAGATGTGTTTCATGTCTCTGGGACTATACACAATGGCATTTAGAAAAATGCGGGGTGGGGAATCTCATTTCAATTTGTCGAATATGGAGAGGATATTTTCCTATAGCGGAGGAGTCTAGAACCCAAGGACGCAGAATCAGAATACAGGGGTTCCCATTTAGAACAGAGCTGAAGAGGGATTTCTTTATCCAGTGAGTGGTGATCTGTGGAATTAATTGCCAAGTCATTGGAACATAGAACATAGGACATAGAAATCTACAGCACATTACAGGCCCTTCGGCCCACAATGTTGTGCTGACCATGTAACCTACTCTAGAAACTGCCTAGAATTTTCCTAGCACATAGCCCCAGTTCATTGGGTATATTTAAGTCACAGGGTGATATGTTCGTGATTAGTAAGGGTATCATAGGTTAAAGTAAGAAAGCATGAGAATGGGGTTCAGCCAATGATGGAATGGCAGAGCATACGCAATAGTCTGAATGACCCAATTCTGCTCCAGTGTCTTGTGGTCTTATGATCTACACAACTGCAGGGCTTGCAAAGGCATTTCAAAGGACGCACTACAGCCAGTCACCAGACTACTCGAAGATTCTTCCAAATCCACCCTCTCTACCAGCAAGAAGGACATGGCATCAAAGGAGGGAGGAGAAGATGGCGACGCGACGCAGCACGTGCGGTCGTTCCGAATGAATAATCGATATGTATAACTAGGGGCCGTGCATCAATCTGGTTTTGATGGGGGCAGCCGTAAAGCGCAGAGGAACATCTGGAGATACTTCCGAAATGCCTGCTTCGTTGCCGCTGCTACTGTGCGATCGAGAATCTCCGGAGACGAAGGCCCCAAATCCTTGGCTTTGCGTATTGCCTGTTGCCGGGGCTGGAGTCGAAACGCTCGGCAGAGATGGTGCCGGAGAGCTTGTCAGAGGCTCGGAGTTTTTCAGACAGACTCGGAGTCGGACTGTGGTCGGATGCTTCCAGGATGCTGCATCGGCAAGTTGGCGGTGCTGGAGGTTTACCGTCTGCATGAGATGATGGGATTTTCGAGAGACTCTGACAGTTTTACTGTGCCATGGTCTGTTCTTATCAAACTACGGTATTGCTTTTCACTGTTGTAACTATATGTTATAATTATGTGGTTTTTGTTAGTTTTTAAGTCGGTTTGTCATGTGTTTTCATGATATCATTCTGGAAAAGCATTTTTATCATTTCTTAATGCATGCATTACTAAATGACAATAAAAGGGGACTGCGTGTCCTAATAATCATCATAATCATAATCATAAATTTATGGGAAATACTACCTCCTCCAAACCACACTATTCTCAGTCAGAAATATTTCACTGTTCCTTCACCAAAGTCCTGTAACTCTCTCCCTGAGAGCACTGTAGATCTACCCACTCCTCAAGGACTGTAGCAGCTCAAGAAGGCAGCTCACCAACACCTTCTCAAGGGCAACTGAGGAGGATCAATTAAATGGTGGCTCAGCCTGGGAATCTCACATCCCTTGAATGAATTAGAAATAACAACTTTTTATGACAGTTCTCTGATTTCGCATTCCCATTATCAATGCTCATTTTTAAGTGTAGAACTAAACTAAGTACGACTGGACTCCCGGTTTGATGTTTGATATTCTATGTGTTGCCCATCTGATTTTGCCGTTGGTGCAATTTGTTCTTTTCTTGCGTGTTGGGTGTTTGATGTTTTTTTGAATGGGTTTCACAGTGTTTCTTTGTTTTGTGACTGCCTGAAGGAGAATGAATCTCACAGGTGTATTCTGTATACATACTTTGATAATGAATATACCTTGAGTCTTTGAATATAATAAATTTGAAGCCTCTCTGGTGGGATTTGAACCAATGATTCTGTATCACTGCCCTGGTGCAAAACTATCGTGTTCCTGGATCTTGTATCCCATGATTAGTTTTAAATTTATTCCCGAATCCAAGACATATACTGGGCCTAGCATTCAGGAATAAATTAAAGGAAAATGTTGAAAATCTGAACTACAACCGGAAAACATTGACAAACTCAATAAGTCAGGCAGGATCTGTTCGACCCACTGAAGGAGCTGATGTTGATCATTGTTATGGTTCATGTCTGAGGCCATTAACTGTTCCTCTGTCTGGACCTATTGAGATCTTCCACTCAGTTTTCTGTCTATTTTGAAACTGAGAAGAAAACTGTAATGGAGAGTGCTCAGTAAACGCACTCCATAGACATGCACATTTACACACACACACACACACACACAAACAAACACTGCCTTGTCATTCTGTTGTCATTGTGCTGAGTTTCCACACTTCAATATCTTCCCTGGTACATTCTCGTAATGGGTTAGATCTATGGTGCCTTCCCGTCCGACACGGTGGAATATTCCGTTTCTTTAGTAATGGCGATGTATAAATGTGTATATATGGTTCGTAGGTCAATTTCTCAAATTTCCAGTAATGCCTCCCCCCCTTCACCATTTCCCACCCCCTTGCCCCTCTCTCATGTTATCTCCTTGCCCGCCCATCACCTCCATATGGTGCTCCCCCCCTTTTCTTTCTTCCATGCCTTCTGCCTCTTTCACCAATCTAGTTCTTTGCCTCATCCTCCCCCCACCAAGTATCCCCTCCCCCTACCTTTCAAACCTGCTTCTCAGCGTGTTTTCTCCAGTCCTACTGAAGGGTTTCAGTCCAAATCGTCGACTGTACTTTTCTCCATAGATGCTGCCTGGCCTGCCGAGTTCCTCCAGCATTTTGTGTGTGTTGCTCGGATTTCCAGCATCTGCAGATTTCCTCTTGTTTGTAATACTGTATTTAAGGTGGATACTTCTGTTTATTTTGAAATATGATTCTGGGATGCATCACATCTTAATACATGTGTAGTCTTAAGTTAACTTTGTGGGTGATTAAAGCTGGTATGTCCTGGTGCCTGGAATAACATGGGACAGATCACTCTCAGCAGGAGAGAGAGATCGAGCTGCCAGGAGTTCACACTGGACATTAGTGTGCAGCTATATTTGTGTTTTCTTGTAGACATCCTTTTGTAAATATTGGTAGTTCTCTTTTCACTACTTTTGCACGCTGCATTTTTGATATAGCGAATAAGCACCCTTGCACGAGTCATTTGTCACAGGGACAGGGTTATCACAACACAGAAATGGGCCCTTCAGCTGATCTAGTTCACATGCCAGCCTGGTTTTCGACCTTATTCCATCTACCTGCCTCCCCTTTACCTCTCTCAACTATACCTATCCAAACTTTTCTTTAAGATTAGAAGAAATCTCTCCAAGAAATTCCATTGAATCTTCAGAATTCCTAACACAAGAAAGCTGTGGAATTTCTGTCACTGAGTCTACTGAACACAGAATAATAGATGTGCAAACACGAGGAAATTTGCAGATGCTGGAAATTCAAGCAACACACACAAAATGCTGGTGGAACTCAGCGGGCCAGATAGCATCCATAGGAAAAAACAGCCGAGACCCTTCGTCAGGACTAACTGAAAGAAGAGATAGTTAGAGATTTTTCTGCATACCTCGACACGGTTTTATCCCCCCTTGTTCAATCCCTTCCCACCTATGTTCGTGGCACTTCTCACGCTCTGGATTTTTTCAATGATTTCAAGATCCCTGGCCCCCACCGCCTTATTTTCACCATGGATGTCCAGTCCCTATATACCTCCATCCCCTACCAGGAAGGTCTCAAACCTCTCCGCTTCTTTTTGGATTCCAGACCTAACCAGTTCCCCTCTACCACCACTCTCCTCCGTCTAGCAGAATTAGTCCTTACTCTTAATAATTTCTCCCTTGGCTCCTCCCACTTCCTCCAAACTAAAGGTGTAGTCATGGGCACCCGTATGGGTCCCAGCTATGTCTGCCTTTTTGTTGGTTTGTGGAACAGTCCATGTTCCAAGCCTATACTGGTATCCCCCACTTTTCCTTCGCTACATCAACGACTGCATTGGCACTGCTTCCTGCACGCATGCTGAGCTCGTTGACTTCATTAACTTTGCCTCCAACTTTCACCCTGCCCTCAAATTTACCTCGTCCATTTCCGACACCTCCCTCCCCTTTCTGGATCTTTCTGTCTCTATCTCTGGAGACAGCTTATCCACTGATGTCTACTATAAGCCTACTGACTCTCACAGCTATCTGGACTATTCCTCTTCTCACCCTGTCTCTTGCAAAAATGCCATCCCCTTCTCACAATTTCTCCATCTCCGCCGCATCTGCTCTCAGGATGAGGTCTTTCATTCCAGGACGAGGGAGATGTCTTCCTTTTTTAAAGAAAGGGGCTTTCCTTCCTCCACCATCAACACTGCTCTCAAACGCATCTCTCCCATTTCACACACAACTGCTCTCACCCCATCCTCCCGCCACCCCACTAGGGATAGGGTTCCCCTTGTCCTCACCAACCACCCCACCAGCCTCTGGGCCCAACATATAATTCTCTGTAACTTCCGCCGTCTCCAAAGGGATCCCACCACCAAGCACATCTTTCCCTCACCCTCTTTCTGCTTTCCACAGGGATCACTCCCTACGTAACTCCCTTGTCCATTCGTTCCCCTCCCCCCACCCATCCCTTCCCACTGATCTCCCTCCCGGCACTTATCCTTGTAAGCAAAACAAGTGCTACACATGCCCTTACACTTCCTCCCTCACCACCATTCAGGGCCCCAGACAGCCCTTCCAGGTGAGGCAATACTTCACCTGTGAGTTGGCTGGGGTGATACTCCTTGTGTCCGGTGCTCCCGATGTGGCCTTCTATATATTGGTGAGACCCCACGCAGACTGGGAGACTGTTTCGCTGAACACCTACGCTCTGTCCGCCAGAGAAAGCAGGACCTCCCAGTGGCCACACATTTTAATTCCACGTCCCATTCCTATTCTGATATGTCTATCCACGGCCTCCTCTACTGTAAAGATGAAGCCACACTCAGGTTGGAGGAACAACACCTTGTATTCTGTTTGGGTAACCTCCAACCTGATGGTGTGAAAATTGACTTCTCTAACTTTTGTTAATGCCCCTCCTCCCCTTCTTACCCCATCCCTTATTTATTTATTTATTTGCTTAATTACTTATTTTCCCTTTTTCTCCCTCTTTCTTTTTTTTTCTCTCTCTGTCCCTCTCACAATAACTCCTTGCCTGCTCTCCATCTTCCTCTGGTGCTTCCCTCCCCCTTTCTTTCTCCCTAGGCCTCCCGTCCCATGATCCTCTCCCTTCTCCATCCTTGTATCCCTTTTGCCGATCAACTTTCCAGCTCTTGGCTCCATCCCTCCCCCTCCTGTCTTCTCCTATCATTTCGGATCTCCCTCTCCCACTTTCAAATCTCCTACTATCTCTTCTTTCAGTCAGTCCTGACGAAGGGTCTCGGCCCGAAACGTCGACTGTGTTTTTCCCTATGGATGCTGTCTAGCCTGCTGCGTCCCACCAGCATTTTGTGTGTGTTGACAGAATAATAGATTTTTGGACATTTATGGTGGTGAACAAAATGCTTGACCCACTTGTCTTCACTGGGCAGGAAACTAAGTAAAAGAGTTGGGATGTTATATTGCAGATGTACAAGTATTGGGGAGAGAAAACACTTGGGATACCATGTACATTTCTAGTCACCCAGCTAAAGGAATGATGTCATTAAGCTGCAAAAGATGTTATCCAAATTGGAAGGCTTGAGTTATAAGGAGAGGCTCTGACTATTTTCCATGGAGCAAAAGAGGCTTCATGTGTGAGGGTCACTAGCGAACTCAAGTGCAGGAATCACAGAGACTTTGGTAATTCAAACAAAACATAAGATTTATTACAGAAATTAAGCAGAAAAACTAACAAGAGCTCATGCAACCTGTACAGAATCTTGACGAACTGAAATAACTCATGGTGCAAGATCCCCCCGCATTAGACGAATGTGTGGGGATCTCATTGAAATCTACTGAATATTGAAAGAACTAGATCGGGTGGATGTGGAGAGGACATTTCCTATGGTGGGGGTATCCAGAACTAGAGGGAACAGACTCAAAATTGAGAAGTGACCTTTTAGAACAGAGGAAAGGAGGAATTTTTCAGCCAAAGAGTAGTGAATCTGTGGAATGCTCTGCCACAGACTGCAGTGGAGACCAAGTCCATGGGTATATTTAAGGTGGAAGTCATTAGTTTCCTGACGGGGCAGGGCATCAAAGGATATGGCGAGAAGGCAGAAATATGGGGTTGCGTGGGATCCATGATCAGCCATGATGGAATGGCAGACCACACTTGATGGGCTGAATGGCCTAATTCTGTTCATTTGTCTTATGGTTTTATACAGAAGAACTTAGTCTGAGTTTCACCCTACAAGGAACCATAGCAACCCAGCAAAGAGAGATTGGCATGACCCCTAAAATACACCCTAGAGCACGTCAGAATTCAGGACCAATCATAGATGTCCAAGCAAAGCAATAATCCCCAAAGCCAACAATCTACAGAGCAGAGCCTACTCCCATTTGGATATGTAGGGCAGCACTATGAGGATCATGGTTTTTGATTGTTCAAATACCTCATTGCTGGGAGAAAAGCTCTGTTCAATGCAGTTTGGCACTTCCATTGTATCCTGACTGGCAGATCACAGTTTGTGCAACTTCAGAGCTGTATGTCAGACATGGCTATAAGCAGCGCTGGGGCCCCATGGGGACTGTATTGGCTCCCTTTCTATTTACCCTGTATACCTCGGACTTTAGGTTCTAAAATGGAAAAAGGCCAAATTTGAAGAAATGAGAAACGATCTAAAAAGCATGGATTGGGACAGGTTGTTCTCTGGCGAGGATGTGATTGGTAAGTGGGAGGCCTTCAAAGGAGAAATTTTGAGAGTGCAGAGCTTATATGTTCCAGTCAGGATTAAAGGCAAAGTGAATAAGAATAAGGAACCTTGGTTCTCAAGGGATATTGGAACTCTGATAAAGAAGAAGAAGGAGAGGTATGGCATATATAGGAAACAGGGAGCAAATAAGGTGCTTAAGGAGTATAAAAAGTGCAAAAAATATTTAAGAAAGAAATCAGGAGGACAAACGGAAGACATGAGGTTGCTTTGGCAGTCAAGGTGAAGGATAATCCAAAGAGCTTCTACAGGTATAGTACGAGCAAAAGGATAGTAAGGGATAAAATTGGTCCTCTTGAAGATCTGAGTGGTCGGCTATGTATGGAACTAAAAGAAATGGGGGAGATCTTAAATGGGTTTTTTTGCATCTGTATTTACTAAGGAAATTGGGCATGGAGTCAATGGAAATAAGGCAAACAATTAGTGAGGTCATGGAACTTATACAGATTGAAGAGGAGGAGGTGCTTGCTACCTTGAGGCAAATTAGAGTAGATAAATCCCCAGGACCTGACAAGGTGTTCCCTCGGACCTTGAAGGAGACTAGTGTTGAAATTGAAGGGGCCCTGGCAGATACATTTAAAATGTCGGTATCTACGAGTGAGGTGCCAGAGGACTGGAGGATAGCTCATGTGACTAGTGGTGTGCCACAGGGATCAGTGCTGGGTCCATTGTTGTTTGTCATCTATATTAATGATCTGGATGATAATGTGGTAAATTGGATCAGCAAATTTGCTGATGATACAAAGATTGGAGGTATAGTGGACAAAGTTTGCAGAGGGATTTGGACCAGCTGGAAAAATGGGCTGAAAAATGGCAGATGAAGTTTAATACAGACAAGTGTGAGGTGTTGCACCTTGGAAGGAAAAACCAAGGTAGAACATACAAGGTAAATGGTAGGACACTGAGGAGTGCAGTAGAACAGAATGATCTGGGAATACAGATACAAAATTCCCTAAAAGTGGCATCACAGGTAGATAGGGTCGTAAAGAGAGCTTTTGGTACATTGGCCTTTATTGAGTATTGAGTATAAGAGTTGGAACGTTATGGTGAGGTTATATAAGGCATTGGTGAGGCCAAATTTTGAATGTTGTGTGCAGTTTTGGTCACCAAATTACAGGAAGGATATTAATAAGGTTGAAAGAGTGCAGAGAAGATTTACAAGGATGTTGCCGGGACTTGAGAAACTCAGTTACAGAGAAAGGTTAAATAGGTTAGGACTTTATTCCCTGGAGCGTAGAAGAATGAGGGGAGATTTGATAGAAGTATATAAAATTATGATGGGTATAGATAGAGTGAATGCAAGCAGGCTTTTTCCACTGAGGCTAGCGGAGAAAGAAAAACAGAGGACATGGGTTAAGGGTGAATGGGGAAAAGTTTAAAGGGAACATTGGTGGGGCTTCTTCACACAGAAAATGGTGGGAGTGTGGAATGAGCCGGCAGCTGAGGTGGTAAGTGTGGGCTCACTTTTAACATTTAAGAAAAATTTGGACAGGTACATGGATGGGAGGTGTATGGAGGGATATGGTCCGTGTGCAGGTCAGTGGGTCTAGGCAGAAAAATGATTTGGTACGGACAAGAAGGGCCAAAAGGCCTGTTTCTGTGCTGTAATGTTCTATGGTTCTAACACCAAGTCATGTCACCTGCAAAAATTCTCTGATGGCTCTGTAATAGATGGGTGTATAAATGGAGAACAGGAGGATGATTACAGGGCCATGGTGAGGATTTTGACGAACAGTTCAAGCTGAATCATCTGCAACTCGACATCAGAAAGACAAAGGAGATAGTGATGGACTTTAGAAAGACCAAGCCTGTACTGCTCTGTGTTACTATTGATGGTGTGGATGTGGATGTGGTGAGGACCCACAAGTACTGTGGGTTCACGTGGTTGACAGACTGAGTGGAGGAAAAACACAGAGGCTGTATACAAGAAGGGCCAGAGTCGCCTCTACTTCCTTAGGAGACTGAGGTCCTTTGGAGTATGCAGGCCTCTCCTACACATGCTCTATCAGTCTATTGTCACTATGCGGTGACAATCTTGTATGCGGTGGTGTGCTGGGGCAATGGGATCAACAATGATGGCAACAAGCTCGATAAACTGATTAGTCAAACTGGACATACCAGGGGCTGTAGTAGAACAAGGGAACCTCCGGAAAATTCTGGGGAATGTTTCTCACCCTCTGCATGCCACTTTGGCTGGACAGAGGAGCATTTTCTGTAAGATAACTGCACTGCTCCAAAGAGCACTACATGGGGTCATTCTTACCCTCACCCTTTAGGCTCTATAATGAATCAACCTACAGCCGTGGAACCGATCTTGTAACCTTTGACTTGTAAATCTTGCGCGGCTTATTTCTCAGGTAAAACGCACACAATGCTGGAGGAACTCAGCAGGCCAGGCAGCATCTATGGAAAAGAGTACAGTCAACCTCCTGACCCCTTGGCAGGATTCTGAGTCTGAAATGTCGACTGTACTCTTTTCCATAGATGCTGCTTGGACTGCTGAGTTCCTCCAGCATTTTGTGTGTTGCTTGGATATCCAGCATCTGCAAAGTTTCTCTTGTTTAGTTTTAAAGTAACTTACTTTATTCTTTCTTACTTCTCTTCTAATATTTATATATTTGTGCACTTGTAATGCTACTGTGACACTCTAATTTCCTTTGGGATCATAAAGTATCTATCTTTCTATTTGTCTGTCTATCTATCTATAATACAAGGCATTGAAAATACCTTGCTAATTAAATAATCCCAAAATTAATAAATGTGATAAATACAAAGAGAGTTTATCCCCAATTTGACACTTGCAACACAAAGTAAAAACCCAGAGCTAGTCCAAAGACAATTAGACATAAAAGGTAAACAATCCAAGGAACACTGTATAGTCATGAAGTGACATTGAGAAAAAAATACAATCCACATACTAAATGAAAAAACTTTTTAAAAAAAACCCTAGTTGTGACAGAGGGTAATCTTCGAGAATTAGATAACACCATGGGGGCCATAGGAAAGGTAAGCATTCACAGTCTTTGTCCCAAGTAGGGAAGTCTAAAACTAAAGTACATGGGTTTAAAGTGAAAGGAAAAAGATTGTAAAAGATGACTTTGAAGGATAACCGTTCTGTACATAGCATGGCGGCTACATGGAGCAAGCTGCCAGAGGAAACAAAGTAGGTAGGTACAATTACAATGTTCAATGGTCCTGCATTAGCACAGAGAGTGTAGGGGGAAGTGGGGAAGGCTGCCTAAGTTGAGAGGGAGAGGTGTGACAGGGATGGAGGTGATAGGTGGAATCAGCTGAAAGTGGAGGGGGGAGATGATGGGCAGATGGAGCCATTTGGAGGGAGAAGAAGGAAGAATAAATGATACTAATGGATTCATTGGATGTGGGGTCAGCAGTTGAAAGTAATGCTGAAGTTACAGATTAGACATGTTCAAAAGTCAAAGTAAATTTATTATTGAAGAATGTATATGTCACCATATACCACCCAGAGAATTCATTTTCTTGCAGGTATTCACAGTAGGACAAAGAAATACAATAGAACCACGAGGGGGAACTTCTTTACTCAGAGACTGGTAGTTGTATGGAACAAGCTTCCAGCAGAAGTGGTTGAAGCAGGTTCGATATTGTCATTTAAAGTTAAATTGGATAGTTATATGGACAGGAAAGGAATGGAGGGTTATGGGCTGAGTGCAGGTCGGTGGGACCGGGTGAGAGTAAGAGTTCGGCACTGGCTAGAAGGGCCGAGATGGCCTGTTTCCGTGCTGTAGTTGTTATATGGTTATGGTTAATTAATGAAAAACTGCGCGTGCGCACACACACACACACACACACACACACACACACACACACACACACACACACACACACACACACACACACACAAAAACAAAGACTCGCAGACAAAAGAAGAAAACCGTGCAAGTACAATAAATAAATAAATAATGCTGAGAACATGAGTTGTAGAGTTCTTGAAAGTGAGTCCATAGATTGTGTTCAGTGATCAGGTCAGTGTTAATGTGAGTCACGTTTGTGTTACTTCCTGAACCTGACAATTGAAGGATAATAACTGCTCCTGAACCTGGTGATGTGGGACCTGGTGATGTATGCCCTTCCAGATGGCAGCAGCAAGAAGAGAGCATGGCCCAGATGGGAGGGGTCCTAGGTGCTGCTTTCTTGTGGCAGAAGCTTCATGCAGATGTGCTTAATGCTGGGGATGGCGTTTTCTATGTTGGATTGGGCTGTATCCATTACATTTTGTAGACTTTTCTGTTCCTGGGCTTTGGTGTTTCTTATTAAACAGCAGGGCAGCTATGAAATAATTCCTTCAACTTCAGCTTCTAATATTTATATGTCCTTTGCTCTTTATAAAGTGAAATATCTCATCCCAGTCAATATTATCTCAAAAACAGCAATCATATTACTATTAACGTTATCTGTTATACACCCAGTTTACATAATGGAATGTCATAATCCAATCTCTCCATCCTCTCGATCATCCTGCTGCTCTTTTCCATTCTAATTTAATGTTTAATCATTAATGTTCTGTGACCAGAAGTGTATACAAAATCCTAGGCGCAATTCTACAAACACTTCTCAGAAGGGATGGATTATCCTATTGTTTCTCTTTGATCATATCTGATCGAGTTCTAAACCTCTGTTTTCACATACTGTTTTCTTTCTGCGTGGAAAATCCTCCAAAAGGTAATGGATTCAGCCCAGTACATCACGGGTAAAACCCTCTCAACCATTGAGCACATCTACGTGAAATGTTGCTGTAGAAAAGCAGCATCCATCATCAGAGATCATCACCGCCCATCCCATGCTCTTTTCTCGCTGCTACCATCAGGTAGAAGGTACAGGTGCCTCAGGACTCACACCACCAGGTTCAAGAGCAGTTATTACCCCTCAACCATCAGGCTCTTGAATGACACTCGTTCTACTTCTGGTGTTCCCACAACCAGTGGTCTCACTTTAAGGACTTTTTATCTTATTTCATGCTCATTATTTATTGATTTATTTATATTTGCATTTGCACAGTTTGTTGTTCATTGATCTTGTTTACAGTTACTGTTCTATTGGTTTGCTGTCTACCCACAGAAAAGTAATCTCAGAGTTGTATGTGATAACATGTATGTACTCTGATAATAAAATTTACTTTGAACTTTGAACTTTGAACTTATTGTCCTCTCCTCCTAACTATTTTAATTCAGTGGTAGGCTAGTACCCAAGATGGAGCTGACTAAATTTATGACCCTCTACAGCTTCTTTTGGTCCTGTGCTGTGCCCGCCCCCCCATACCAGACGGTCACGTAGCCTGTTTTTGAGCGTATTTGCTGACATACCAAATCTCTTCAAACTCGTAATGAAGTATAGTCGCTATCTTGCCTTCTTTACAGCTGCCTTGATATGTTGGGACCAAGTTAGATCCTCAGAGATCTTGATACCCAGGAATGTGAAACTGCTCACTCTCTCCAGTTCTGATCCCTCTATGAGGATTGGTATGTGTTCCTTCGTCTTACCCTTCCTGAAGTCCACAATCAGCTCTTTCATCTTACTGATGTTGAGTGCCAGGTTGTTGCTGCGACACCACTCCACTAGTTGGTATCTCTCACTCCTGTACGCCTTCTCATCTCCATCTGAGATTCTACCAATAATGGTTGTATCGTTAGCAAATTTATAGATGGTAGTTGAGCTATGCCTAGCCACACAGTCATGGGTATAGAGAGAGTAGAGTGGTGGGCTAAGCACACACCCCTGAGGTGCGCCACTGTTGATCATCAGCGAGGAGGAGATACTATCACCAATCTGCACAGATTGTGGTCTTCCAGTTAGGAAGTCAAGAATCCAGTTGCAGAGGGAGGTGCTGTAGTTTATCAATCAGGATTGTGGGAATGATGGTGTTAAATGCTGAGCTATAGTCGATAGCAGCATCCTAACATATGTGTTTGTATTGTCCAGGCGGTCTAAAGCTGTGTGAAGAGCCATTGAGCTTGCGTCTGCCATTGACCTATTGTGGCGATAGGCAAATTGCAATGAGTCCAGGTCCTTGCTGAGGCAAGAGTTCAGTCTAGTCATGACCAACCTCTCAAGGCATTTCATCACTGTAGATGTGAATGTTAATGGGCAATAGTCATTAAGGCAGCTCACATTATTCTTCTTAGGCACTGGCGTCATTGTTGCCTTTTTGAAGCAAGTGAAGCGGGTCATGTATATTTGCCCTGTGATATGGCCAGGGTTAAATACGTAGGTTGCTGGGTGGTGAGACTCGTTGGTCCAGAAGTCCCTGTTCCACGCTGTATCTCTAAAACAAATAAATAACTGCAGAGCTGTGGGTTGAAAGTCCTGACTTTACTTTTTTTAACTTACCTTCCCCCTTTTCTCTGAATCAGAATCAGGATTAATTTTAATATCACTACCATATACTGTGAAATTTTATGTTATGCAAATGTCACTCCACTCTTTATGAAGGGAGGAAGGCAAAAGAAAAGAAATTATAGGCCAGTTTGCCTAACCCCAATGGTTGGAAAAGTGTTGAAGTCCAATATTAAGAACAAAGATTCGAGATACTTGGAGACTAATGATAAAATAAGTCAAAGTCAGCATGGTTTCTGTCAAGGGAAATCTTGCCTGACAAATCTGTTAGAGTTCTTTGAGGAAGTAACAAGCAGGGTGGACAAAAGAAAGACAGTGGATGTCACTTACTTGAATATTCAGAAGGCATTTGATAATGCGACCACTCTGAAATGATATCGTATTTGTGAAGTAGGATGCGGTGCACAGTCCTGATTTGATGGAGACAGACGTGAGAAGCACGGAGGAACATCTGGAGAAACTTCTGAAATGCCTGCTTCGCTGCCACTGCTACTGTGCGATTGAGAATCTCCAGAGGGGAAGGCCCCAAATCCTTGGCTTTGCCTATTGCCTGTTGCCGGGACCGGGGTGGAAGCGCTCAGCAGAGATGGTGCTCGGTGCTCGGTGTCGGAGGGCTGGTCGGAGGCTTGAAGTTTTCGGAGGGACTCAAGAGTCGGCTGTGGTCGGGTGCTTCCAGGGTGCTGCATTGGCAAGTTTGCGGCGCTGGAAGCTCATGGCAGGGAGAGTTGTTCTCCCTTCTACCGTCTGCGTGAGATGATGGGACTTTCGAGAGACTTTGAGACTTTTTTTTTACAATACCCATGGTCTGTTCTTATCAAATCACAATATTGCTTTGCACTGTTGTAACTATATGTTATAATTTTGTGGTCTTTGTCAGTTTTTCAGTCTTGTTTGTCTTGTGTTTCTGTGGTATCAGTCTGGAGGAACATTGTATCATTTCTTAATGCATGCATTACTAAATGACAATAAAAGAGGACTGTGTGTCCTCATAATCTAATCTAATCTAATCTAATAAAGTGCCACACATGAGGCTGGTTAACAAGATAAAATCCTTTGGCGTTACAGGAAAGATAGCAGAATGGCTGACAGGCAGGGAGCAAGGGAGTGGGAATAAAGGGGCTTTTTCTGGATGGCTGCTGGTGACTAGTGGTGTTTCTCAGGGATCAGTATTGGGACTGTTACTTTTCACGTTGTCCTTCAAAGATTTGGTTAATGGAATTGATGTATATGTGGCAAAGTTTGTAGATGATACAAAGATAGGTGGAGGGGTAGGTAGTGCTGAGGCAGCAATACAATTGCAGTAAGACTTAGACAAAGTGGAAGAATGGGCAAAAGAGTGGCAGATGGAATACAGTGTTGGGAAATGTCTGATAATGCATTTTGGTAAAAGGAACAATAGCGCGGACTATTACCTAAATGGGGAGAAGGTTCAAACATCAATGGTGCAGAGGGACTTAAGAGTCCTCATTTAATTCTCCAAGTAGGTTAATTTATAGGTTGAGTCTGTGGTAAAGAAGGTAAATGCAATGTTGGCATATATTTCAAGGGGAATAGAATATAAAAGCAAGGAGATAATGCTGAGGCTTTTTAAGACAATAGTCAGGCCATACTTGGAGTATTGTCAACAGTTTTGGACCCCATATCTCAGAAAGGATGTGCTATCATTGGAGAGAGTCCACAGGAGGTCACAAGGATGATTCCGAGAATGAAGGGGTTAACAAATGATGAGCGTTTGGAAGCTTTGGGCCTATATTCAGGGTAATTTAGAAGAATACATGGGGATATCTTTGAAAGCTACCGAATGTTGAAAGGGCTAGAAAGTGTGGATATGGAGAGGATGTTTCTTATGGTGGGGGGTATCCAGAACTAGAGGGCACAGCCTCAAAATCAAGGGGTGATCTTTTAGAACAGAGGTAAGGAGGAATTTTTTTTTAGCCAGAGGGTAGTGAACCTGTGGTATGTTCTGCCACAGACTGCTGTGGAAGCCAGGTCCGTGGGTATATTTAAAACGGAAGTTGATAGTTTCCTGATCAGTTAGGGCATCAAAGATTATGGCAAGAAGGCAGGTGTATGAGGTTGAGCAGGATCCAGGATCAGCCATGACGGAATGGCAGAGCAGGCTCGATGGGCTGAATGGTCTAATTCTGCTCCTATGCCCTCTGGACTTATGGTCTTATGCACCAGCATTACACAGATAATTAAAAAACTGTGAATTATAATATCCTTATATACCTTCTCCCTGATGGTAGCAGTGAGAAGAGGGCTTGTTCAAGGTGGTGGGGCGCCTTAAAGATGGGTAGTTCCTCAAACAGTACAAATTGATCTTCCAACAGGTTTTTTGTTGTTTCAGATTTTAACAGATTCTGCAGTCTCTCATGTCTTCAGTAAAGGTAATTTTTTGTTTTATCCAACGTTCCTTTCAATATCCCAAATCCAATCACGTCTTACCTCAGCTGGTAAGTCTATGTTGCTTATAATCTGATGCTTGAAATGTACAGTAAACACAGTAGCTCTTTGCTCAGTCTTTAGAATTCCTCCAAGTCAGGTAGATCCTTCCTGGCGTGTGATGCCAGTATCTGTGTTACCACCGATATCAACCGCCTCTTGACACATTGATGTTCTTCTAGTCCAGCTTCTTGCGCATCCCCGAATTTAGTCTCCCCACCACTGACATGCCTTTCAACATTTGATAGACTTCCCTGAGATTCCCCCCCCCTCCGCCATTCTTCTAAATTCTAGTGAGTACAGGCCCAGAGCCATCAATTGTTCCTCATACAATAACCCTTTCTTTCCTGGAATCCTTCTCTTGAACCTCCTCTGAACCTTCTCCAATATGCCCCTCAGCTATGTGGAGTAGTTTGCCATGTCTTCAACCTGAGCCTGAGGCTCCAGAGGGTTCCTGTGCTGTGGAAGATGTCCTGCCTCGTCCCTGTGCTGAAGACACCGCGCCCCAGCGGCCTCAGTGACTACAGACCGGTGGCATTGACCTCCCACATCATGAAGACCCTGGAGAGACTTGTTCTGGAGCTGCTCCGGCCTATGGTCAGGCCACACTTAGATCCCCTCCAGTTCGCCTACCAGCCCCGACTAGGAGTTGAGGATGCCATCGTCTTCCTGCTGAACTGTGTCTACGCCCACCTGGACAAGCCAGCGAGCACTGTGAGGGTCATGTTTTTTGACTTCTCCAGTGCGTTCAACACCATCCGCCCTGCTCTGCTGGGGGAGAAGCTGACAGCGATGCGGGTGGATGCTTTCCTGGTGTCATGGATTCTTGATTACCTGACTGGCAGACCACAGTACGTGTGCTTGCAACACTGTATGTCCGACAGAGTGATCAGCAGCACTGCAGCTCCACAGGGGACGGTCTTGTCTCCCTTTCTCTTCACCATTTACACCTTGGACTTCAACTACTGCAAAGAGTCTTGTCATCTTCTGAAGTTTTCTGATGACTCTGCCATAGTTGGATGCATCAGCAGGGGTGATGAGGCTGAGTACAGGGCTATGGTAGGAAACTTTGTGTCATGGTGTGAGCAGAATTATCTGCAGCTTAATGTGAAAAAGACTAAGGAGCTGGTTGTAGACCTGAGGAGAGCTAAGGTACCGGTAACCCCTGTTTCCATCCAGGGGGTCAGTGTGGACATGGTGGAGGATTACAAATACCTGGGGATACGAATTGACAATAAACTGGACTGGTCAAAGAACACTGAGGCTGTCTACAAGAAGGGTCAGAGCCGTCTCTATTTCCTGAGGAGACTGAGGTCCTTTAACATCTGCCGGACGATGCTGAGGATGTTCTGCAAGTCTGTGGTGGCCAGTGCGATCATGTTTGCTGTTGTGTGCTGGGGCGGCAGGCTGAGGGTAGCAGACACCAACAGAATCAACAAACTCATGCGTAAGGCCAGCGATGTTGTGGGGATGGAACTGGACTCTCTCACAGTGGTGACTGAAAAGAGGATGTTGTCCAAGTTGCATCATCTTGGTCAATGTCTCCCATCGACTACATAATGTACTGGTTGTGCACAGGAGTACATTCAGCCAGAGACTCATTCCACCGAGATGCAACACAGAGCGTCATAGGAAGTCATTCCTGCCTGTGGCCATCAAACTTTACAACTCCTCCCTTGGAGGGTCAGACACCCTGAGCCAATAGGCTGGTCCTGGACTTATTTCCTGGCATAATTTACATATTACTATTTAATTATTTATGGTTTTATTACTGTTTAATTATTTATGGTGCAACTGTAACGAAAACCAATTTCCCACCTCCTTTCATACCATCCGCAAACCTAGCCACAAACCTATCAATTTCATTATCCAAATAATGGATATATGATGTGAAATGAAGCAGTCCCAACACCAACCCCTGCAGAACAATGGTCCAATCGACCTCCTTCACAAAGGCATTCACCTTATCTCTGCCTCTGGTGATATTATTCTCTCTATAATGCAGAAAGCACATATCACTCAAGGACACCTTACAGATAACGTAGAACATTACAGCACAGTAGAGGCTCTTCATCTCATGATATTATGCTGCATGCTAACCTAGTTAAAGATAATCTAATTCTTCCCTCTTACCTAGCCCTCCATTTTTCTATCACCATATGTCTATACAAGAGTTTCTTAAATATCTCTAATGTGGCTACCTCTATCAACACCCTTTGTGAGGTTGGAGGAAGTGAAGGGATGGGTTAGTAAATTTGCTGATGACACAAAGGTTGGGGGTGTTGTGGATAGTGTGAAAGGCTGTCAAAGGTTACAGCAGAACATCGATAGGATGCAAAACTGGGCTGAGAAGTGACAGGTGAAGTTCAACCGAGATAAGTGTGAGTTGGTTCATTTGGTAGGTCAAATATGATGGCAGAATATAGTATTAATGGTAAGACTCTTGGCGGTGTGGAGGATCAGAGAGATCTTGGGGTCTGAGTCCATAGGACGCTCAAAGCTGCTGCGCAGGTTGACTACATGGTCAAGAAGGCATACAGTGTATTGGCCTTCTTCAATCGTGGGATTGAGTTCAAGAGCCGAGTGGTAATGTTACAGCTACACAGGACCCTGGTCAGACACAACTTGGAGTACTGTGCTCAGTTCTGGTCACCTCACTACAAGAAGGATATAGAAAGGGTGCAGAGGAGATTTACAAGGATGTTGCCTGGTTTGGGGAGCATGCCTTATGACAGTAGGTTGAGTGAACTCAGCCTTTTCTCCTTGGAGCGATGGAAGATGAGAGGTGACCAGCTAGAGGTGCATAAGATGATGAGAGGCATTGATCGTGTGGATAGTCAGAGGCTTTTTCCCAGGGCTGAAATGGCTGACATGAAAAGGCACAGTTTTAGGGTGTTTGGAAGTAGGTTGTGGGGGGACTGTCAGAGGTAAGTTTTTTACGCGGAGAGTGGTGAGTGCATGGAACGGGCTGCCAGCAACGGTGGTGTAGGCAGATACAATAGGGTCGTTAAGAGACTCCTGGATAGGTACATGGAGGTATGGAGCTTAGAAAAATGGAGGGCTATGGGTAACCCTAGGTAATTTCTAAAGTAAGTACATGTTCAGCACAGCATTGTGGGCCGAAAGGCCTGTATTGTGCTGTAGGTTTTCTATGTTTCTACGTTTCAGCCCGGCAGGTGTTCTATGCACCCACCATTCTCCGTTTAAAGAAAAAACTTACCTCTGACATCCTCCAATCGCCATAAAATGATCACCCTGGTATTGCATACCACTTTTATAAGACTATTGACTGGTTACCCGGTACATTAAGGTGGACAATTGTTCTCTCAGTCTACCCCATTATAATCTTGCAACTTATTGTTTACCTGAACTGCACTTTATCCCGCAACCTGTCATTTGTTTGAAGAAAACTGCAAAGAATTTGTTAATTCCATCGGCTCCTTCAAGGGCAGTGGTTTCCCCACCATTGAAGATACTTCAATAGGTAGTGGCTTGAGAAGGTTGCATCCATCATTAAGGACAGTCAGCATCTCCTTAATGATGGATGTCCACCCAGGACATACTCTATTCTCATTCCTACCATCAGAGAGGAGGTACAGGAGCCTGAAACTGCACACTCAACATTTTAGGAACAGCTTTTTCATCCTCTGCTATCAGGTTTCAGGAACCCATGAAACATTACCTTAATACCTTGCTCTCTTTTTGTGCTACTTACTTTTAATACATTTCATTATTATTTATAATATTTTTATGTATTGCACTGCCGCAAATGAACGAATGTCACAACGTACGTCAGTGATAATAAACCATTTTGCCTTATTCTACCACAGCCGGCTGTGTAATCATCTGATCCATATGAATAGAATGCACAACAAGCTATGAAGACAGGAGTTTCCGCAGATGCTGGAAATCCAGGGCAGCACACACAAAATGCAGGGGGAGCTCGGCAGGTCAGCCAGCACAATTGGATATGAATAGATAATCGACGCTTTGCTCTGAGACCCTCCTTTGGGACTGGAAAGGAAGGGTGGAGGCGTTGGAATAAAAAGATGGGGGGGATGGGAAGGAGGCTAGCTGGAAGGTGATAGGTGAAGCCAGATGGGTGGGAAAAGTAAAGGGCTGCAAAAGAAGTGATCTGATAGGAGAGGAGAGGAGGTCTTTGCTTCTAACTTAGTAGCCCTCCCAGGAGGATCATAAACAATCTGCTAGAGGAACTCAGCGGGTCAGGCAGTAACTGTGGGAGGAAAGGAACTGCAGGCATATCTAGTTGAAATTAGAATTGGGATTAGAATTGAGTTATTATTGTCAAGTGCACTGAGGTACAGCGAAAAGGTACAGTTTCTAAACTGTCAACATTAAAACTCGCCCAAATCCAAGGGAATTAGTTTTCCATTTTTCCGTCTGCCAGAGCTGAATGTGGAGGAGTACTCCTGGGGATTGCAAGGGTTATTTGGAGTTGAACGTGAAAGAGTACTCCTGGGGATTAGAGTGGTAAATTGGGATCTTCCATCATCTCTATGACTGGAGGAAATCCAAATCAAATCAACATTCAATAACTCCATAGAAAGCAGTCAAAGGTCATCACTTTGCTGCATTGAGGCCAAGACTGCAGTATTTTGTACAGTTTTGCTCGCCCTGTTGCAGGAAATATATCAGTAAGTCGGAATGAGCGCAAAAAGAAAAGGTTTATGAAGATATTGCCAGAATGTGAGGACCTGAATTATAAGGAAAGGTTGGACAGGCTTGGACTTTATCCCTCAGAGTTTACAAGACCTTATTCATGAATGTTTAGATAATCATGATGGGCATAGATAAGACGAATGTTTTATCCCAGGTAAAGGGAATAAAAGCTAAAATACAGAGGTTTACGATGAGAGGGGAAAGATTTAAAAGGAAGCTGAATGACTTTCCAATCCTGATAAAGGGTCTCAACTGAAACAACGACTGTTTACGCAGCAACACACACAAAATGCTGGAGGAACTCAGCAGGTCAGGCAGCATCAATGTTTTGGACCAAGACCCTTCTTCAGGATCGGAAAGGAAGGGGGAAGACACTAGAATAAAAAGGTTGGGGGAGGGGAAGGAGGCCAGCTGGAAGGTGATAGGTGAAGCCAGATGGATAGGAAAGGTCAAAGGTTGGAGAAGAAAGAATTTGATAGGAGAGGAGAGTGGACCATATGAGAAAGGGAAGGAGGAGGGGACCCAGGGAGAAGAATTAAAGGGGATCTCCATGCTGTATGACTCTATGGCTCAAAGACTTCTTGTCAGCCCAAGTAACCTGATTAAGTTCAAGAGATGAGGTTTGATCTAACATCCACTTGAGCTCAAGGTACACTTGCAGAAAACTGAGTCAGATCTACTGTGAATAACTTTCTCAGAATACTTCAGAAACCACTTAACACATTTGGTAGAGAAGAATAAAAGTAAGATTGATTGTATTAAATGAGTCGTTACAATTCCTCTCTTAATGAAGATATATCATCATTGTTGTAAGTAACTAATTAAATTTTTTGACTATAAAAAATTGATTGTCTTGGATGAATAATTTCTTTGACAAAATAAATATGTTCTGTGCCCAATCACTTGAATAAATAATGTGACATCACCCTAAACAGTTAATATATTTCCCTCTTCACGTTCACTCCCTTAAATAATTAATTTTATATTTGAGAGCAGGAATAATAAATGCATAAAAGCTCCATTGGAACTAAATATTTAAATTACTTCCCTCTGCCTGCAAATTACCAATTTACTCCTCACCCAGAGAAGTAAATAAATATGTCATCAGCAAAGGAAACAAATTACTCTCATTGAAGTCTGAATGTTGTCAGTGCTAGAGGGGGGAGGTTAATCAATGATGGTAGCTTTAGATTGCCCCGAGGGTAACTGTTTCACTTCCAGTGACTATGGTACAGTATACAGTATACATCCATACAGTAACATTAATGCCCAAGAGTGGAAAAGCCTATAAAAAGTGGTGGATACAACCCAGTCCATCACAGGTAAAGCCCTCTCGCCCACACCCCATCACTGAGCATATCTACAAGAAACGTTGCCACAGGAAAGCAGCATCTATCACATGTACTCCCACCATCCAGGTCATGCTCTCTTCTCACTGCTGCCATTGGGAAGGAGGTGCAGGAGCCTCAGGACACACACCACCAGGTTCAGAAGCAGCTTCTACCCTTCAACCATCAGACTCTTGAACCAGCGTGGATAACATCACTCACTACAACTCTGAACTGATTCCACAACCTATGGACTCACGTTCAAGGACTCCATGACTCACATTCGCAGTATTTATTTATTTATGCATTTATTTGCACAGTTTGTCTTCTGTTGGTTGTTTTTCAGTCTTTGTGTGCAGTTTTTCAATGATTCTGTTGTATTTCTTTGTTCTATTGTGAATGCCTGTAAGAAAATGAATCTCAAGGTGACATTTGTCTACTTTGATGAGAAATTTAATTTGAACTTTTGAACAGATGAACACTTCTTTACATTTTGAACTCGTCCAAGACGCAAGTATCTGTGATCTCGCTGTTCTTTGATTTCAGCAGATTGTTCCACCACTGACCTCCTGGAAAGCCAGAAAGAGAGTCTAGGACCAGAGGGCACAGCCTCAGAATAGAAGGATGTCCCTTTGGAATAGAGATGAGGAGGAATTTCTTTAGTCAGAGGGTGGTGAATCTTTGGAATTCATTGCTATGGAGGCCAAGTCATTGGGTATATTTAAAGTGGAGGTTGAGAGGTTCTTGATTAATCAGGACATCAATGTTTATAGGGAGAAAGAGGAAGAGAGGAGTTGAGAGGGATAATTAATCAGCCATGGGTCAAATGGCCAATTCTGCTCCTATGTCTTATGTCTTATTGCCCACTGAAAACAATTTTATAGGTTTGCTGATACACTGAAATGTCTATTTCTTATGGTCTCCTGGCCTAATCTTGGCCCAGAAATAATGAAGTAATGTTTGTACTTGATGAACTGATGTGAGGAATCCTCTTTAAACATGATTTGTCTGCAGCTTCAATCCCAACATGTAAAACAGAACAGTAAGAGGTTAGCAGCACCATGACGTCGGAGCACTTTGCATTAAAATGGGATTTGTTTCTCTTATCATGTAGGGTTCTCAGTGATATTAGCTGGACTGTTACCTGTTAATTGCCCATTACAAAGTGACTCCTCTGAAGTGTTTATGCTAAAATGGCTTCTCGTACTGTTAACTGCTGAGCAAGGGGTTCTCTGTTACAGCATGTTTGTGTTATACTTAGTGGTAATGGAAATTGTATTCATTTGCTAGCCAATAGAAGTCATGTTATGTTATCTTGTATGTGTGTGCTGAGTTGAGGAGTGCGGGCTTTTCGGGAGGCGAGCAGAGAGGATGGACGTGTGGAGAACGGGCAGTGGTTTCAGGGCGGCAGATACCAGACCTCGGGGGGGGTTTGGATGGTGGCCGGAGTCTCGGAAGGACGTTGTGGATGGAATTGGAGGCATGAGTTCCAATGTATTAAAATATTATGTGCACAAGACTGATAAGTTACTCATGTGGTGCCTTTTCTTTCAGTTGTTGCTACCAACCCATCACCAAAACTTGCTATAAAGTATAATTCTTTACTCGCACTCGGTACATTGTTTGATATTTGTGTCGTGGCTGAACATTGGGCGCCTCACACCGTATCCGCACCAAAGCATTTGCACTGTTTGGCGGGGTCGACGGCTATTCACCCTGGGCAACAGGAGTCAGTTGGGGCAGAGGCCGTTACAATCATATTGTGCTCCTTCTTGTAAACATTGTGTATCATTCATGCTAATTAATATATTCTTTGTGAATGCTGATTATCTGATGCGATGTGTCTGTGATGCTGCAGCAAATAGTTTACTATTGCACCTGTGCATATTTGTTCATCTGACAATAAACTTGACTTTGGCTTCTTTTAGCCAGTGATTGGTTTATTATTGTCACATGGAGTGAGATACGTGGCCCCCTGGGTTGCTGTAGTCGGGGTGATAATGGGGATAAGCTCTCACCTATTGAGTGCTCCTAATGGCGTGCGACTCAAATAACCTCTGACAATCAAGCTCAGATACTGGTCTTCATGCGTGGCTTAGCTACTAAGCCCAGTGAAAACATTTCTGCTGAAAGGCGAAGGAGCAAATGTGGGCTTCTGCCACCTTAAAACCATTTGCTTCGGGCAGATTGGGCTCATCATCCATGGTTGCCAGCTCATTTAGGAGAAGGAAAATTGATCTCAAACCTCCGCTGCTGTCTGGCTATCCCCACTCATGGGGAAGGCTTCAGGAGTAAACCCTGAGGGAAAAACCTGAAGCTGGAGACCCTAAGGCAGTCCTATGTTGAGTTCAATGTTGACTGGTTAACTCCTGAATGCTTATTGTGTAAAACTATCGGTCTCTGTCATTCCTTTAGATTCATCAGCTGCATAGAGAGGGTGGAGCTTGCTACATGGGCAACAGCTTGCTCTCCATATTATACTCCTCTAGCTTGCATATCCAAGCAGATAGGACACAACATCCGTGGTCGACCCTGACCGATGGAGGCCTAAAAAGAAGAAGTGAGATAAAATGAAAAACAAGCAACACACACAAAAAATGCTGGTGAACGCAGCAGGCCAGGCAGCATCTATAGGGTCTGACGAAGGGTCTCGGCCTGAAACGTGGACTGTACCTCTTCCTACAGATGCTGCCTGGCCTGCTGCGTTCACCAGCAACTTTAATGTGTGTTGCTTGAATTTCCAGCATCTGCAGAATTCCTATTGTTAGCATCTATAGGAAGAGGTACAGACGACGTTTCGGGCCGAGACCCTTCGTCAGGACTAACTGAAAGAAGAGATAGTAAGAGATTTGAAAGTGGGAGGGGGAGCAGGAGATCCAAAATTATAGGAGAAGACAGGAGGGGGAGGGATGGAGCTGAGGGCTAGAAAGTTGATTGGCAAAAGGGATACGAGGCTGGAGAAGGGAGAGGATCATGGGACGGGAGGCCTAGGGAGAAAGAAAGGGGAAGGGGAGCCCAGAGGATGGGCAAGGAGTTACAGTGAGAGGGACAGAGGGAGAAAAAAGAGTGAGAGAAAGTAAGTAAGTAAGTAAATAAATAAATAAATAAATAAGGGATGGGCTATGAAGGGGAGGTGGGGCATTAACGGAACTTAGAGGAGTCAATGCTCATGCTGTCAGAGAAAACTTGTTTTATCCAAAATACAGATCATTTCATTAGATCTGTCTACTTAGGTAGTGAAAAACAAAAATAATAACTGAATGCAGAATAAAGTATTACAATTGCAGAGAACATGCAGTTCAGACAGATAATAAGATGCAAGGGTCAAGTTGGGGTAGATTGTGAGATCTATATTAATCAATATGAAGATCAGTCTATATAAAATCCATGTATGTGAAGCTGCGGTACAAGCTCATATGCTGTAGTTGTAGCAGGTGTTTGAATTCCAGCTGTCCTGTGGTGACTCCTTCAGAAAACCACTTCTTGTTCTAAAGAATCCTAACTTATTCCTTCCCTCAAGCTTACAAACCTTAAATTCTTTAGAGAGTAGAAGAATGAGGGGAGATTTGATAGAGGTACTGTATATAATATTATGAGGGGTATAGATAGGGTAAATGCAAGCAGGCTTTTTCCACTGAGGTTGGGTGAGACTAGAACTAGAGGTTTTGGGCTATGGGTGAAAGGTAAACTATTTTAGGGCAACATGAGGGGAAACATCTTCACTCAGAGGGTAGTGAGAGTGTGGAACGAGCTGCCAGCACAAATGATTGATAAGGGTTCAATTGAAAGATTTAAAAGAAATTTGGATTCATGGATGGGAGGAGTATGAAGGCTGTGGTCCAGGTGCAGGTCAATGGAACTAGGCAGATCAATAGATCAGCACAGACTACATAGGCTGAAGGGCCTGTTTTTGTGCTGTAGTGTCCTATGATTCTATAAATCTTTCAATTAGATTAGACTATGAGGATATTCAGTCCTCACTTATTGTCATTGAGAAATGTATGCATTAAAAAATGATACAATGTCCCTCGAGAATGATATCACAAGAAACACAGGACAAACCAAGACTAAGACTGATAAAACCACATAATTATAACAGTGCAAAACAATATCGTAATTTGATAAAGAGCAGACCATGGGCACAGTAAAAAAAAAGTCTCAAAGTCCCGATAGCCTCATCATCTCACGCAGATGGTAGAAGGGAGAAACTCTCCTTGCCATGAACCTCCAAGCGCCGCAAACTTGCCGATGCAGCACCATTGGAAGCACCCGACCGCAGCAGACTCTGAGTTCGTCCAAAAACTTCGAGCCTCTGACCAGCCCTTCGACACCGAGCACCAAGCACCATCCTCTGCCGAGCGCTTCGACCTCACCCTGGCCGCCGAGCAACAAGCAAAGCCGAGGACTCGGGGCCTTCCCCCCGGAGATTTCAGACCACACAGTAGCAACAGCAGCGAAGCAGGTATTTCAGAAGTTTCACCAGATGTTCCTCTGTGTTCTCACATCCGTCTCCATCAAATCAGGATTGACTAAAATAGTCAACTGGAAATTTAAATGAAATTACTTACTTATTGCCTGTCATGGCACTGGTGTTCAGGGCAACAATGAAGCTCCTCCATCTCTGGCGGTGTTCAAGGCTTCCTTCATCATGACAGTAGCTTCCTCTCGGTTTTTCCTACTGACATTTATGCAAGTCCTGGGTGGAGACACGGGAATACTGTCACACTCAGATGTAGAAGGATTCTTCATTGTTGTTTTCATAAAAATTTTGTTTTACCAGTCAGGGTTGTCAGGCCTGAGCTGAGCCCCCAAACCTAGAGGACTACTTTTAATCTGGCTTCTATGCTTTGACCAGTTTTATGTGGTTGACCCTACAAAGAGCATAAATCCCTGACTCCGGCCAACATGGTTCTCTAGGCCACTGGGGCATACAAGTCTCCAAACCACAACAAGATTGGTGGTTATTGAAATGAACCTTTTCCAGATCATGGTTATCTTTCTGTTACAAGGGAATGGGGGATGTCCTGGCTATCCAATAGGAGTGTGGAGATTCGTCCTGTAGGTAATGTGTTCTAATGGGCTAGGAGCAGGGTTCCAATATCAACCACAAAAAACCCTGCCTACACATCACTGCACCTCATTCACACTGTGACGGCCAGTCTATGCTAGATGTGATTTCCCTGTGCAGCCAGGAGCCAGTGACCTCAATGTCATAAAACCTGATTATAGACTACAGGAGGAAGAAGCTGGAGGTCCATGAGCCAGTATTCATTAGGGGATTGGAGATGGAGCGGGTCAGACAACCTATAGACTCACTTTAAAGGATTCTACAGCTCATGGTCTCAGTATTACCTATTTTCTTTTTTTATTATTTGCACAATTTGTCTTCTTTTACACATTGATTACATTCTATGTTGTTTATAGTTTGGTGTTGATAGTTTTTCATAAATTCTATCACATTTCTTTATTTTCCTGTAAATGCTTGCAAGGACATGACATTAAATTTACATTGACAATAAATTTACTTTGGACCTTAACTCGGTGCTCAGGATGCTTTGAACGGGAAAGGTGACAAAGTAGATGCTAACAGTGGGAGTGTGCGATTTGTCAACAAGGCAGTGGATGCCACAGGTGCAGATGATGCACCCTACAGGTGTCAACAGTGCACTTTCAATACCTGGTGCACTAGTACAGGTGAGATGATGCACACATATGCTGTATACAACAGGTGTATATAATTGATACTGCAGGTAGAGATGGTGCCCATCACATGCGTATACAATGCAAACTGCGGGTGTAGACAATACACAGTACAGGTGCATGCAATGTATGCTACAGGTATAGATGGTGCAGATCACAGGTGTGTACAAAGCACACTACAGGTGCAGACTGTTCATATTACAGGTGTATGCAATGCATTCTACAGGTCTAAATGGTGCATATCACAGGTGGATGGCATACACACTACAGGTGCAGATAAAGCACACTACAAGTCTCCAATGCACATTGCAGGTGTGTCTGTGCACAACAACATATTGATTAAATAAAGGCACGCACATGGGAGATGGCTTTAACTGGTGTATTCACGTTGCAACAAGAGAGAGAGAACATTGTGCAATCTCAGACAACAGATCAATATGCAGTGCAAAGCTGGGGGAGTGTTATTGCTCTAAAAGAAATAGATCCACACATTACACTTCCTCCCCCTTTAGATTAATGCAACATAAATCTGTACATGTACAAAACATTCAATTTCCCTTTCATAAACTTATATTCCAAATACTGTAAACATGCTTTCACAATAACAGTTCATAACTAACTTCACAGTTCTAAAGATTCGGTCTTTTGGCGGTGCTCTGTTTCTCTCTATGTAGCACCTCTAGACCTGTGGAGTGGCATCAGGTTTGGTAAATGTCTCGACGAAGACAATGTTCTCAGTTTCTGATGTCGTGTTGTTGTCAGTGACCTGATCATCACTGAGAGGTAAGTCAGGTGGCAGTAATGAGACCGTCTCGTTGCATGCAATGGACTCAGGTGTGTTCTTCAGTTAAGTATCCAGTATAGAACATACAACATGGAATAGTACAGCACAGTACAGGCCCTTCAGCCCACAATGTTGTACTGACCCTCAAACCCTGCCTCTCGTATAACCCCCCCAACACCTTAAATTCCTCCATATACCTGTCTAGTAGTCTCTTAAACTTCACTAGTGTATCTGCCTCCACCACTGACTCAGGCAGTGCATTCCACGCACCAACCACTCTCTGAGTGAAAAATCATCCTCTAATATCCCCCTTGAACTTTCCACCCTTTACCTTAAAGCCATGTCCTCTTGTATTGAGCAGTGGTGCCCTGGGGAAGAGGTGCTGGCTATCCACTCTATCGATTCCTCTTATTATCTTGTACACCTCTATCATGTCTCCTCTCATCCTCCTTCTCTGCAGAGAGTAAACCCCTAGCTCCCTTAATCTCTGGTCATAATGCATACTCTCTAAACCAGGCAGCATCCTAGTAAATCTCCTCTGTACCCTTTCCAATGCTTCCACATCCTTCCTATAGTGAGGCAACCAGAACTGGACACAATACTCCAAGCATGGCCTAACTAGAGTTTTATAGAGCTGCATCATTACCTCATGACTCTTAAGCTCTATCCCTCGACTTATGAAAGCTAACACCCCATAAGCTTTCTTAACTACCCTATCCACCTGTGAGGCAACTTTCAGGGATCGATCTGTGGACATGTACCCCCAGATCCCTCTGCTCCTCCACACCACCAAGTATCCTGCCATTTACTTTGTACTATGCCTTGGAGTTTGTCCTTCTAAAGCGTACCACCTCACACTTCTCCGGGTTGAACTCCATCTGCCACTTCTCAGCCCACTTCTGCATCCTATTAAATTCTCTCTGCAATCTTTGACAATCCTCTACACTATCTACAACACCACCAACCTTTGTGTCGTCTGCAAACTTGCCAACCCACCCTTCTACCCCGACATCCAGGTCGTTAATAAAAATCACGAAAAGTAGAGGTCCCAGAACTGATCCTTGTGGGACACCACTAGTCACAACCCTCCAACCCAAATATACACCCTCCACCATGATCCTCTGTCTTCTGCAGGCAAGCCAATTCTGAACCCACCTGGCCAAACTTCCCTGGATCCCATGCCTTCTGACTTTCTGAATAAGTCTACCGTGTGGAACTTTGTCAAATGCCTTACTAACATCCATATAGATCACATCCACTACACTACCCTCATCTACGTGCCTGGTCACCTCCTCAAAGAACTCTATCAGGCTTGTTAAACACGATCTGCCCTTCACAAAGCCACGCTGACTGTCACTGATCAGACTATGATTCTCAAATGCCCATAGATCCTATCTCTAAGAATATTTTCCAACAGCTTTCCCACCACAAACGTAAGGCTCACTGTCTATAATTATCCGGACTATCCCTACCAACTTTTTTGAATGAGGGGACAACATTTGCTTCCCTCCAATCCTGCGGTACCATTCCTGTGGACAATGAGGGCATAAAGATCCTAGCCAGAGGTTCAGCAATCACTTGCCTCGCCTCATGGAGCAGCCTGGGGAATATTCCATCAGGCCCCGGGGACTTATCCATTCTAATGTATTTTAACAACTCCAACACCTCCTCTCCCTTAACATGCTCCAGAACATCAACCTTACTCATATTGTCCTCACCGTCATCAAGTTCCCTCTCATTGGTGAATACCGAAGAGTGAATTCATTGGTGAATTCATTGAGGACCTCGCTCACTTCCACAGCTTCCAGGCACATCTTCCTACCTTTATCTCTAATCGGTCCTACCTTCACTCCTGTCATCCTTTTGCTCTTCACATAATTGAAGAATGCCTTGGGGGTTTCCTTTACCCTACTCGTCAAGGCCTTCTCATGCCCCCTTCTTGCTCTTCTCAGCCCCTTCTTAAGCTCCTTTCTTGCTACCATATATTCCTCAATAGACCCATCTGATCCTTGCTTCCTAAACTTCATGTATGCTGCCTTCTTCCACCTGACAAGATTTTCCACTTCACTTGTCACCCATGGTTCCTTCACCCTACCATTCTTTATCTTCCGCAAGAGATTCTTAAACATCGACCACATGTCCATAGTACATTTCCCTGCAAAAACATCATCCCAATTCACACCTGCAAGTTCTAGTGTTATAGCCTCATAATTTGCCCTTCCCAATTAAAGATTTTCCTGTTCTCTCTGATGCTATCCTTTTCCATGATAATGCTAAAGGCCAGAGAGCGGTGGTCACTGTCCCCCAAATGCTCATCCACTGAGAGATCTGTGACCTGAGCCTGTTCGTTAACTAATACTAGATCTAGTATGGCATTCCCCCTAGTTGGCCTGTCAACATACTGTGACAGGAATCCGTCCTGGACACATTTAACAAACTCTGCCTCGTCTAAACCCTTGGAACTAATCAGGTGCCAATCAATATTAGGGAAGTTAAAGTCACCCATGATAACAATCCTGTTATTTTTGCACCTTTCCAAAATCTGCCTCCCAATCTGCTCCTCGGTATCTCTGCTGCTACCAGGGGGCCTATGTATCTGCTCTACATGACATTTTCATGTATGATCTTCAACATCTACAGTGTACATCAGTGGCCCAGTTCTTGTAGCTATCCTTCCAGGTGTCCACTTGTCTTCTCGATAATCATGCGCTAAGACTTCCAATACAATCTCAAAAACCCTTGCTGTCTTACTTGGCAACTGGCTGAACTGTCCATTATGCACTTCCCTTCAGAGATCTGACTTCAGGAGGTCTACGTGAGATCTCAGATTCTATTGCAGGTGTTTGATTTGTCGTCACATGAACAGAGTTCCAATACACAAAAAGGATTGTGCACCTTGTGCTTTAGAGAAATGTCCTCCTTGTCCACCACTTTAATGGACTCCTTGAATGTCTGGATAAACCTTTCAGCTAACCCATTCATTGCTGGGTGGTGAGGAGCTGACTTGAAATGCCTGATGTCATTTTTCTTCATGAACCGTTGGAATCCTTCTGACATGTTTTGTGGTCCATTGTCACTCTCTGTTAGTTCTGGTAAGCCATTTCTGGTGAAGATAGTCCTCAGAACGGAGAAAGTCTTTACTGAGGTGGTTGATTTCGTTGCTATAACTGCTGGCCGCTTCAAATGAACATCCACAACAGTCAAAAACATGGAGTCCATGAATGACCCAGCAAAGTCAATAAGTACTCTTTACCATGGTGAAGATGGACACTCTCACAGGTACAACAGTGCCTTTGGGGGTGCATTTTGAACTTTTTTGGCATACCAAACAGCTTTTGGCCAAGTCTTCACTCTGTTCATCTGTTCCTTTCTCAAACACCTTCTGTTTAGCATTAAGCAGCTATGATAGACTCTGGTTAGTGCCACTATCTGGGCTGAAGTTGCCTCTGAGGCTTTGATTAATTGCCAGTCTAGTTGGATTTTTCTCAACCACTCATGTCCAAAAAATGCTGGCCCTGACTTTTCAATACACAAAGCTCTAGCTCTTGTGCTTGGACTCCTAACATCACATTTACTTTCAGTTTGCCTTTTGAAGACACTTTTTTGCCTGTGTAAGTCTATAGCATCACTGAGGTCTTCTCTAATGATATCTTAGAAAACAGTCTGTTGTAGTCAGCCTCTGGAAATATGGACAAAGCTGTATCCAGCTCCATTTTCAGTTTTACACCAGACACATCTATTGGAATCCAGATGATTTTGTGATCTGTTTCAGATATACTAGGCAGTCCTAGACATGACAGTTCAACTTTGTCAGACTCTATGTTGTCTGATTCAGTTTTACATCCGGTAACTATGCATTTGCTTAGTTTTGTGTTTGAGACTTTTCACTCAGTTGTGTTTTTTGTCTGTCTTGCATACTCTCTCTATGTGACCTTGTCTGTGACATTTTCTGCAGACATTTTCTTTGAACCAACAGTCATTTTCATCAAGGGAGGATTTGCCACATCAATAACATTTTTAACTTTTTGCACCATTCAGTGATATTTTGTGCACTTTACATTCCAACTTTCTTTTCTGTAGCTCTGCTGCATCCTTTGCTGCTGTCTCTAATGATATTGCAGTGGTCAATGCCCATTCTAAGGTTAGGTCTTTTTTGGATAGTAGCCTCTTTTAAGTGCTTTGACTATGTATGCCACATACAAGCCTATCCCTTAATACCTTAGAAAGTCTGTCTGTAAAGTCACAGTCCTGGGAAAGTTTGCACAGTTCAGCACTGTATTCAGAAAGGCTTTCATCTTTTGACTGGTTCTTTTTGTAAAATCTAAATCTCTCAGCTATTACCCACTGCTAGGGCAAAGTGATTTTGTAAAATTGTAACAAATTAATTGAATATCTTGCTTGCTGGCTTCTCTGGGGTTGCTAGGTTGTGTAAGAGACTGTGCGTTCTTGCATCCATTAAGCGAAGGAGCGTAGGGATTTCCTTTTGCTCTTCTACGTTGGTCCTGTTGCAATACAGTTCAACCCTCTCAATATATGACTCTCAGCCTTCAATAGCATTATCGAATTTGTCAACTTCCCCAACAGAAGTCATCACCACAGTTATTTTCATTTTAAATTCAGTGCGTCTTTCACAGTTACTCACATGTTTGTTGGCATCTTTGGTGGCCTTCTTGCGTTATTTAACTCTCCTTGTTTTGCCCCGTAACTGTCAGTGCAGCTTGTGATATTCTCTGACATTCAAGTTGGTACTCATTGCCAAAAAAAAGTGTCTGTGCACAACTACATATCAGTTAAATAAAGGCATGCATGAGGGAGATGACTTTAACTAGTGTATTCACATTGCAGTGAGAGAGAGAGAGAGAGAGAGAGAGAGCAATGCACATGCATAGGCAACAGCTCATGCACAGACAGCAGATCAATACGTAATTCTAAGCAGGGGGTGTCATTGCTCTAAAATAAATAGATCCATACCTTACCACAGGCACCAATGCTTCACACTACCGGTGTATATAATGCATGCTACAGATATAGCTGGTGCACACTATAGGCGTGTACAATGTATACTGCAGGTGCAGTTGATGCACACTACAGTTATTGTGAGAGAAGATCTTGAGGTCATTGGTTTAGAGTGAAAGGTGAAATATTTAAGAGGAACCTGAAGTGGAAATACTTCACTCAACTGATGGAATGAGCTGGCAGCAGAAGTGGGCAGATGCGTGTTCAGTTGTAACACTTAAGAGAAGTTCGGATGGGAGGGGTAAGGAGGGCTATGGTCCGAGTGCGGGAAGATGGGACTAGGCAGAAGAACAGGTTGCCACAGACTAGATAGGGAGAAGGGCCTGTGTTTGTGTTCTAGTGCGCTATGATTCTTACACAAGTTTACCCTGCTAAAGCAAAATTTTAACAGTCCTGACAAAGGGTCTCAACTCAAAATGTTGACTCTTTATTCCCCTCCATGGATGCTGCCTGATCTGCTGAGCACCTCCAGCATTTTGTGTGTATTGCTCTGGATTTTCAGCATCGGCAGAAACTCTTGTGACTAGAAAATGAATATTCATTGCTTTGAGGTCACATCGATGGAGCAGTAGAATAAGACCGTTGAGTCAGCAATGAGCCACAAAATGAATAGTGTTTGCATGCTCACAGTACATTTGCCAAGAACAAATAATGGGAGAAAATAGATCCTGTTTTACAGCTGGTTAACTGTGCTTAAATGTTTGGGCTTCAGCTGAGTCAGTTTTGTTTAATTCTATTTCACAGCACTGCCTTTATTACCTTATCTGTCATTGCCTTTAATTTCTTCAGCCAGAGGGTTGTAAATCTTCGGAATTCATTGCTATAGTCAACTGTGGAGGCCAAGTCTGGAGCCAGTTCTGCTCGCTGCTCTGTGGCGTTTACTCAGCTCTGTGCTGAAATGAGGCTGAGGCCTGCTTCAGCTGCTTTGGACTTCTTGTCAGTCGACTCACTTTTGTTCTGAATGCTACATGCTTATTTTTATTGTTTGCACTACTTGTTTTTCTCTCTCTCTGCACATAGGGTGTTTGGTGGTCTTTTTTTTCAATGGGTTCTTGTGGGTTTCTTTGTTTTGTGGCTGCCTGTAAGAGTCGAATCACAAGGTTGTATAACATATACGTACTTTGATAGTAAATGTACTCTGGCAGGGGAACATGTCACGTCCTTTTCAAGGCGGTTAGTCCACCTTTGGTCCCCACCTGGCACTCAGTTCTCACCTGTGGCTCCTCGTAGCTGTTTGCATGTGACAGCAGCCACACCCCGGGCAACGGCTTCAACAAGCCGGCTAAACCAGGTGAGGGTAGCCGACGGGTCTCAAACCCTCGGTGAGATAGGGAGTTGTCTATCCCAGCATGTGAAGACAGACTCCAGCGGATTGAGCAGACGAGACCAATGGAAGGTCCAACGGTCAAGAAGGCAGTCTCTGCGAGTGTCATGGAATGCGTAGAGCACGACTAGACACAGGAGACGTCTTGGTCATCCACTGCGCCTAGTCCCATCTCCAGCTGTCTCAACTCTGTCTTGCCACTGGATCCAAATGGGAATTGGAAAGAGAGAGTGAGGCTGACGCTGCACAACTCTCCCTCACATAAGTCCAAATCATGTTCTAGTCTCGACACCATCAATTGGTGCCGAGGTCTTAGAACATAGAACATAGAATAGTACAGCACAGTACAGGCCCTTCAGCCCACAATGTTGTGCCGACCCTCAAACCCTGCCTCCCATATAAGCCCCCACCTTAAATTCCTCCATATACCTGTCTAGTAGTCTCTTAAACTTCACTAGTGTATCTGCCTCCACCACTGATTCAGGCAGTGCAATCCACGCACCAACCACTCTCTGAGTAAAAAACCTTCCTCTAATATCCCCCTTGAACTTCCCACCCCTTACCTTAAAGCCATGTCCTCTTGTATTGAGCAGTGGTGCCCTGGGGAAGAGGCACTGGCTATCCACTCTATCTATTCCTCTTATTATCTTGTACACCTCTATCATGTCTCCTCTCATCCTCCTTCTCTGCAGAGAGTAAAGCCCTAGCTCCCTTAATCTCTGATCATAATGCATACTCTCTAAACCAGGCAGCATCCTGGTAAATCTCCTCTGTACCCTTTCCAATACTTCCACATCCTTCCTATAGTGAGGTGACCACTATCAAAGTATATATATGCCATCATTGACAACGATGGATGAACAGCTTTGGATTTTGAAGTCATTAGGTATATTTAAAGAGGAGGTTGATAAGTTCTTGATTAGTAAGAATGTTAAAGGTTACGGGGAGAACTCAGGAGAATGGTATTGAGAGGGATTATAAACCCACCATGATGGACTGTCGGAGCAGACTCAATGGGATGAATGGCTTGATTCTGTTCCTATGTTTTATGGTCTGTGAGCTACCTCCCTGAAAGACTGCAGTTCTTCTGGTGAAGTGCTCTCAGTGCACAGTTCAAAGTCAAATCAAACTTTGAAGTAATTTTTTTTAATCAAAATATGTATACATTACCTTGAGATTCATTTTCTTACAGGCATTTACAGAAAAATAAAAAATACAATAGAATGTACAAGCAAAGAACTATACGTAAGCAAAGACAGACAAACAACCAATGTGGAAAAAAGACAAATTGTGCAAATAAAGAAAATGATACAGAGAATATGTCAGAAGAAAATTCCTTAAACAGAGTGGTGGGTGTGTGGAGTGCACCACCAGGCAGTGATAGAAGCAAGTATATTACTGACGTTTGAGAGACTCATGGATGATAGAAAAGTGGAGGGTTATGTTGGATGGAAAGGTTAAATTTAACTTAAAATAGGTTGAAAGACTGATGTAATATCGTGGCCGATGGGCCTGTACTGTGGTGTAATGTTCTATGTTCAAAGTAGAATTTATTATCAAAGTATATATATGCCATCATACACAACCTTGAGATTAATTTTCTTCTAGGCAGACTCAATAAATCTACAGAATAATAGCCATTACAGAATCAATGAAAGACACATCAACTTGGGCATTCAAACAGTGCAAGAGACAGCAAACTTTGCAAATACAAAAAGAAAGAAATAATAATAATAAATCAACAATAAATATTGAGAACATGAGATAAAGAATTCTTGAACGTCAGTCAGAGGCTGTGGGAATATTTAAATGATGGGGCAAGAGAAGTTGAGTGTTATCCCTTTCTTTCAAGAGCCTGTTGGTTGAGGGCTAATAACTGTTCCTGAACCTGGTGGTCCTGAGGCCCCTGTACCACCTTCCTGATGACAGTAGGTTGATGAAGAGAGCATAACCTGGATGATAAGGGTTCCTGATGATAGATGCTGCTTTCTTGTGTCAACATTTTGTGTAGATGTGCTCAATGGTAGGGAGTCCTTTCCCTGTGATGGACTGGTCTGTATCCACTACTTTTTGTAGGAAATTGCTGCTCAAGGCCATTGGTGTTTCCATACCAGGCTGTGATGCATAAGACCATAAGACCATAAGACAAAGGAGCAGAAGTAGGCCATTCGGCCCATCGAGTCCGCTTCGCCATTTTATCATGAGCTGATCCATTTTCTCCTATTTAGTCCCACTCCCCCGCCTTCTCACCACAACCTTTGATGCCCTGGCTACTCCGATACCTGTCAATCTCTGTCTTAAATACACCCAATGACTTGGCCTCCACTGCTGCCCGTGGCAACAAATTCCATAGATTCACCACCCTCTGACTAAAAAAAATTCTTCGCATTTCTGTTCTGAATGGGCGCCCTTCAATCCTTAAGTCATGTCCTCTTGTACTAGACTCCCCCATCATGGGAAACAACTTTGCCACATCCACTCTGTCCATGCCTTTTAACATTCGAAATGTGTCTATGAGGTCTCCCCTCATTCTTCTAAACTCCAAGGAATACAGTCCAAGAGTGGACAAACATTCCTCATATGTTAACCCTCTCATTCCCGGAATCATTCTCGTGAATCTTCTCTGTACCCTCTCCAACGTCAGCACATCCTTTCTTAAATATGGAGACCAAAACTGCCCACAGTACTCCAAGTGAGGTCTCACCAGCACCTTATAGAGCCTCAACATCACATCCCTGCTCCTATACTCTATTCCTCTAGAAATGAATGCCAACGTTGCACTCGCCTTCTTCACTACTGACTCAACCTGGAGGTTAACTTTAAGGGTATCCTGTACGAGGACTCCCAAGTCCTGTTGCATCTCAGAACTTTGAATTCTTTCCCCATTTAAATAATAGTCTGCCCGTTTATTTTTTCTGCCAAAGTGCATAACCATACACTTTCCAACATTGTACTTCATTTGCCACTTCTCTGCACTACCTCATTTCCTCAGCACTACCGGCCCCTCCACCTATCTTCGTATCGTCAGCAAACTTAGCCACAAAGCCATCGATTCCATAATCTAAATCGTTGATGTACAATGTAAAAAGAAGCGGCCCCAACACTGATCCCCATGGAAAACCACTGGTAACCGGCAGCCAACCAGAATAGGATCCCTTTATTCCCACTCTCTGTTTCCTGCCAATCAGCCAATGCTCTATCCATGTATGTAACTTTCCCGTCATTTCACGGGCTCTTATCTTGTTAAGCAGCCTCATGTGTGGCACCCAGTCAATTCATTCTCCATTACGCATCTATAGAAGTTTGTCAAAATTTTAGATGTCGTGCCAAATCTCTGTAAATTCCGAAAGAATTAGTGGTGCTGCCATGCTTTCTTCATAATTGCACTTACATGCTGGGTCCAGACAGGTCCTCTGAAATAATACCACTGAGGAATTCAATTTTTCTGGCCCCCTCCACCTCTTGTCCTCTAATGATGACCAGTTGATGGACCTTTGGTTTCCTTTTCCGAGTTAGCTTCTTGGCTTTGCTGATATTGAGTAAAAGCTGGTTGTGGTGGCATTTACAGAAAAATAAAGAAATGCAATAGAATTCACACAAAAAGCCTGACATTAACAAAGACTGACAACCAATGTGCAAAAGAGGACAAATTGTGCACATAAAAATGAGTGCTGAGGACATGAGTTGTAAGGAATCCTGGAAAGTGAGTCTGTGGTTTGTAGAATCAGTTTAGGGTTGAGGTGAGTGAAGTTTTCCACAGCAGTTCAGGAGCCTGATGATTGCAGGGTTCCTGAACCTGGTGTTGTGGGACTTAAGGTTTCTGTGTGGGGCCCTTGATGTTTGATGCTGCTTTCTTGTGGTGGTGCTTCATATAAATGTACTCAATGGTGTGGAGGGCTTTTCCTATGTTGGACTGGTCTGTATTCACCATTATCTAAAGGCTTTTCTAGTCTTGAGGATCAGTGTTTCCATCCCTGGCCGGGATGCAACGAGTCAGGATACTCTCCACTGTGCATCTATAGAAATTTGTCAAAGTTTTTGATGACATGCTGAATCGGTGGAAACTTCTAAGGAAGTCATGCCTTCTTTATGATGGCACTTATGTGCTGGTCCCAGGATCGATCCTCTGATTTGATAATACCAAGGAATTTAAAGTATCGACCCTCCCTACCTCTCATGCCTTAATGAATAGAATAGAACTTATTGTCATTGCTCAAGACAATGCAATTGCAGTACTACTCCAGCCTGTGCAAAACAGATATTCACAATGCATGAGGTACGGCTTAATTTAAACACAAAATTCCCATATTTACAGGCAACAAATGACTTTGATCGTCCATAACGCTCAAAGGCTATTGACAAGCCGGGGTGTAGCACTATCCAGCTGCACAATAGCCCTTGGGAAGAAGCTGTTTTTCAGTCTTACTGTCTTGGCCAAGATATTTTTGCACTTCCTACCAGATGGCAGGGGACGGTGTCCAGGGTGGGATGGGTCTTTAGTGATATTACAAACACGACATCGGCACCGAGAGTTGTAGGTTGTCTCCAGGTCTGGTAGTTGAATCCCAGTGATGTGCTGAGCCATCCTAATCACCCATTGGATTGCTCTGTGATCTGTCTTGCCGCACCTGGAGTACCACTCCGTCATTCTGTATATCAGTATGCTCTCTGTCGTACATCGATAAAAGTTAGCCAGCAATTTCAGAGGCAAGTTAGCTCTACCATAAACACCTCAGGTGGTATAGTCACGATTGTGTCTTCCCTACTATGGAGGTTGTATTGATGACAAGCTGAGGATTAACTAATGGACTTCCGACTTCTTCCTCCCGTAATTCGTAATCAGCTCTTTGCTTATCCAGACTTGGGAGGGAGTTCCAGGAAAACTAAAGAGTTGATTACCTACAACAGGACAGAATTACAGAATTGCCTACTGATTATCAACTACAAGACATAGTTACAGAATTAGTAAGTCATAAAATGCAGAAACAGGCCTTTCATCTCAGCTTGTTCATGCCGATTACAATACCCATCTAAGATAATACCATTTGCCCAAGTCTGGTCCAAATATTTCCTTTCCATGTGCCTGTCAAAGTAGCTTTTAAACCTATTAAATGGAGCTTGGGCTATGCGTAACCCAAGGTAATTTCTAAATTTAGGACATGTTTGGCACAGCATTGTGGGCTGAAGGGCCTGTAATATTCTGTAGGTTTTCTATGTTTCTATTTATTAATATTGGAATTGGTTTGTTATTGCCATATGTACCAAGATACAATGAAAAGTTTGTCTTGCACACTGTTCATATAGGTCAGATCATTACACAATGCACTGAGGTAGAACAAGTTAAAACAATAACAGAATGCAGAACGAGCCACAGCGAAAGGGCAGTGCAGGTAAACAGATCATAAGGAGGTGGGTTGTGAGATGAAGCGTCTAACTTATCGTAGAAGAGGTCCATTCAAGAGTTTGAAGCTGTCCTTCAGCCTGGTGATATATGTTTTCTATATGATAGGAGAGGGGGGAAGAAAGATTGCCCAAGCAGGTGGGGTCTTTGATCATGCTGCTTCCTTTGCTGAGGCAGGGAAAATTTGTTATTATAATTGCCTCAACCCGATTTATAGCTGTCCCAGATACTCACCACCTCTGTAGGAAGAAGTTGACCCTTCAATCTCTTCTAAAACTGTTCTCTCTCACCTTAAACCCACGTCCTCTACTTTTTGATTCCTTATCCCTGGGAAGAGGACCGTGCTTTGTGGGTCTCACTTCCAGCCATCTGACATATTTATTAGAAGTGTTGTGTACGCAGTGACCTTAACTCTGTCAATGGTCCCTCTCATCTGTCCAACAACCTCTTTGACCCTTTACCATCAGTTTGATTTGTATGGAGTCTACTGTGTTGTGCACCTTGGTCTGGAGGAACATTGTCCCATTTGGTGGTATACATGTGCACGATTGAACTCTACCATCAGACAGGAGACTCTGATGCATAAAGGCAAGAATGGTCAGGATGGGAAACAACTTCTTCCCTCAGGCCATTAGGATCTTGAACATCATATGTAATTTGTACTGTACCCTATAATATTTAATTTATGCATTTTACTTTGTTGTTGTTGGGTGCTGTCGAGCCGCATCAACTCATGGCAAACCTATGAATAGTGTAGTTGTCCATCAGGTTTTCGGGGCAAGATATGGAAGTAGATTTCCAGGCCTTTCTTCCACACAGATACTCAGCCGGATTCGAACTCAGGACCTTCCGCCTCAAAGTCCAGTGCTAAAGCCACTACACCACCGGCCCGGTGTATTTTGTTTTGGTCATCTACATTGGTAGATTTAATTCCTACTTTAGTTGTTGTGTGTTATGTGTGTTTATGTGCACTACTGTGCTTTACACCCTGCTTCAGAGAAACATTGTCTCCTTTGATGGTATACATGTACAGTATATGGTAAAATGACAACAAACTTGAACTGGATCAGGTGTATAACAGCAGTCTTTCCCCAGGGTAGGCACGACCAAAACTAAAGGACATAAATTCAGAGTGAGAAGGGATTGATCTAATAGGGATTTGAGGGGCAACCTTTTCACACAGAGATGGTGAGTATATGGAAAGATTTGCTAGAATAAGTGGCTGGGGTAAGTACAATGGTATCATTTCAAAACACTTCGATAGATACATGGAGCGGAGGGGCTTTAAAGGAAATTGGAACTAACTGGCTGGGCACCATGGTCAGCAGTAACTGGTTGGGTCGAAGGGCCTGTATCCATGCTGTATTGCTCTACGTCTCAATGAATGGGAGAAAGGGACACATCACTTTACAAACTAATGCTGGGCCTTTGAGTGTACAGGGTCGGAGATCTGTCTGGATGTCACGGAAACGGGTAATTTATGCATGGAGCCAGAAAAGACGGGGAAGATTTTAAAAGATTTTCTTGTGTCTGTATTTATGTTGGAGACAGACACAGAGTCTATTGAATTGAAGCAAGGCAATAGTGATGTCATGGACTGTATCTGGATTACGGAAGAGGAGGAGCTTACTCCTGAGGTAAATTAAGGTGGACAAATCCCTGGGGCCTGACAATTTGTACCCACAGACCTTTTGAGACACTGGTGCAGAGGATCCCAACCCTTTTTATGCCATGGACCACTCCCATTAAGTAAGGGGTCTGTGGACCTCAGGTTGGGAATCACTGCTCTGGGGCATAGATATACTTGAGTACCGGAGGATTACAAATGTTGTTCTGTTGTTCAAGAATAAGCCAGGGAATTATTGGCCAGTGAGCCTGATATCAGTCATGGATAAACTTTTGGAAGGTATTCTAAAGGAATGGATGCATAAGTATTTGGATAAACAGGGACTAATTAGTGATGGTCAACATGGCTTTGTGCATGACAGGTCATGTCTAACTGTTCTATGACTCTATTACTCTAAACCAGGTGTTCCCAACCTGGGGTACATGGACCTCTTGTTTAATGGTATTGGTCTATGGCATAAAAATGGCCCAGTTCTGCTCCGATATGGGGTGCCACAGTAGTGTAGTGGTCAGCATGATTAGATTAGATTAGATTAGATTAGATTATGAGGACACACAGTCCTCTTTTATTGTCATTTAGTAATGCATGCATTAAGAAATGATACAATATTCCTCCGGTGTGATATCACAGAAACACAGGACAGACCAAGACTGAAAAACTAACAAAACCACATAATTATAACATATAGTTACGGCAGTGCAACAATCCCATAACTTGTCAATAATACGATAAATTGTCCGAAAACTTCGAGCTCCGATCAGCCCTCCTACACCGAGTACCGAGCACCATCTCTACCGAACGCTTCGACCTCAGCCTTGGCCGCCAGTAGCAGGCAAAGGGATTTTGGGGCCTTCCCTCCAGAGATTCTCGATCGCACATTAGCAACAGCAGCGAACTGGGCATTTCAGAAATTTCTCCAGATGTTCCTCTGCTTCTCACAACAGCTTGGGACGTTGGAGTTCATTTCTGACGTCATCCGTAAGGAGTTTGTACTTTCCTTTCTGTGAATGTGTAGGTTTCCTCTGAGTGCTCTGGTTTCCTCCCACAGCCCAAAGATGAACCGGGTAGTAGGTTAACTGGTGATTGTAAATTGCCCTGTGATTAGGCTAGGGTTAGCTTCGTGGGTTGTTGGGCAGCGCAGCCTGTTGGGCCGGATAGGCCTGTTCTGCGCTACAGGTATATCTCTAAATAATATCAAAATATCTTACATGACAATAATAACTCAATTACCAGTGAGAGTCCTCCAGGAGGACCACAACTTTATCGTAATGTCCGGAGGTCTGTACACGTCAAAGACCTGGAGAACTATGCTGGCTAGAGTCAGGGCCTTGTGCTTTGGCTCTTGGTAGGGTTACCATGTCAAACAGGTCAAAGGGTAGGGGTCTGATGAAGAGTGGCCCACCGGACCTCCAGGTTCATGGGTTCAGCTCAAGCCTAACAACCCAGACTGGTCAAAAAAATTGTTACGGGAACAGCAATGAAGACTCTTCCTATGTGGCTGAGGACAGATAGAGGTGGAAGACTTTCATTGGTCCCTAAAACTCAGCAGCATACCAGGCAAGTAATTAAATTACCAGTGAGAGTAAGTGAGCAGTGGATAGTCAGCACAGAGCTGGTGAGGTGAAGGGCCTGATTATGTTCTATGCCTTTCTATGAGTCTATAATTCTCAGCCTGTCTTAATGACAAGGGACTAAAAGTTAATATGTTTGCAATCGAGCCATTAGCAACACTTCCTCTTAGGAGTAATAGCTATAAACGTTTATTATCTAAATTGAGGGGATAAATAAGATTGAAGCACTTTTTTACGCAGCAGTTATTAGGTTTCATCAATACCAAATGCTCAACCTCTCAGTGTCGATCTGACCTGCAATAGTACCCCATGCAACTCAATCAGTTCCATTCTTTTGCAGAGGGTTAGATCTTCTTTCTAAATAAGCAAGAAAATTGGCAGCTGATCATTCCATCATCCACTTCTATAAGGAATCAGCCTCATCCTGCCATTTTGGCCCGTGATTAATCCACCTTTGTACAGAGGCGCCCTCCGTTGTGAGGGAGTATTTCTCCCATCTCCTGAATCCCGTCCCACCGCAAACCTGCCAGGAAAATTAAAGAGAGAAAGTGCTTTGCATATCAATGTCTCCCTTTCACAAGGGATCTGTTGCCGGCGCTCAGAGCACCCTTAAGCATCACAGCTGTATGTGTTTATCCCAGTACATTAGAGGAAGTAACTAACACTATGATCTTTAATCATTCTGGCAACGCCACGAGGTACAGGAGCTGTGAGGACTGCAGCTGTAAACACTGATCACCCAGCGCTCCCCTGAACAGTAAAAGCAGAAACCTCTCCCTCTCAGAACCAGCATAGATTAGCAGCGATCCTGTTGAATTTCGGGGCAGGTCTGTAGGGCTTGACAGCCCTCTCCTGCTGCCATTCAGATTTATTTATCACATGCACATGGAAACATACAATTGTTTGCATTAACCCAACGATGGGCTGGGTCAGCCTGCAAGGGTCACCACACGTTCCAGCGCCAGCGTAGCATTCTCACAACTGTCGGCAGAACAGAGAACACAACTAAGCAATGACAGCAAAACTAGGCCTTTTCTTCCCTCCCACTCACCCACGCACATGGCCAGGCTTCCAACTCCAGGAAAGGCCTCTGGGCCTCCAGTCCTCCAGTCTCCAGCTTTTGACTTCCAAACTTCTGATCGATCATCAGCCTTTGATCTTCAATTTCAAAGATCTCCAGTGTACAGGTGCCTCATTTTAATTAATTAATTAATTTGTTTGTTTGTTTATTTATTCATTCATTCAGTGATACAGCATAGAGTAGGCCCTACCCTCCCTTCATGCCAAGCTGCCCGACAACCCCAATTTAACCCTAACCTAATCACAGGACAATTTATGCTGACCAATTAACCTAACTGCCACAGTAGGGCGCGGTTAGCCCAACACTATCACAGTTCGGGGCATTGGAGTTCAGAGTCCAATTCCAAGTTTGTACATTACTCCTTGAGATCGTGTAGGTTTCCTCTGGGTGACCTGGTATCCTCGCACAGTCCAACAGACAAAAGACCTACCAGGTAGTTTAATTGGTCATTGCAAATTGTCCTGGAATTAGGTTTAGGTTAAATCGGGGTTGTCAGGGGTTGCTGGGGCAGTGTGGCTTTTAGAGCTGGAAGGACTGGAAGGGCCAACCTCGCATTGTACCGAGAAATAAATAAATGAATGCAGGTAAATGGAACTTGGGCCAGCCAGCCTGTCGTGTAGTGGAGTCAGCACTGGACTTCGAGGTGGATGGTCCTGAGTTCAAATCTGGCCAGATCCCAAACCTGGGCAGCAGCAGTATTTAAGCAGAAGAAAGACCCGGCAATCTATAGATTTCCCCCGCTATTGGAAAGTACAGCGTTCCTGTGAAACCTTTCTTAAGCCAAAATGCCTAAAGCGAAGAAGCAATTACGGTTAATATATATGGAAAAAATTTTGTGAGCGTTCCCAGACCCAAAAAATAACCTACCAAATCATACCAAATAACACATAAAACCTAAAATAACACTAACATATAGTAAGAGCAGGAATGATATGATAAATACACAGCCTATATAAAGTAGAAATTTCAATGCACACACAGTGTCTTTATTTTGTTTACCACGATCGAAACGCTTAATTACGTCAAGTTTTACGCGAAGCATAATACTCTTATGAGCTCTCTTAGGCTTTTCTGATACCTTAGGACACATCTTGCTAACGGATGCACAGAATAAATCGAGGTGAAGCACAGATGCTCACAGACACAGTTCAAAGCTGTGGCGGCTTGATGCTGAGATGCTGAGTGTAGTTCCCGGGGAAGAGCTTGGCGGTGCGCTGCCTCTATAACAGCTCGCTGCAAAACAAACGCTGACGCTATTTTCGCTTTTCGCCTTTTTTCGTAAAAACGAAAATCCTCTCGGATTTCTTTCGGTTAGCGAAAACAGGTACTAATGTAGGTCTTTTGTAAAAGCGAAGTGGCGTAAGGCGAACTTTCGAAAAGCGGGGGATACCTGTACTTCATATCTTGCCTCGAAACCCCTTGGACAACTGTACTATCCATGGGGTCGGCATGATTTGAAGGCACTTAACAACAGCAACAAATGGAATTACCTCAGGTAGGCATCTTATTCAGCATGAAGGGCCTGTATCCATGTTGTATGACTCTAATTAATCACCCGCATGACCACTTTATCACCTTGTATGTTTTGGGAGTTTGTGGTGGGAATATGTGCCTTATGGATGGACTATTACTGAACGTAGAACTTTCCAATGCATTACAGGCCCTTTGGCCCATGATGTGCCAACCTTTTGGCCTACTTAAAGATCTAACTCTTCCCTCCTACATAGCTCCCTACTTTTCTACTATACATGTACCTATCTAAGACCTTCTTAAATGCCTCCAATTAAATCTGCCTCCAACACCACTCCCAGCAGGGTGTTCCATGCACCCACCATTCTCTGTTTAAAAAACACCCCCCTATACTTTCATCTAATCTCCTTAAAATTATGCCCCTTGTATTAGGCCTATTCACTTGATCTATGCCTCTTATCATCTTATACAGCACTATCAAAGTCTCCTCCCATCCTCCTTCACGCCAGAGAGAAAAGCCTTAACTTGCTGAAACACTCTTCAGAAGACATACCTCTAATCCAGGCAGCATGCTGGCAAATCTCCTCTGAATCCGTTCTAAAACATCGATATCCTTCCTATAATGAAGTGACCAGAAATGAGCACAAAAGTCCAGGTGTGGTCAAACCAGAGTTTTATAGAGCTGCAACATGACTTTGGGGCTCTTGCACTCAATCCCCTGACTAATGAAGGCCAACACATCACATGTCTCCTTACTAATTCTATTAACTTGCACAACAACTTTAAAGGGAGACTTTGTAAAATCAATGTGACAAATTGTCTTCTAATCCATGATCATAAGACCATACATCCTGAGGACAATGGTGATGGCTGTTAGATAGTCAAGGAAACCCTAGGTTTGGACTAATTGTCCAGAAACACGACTTCAAATCCCACCATGGAATATGAATTCAATTAATTAACTGGAGTTAAAATGAATTTCCCATTAACAGAGATGAACTCAGAACTACCAGACTGTTGGAAAAATCCATTTGATGAACAAATGGCTTTCAGTGAAGGAATTTTGCTGGCTTTACCCAGTCTGCCTTATGTATGATTCCAGACATACCAATATTAATTTCTTAATTTCTAAGTCAAAGTTCAAAGTAAGATTATTATCAAGGTACATATATATCACCCTGAGATTCAATTTCTTGCAGGCATTCATGGTAAAATCAATATAATCAATGAAGTGCTGCAAACAACAAAGGTGGACAAATACTCAATCTGCAAAACACAACAAACTGTGCAAAGACAAGAAAGGAAGGAAGAAAATTGAGAACAGGTATAGTCCTTGAAAGTGAAATTGCAGATAAAATTCAAAACTCAGAGGTGCAAAGGGACTTGGGAGCCATTGTGCAGGATTCCTCAAAGGTTAATTTGCAAGTTGAGTTGTTGGTGAGGAAAGTAAATGCCATGTTTGCCATCATTTTGAGAGAACAAGAATCTAAGAGCAATAATGTGACACCGAGGCTCTATAAGGCATTGATCAGTCTGCATTGGGAGTATTGTGAGCAGTTCCGGTCCCCTTATCAAAAATAAGATGTGATTGGAGAGGCATTGGAGAGGGTCCAGAGGAGGTTCATGGGAATGATTCTGGGAATGAAAGGTTTATTGCATGAGCAATGCTTGATTGCTCTGGGCCTGTACTTGTTGGAGTTTAGAAAAATGAGGGAGATCTCATTGAAACTCTTCAAATATTGAAAGGGCTAGATCAAGCTGATGTCGAGAGGATGATTCCCATAGTGGGAGAGTCTATGAACAGAGGCAACAGCCTCAGAATACAGGGGTGTCCACTTAGAACAGAGATGAGAAAGAATTTCTTGAAAGTTCAAAGTAAATTTATTATCAAAGCACACATATATCACCATATTTTCTTGTGGGCATACTCAACAAATCTATAGGACAATGACAGAATCAATGAAAGACCACATAACTAGAGTGTTCAGAGGGTTAGCCAAAGGATGGTAAATCTAAGGAATTCATTGCCACAGATTTTTGTGGAGGCCAAGCCATTGAGTATACTCAAAACATAGATAAATAAGTTCTAGGTTAGTCAAGGCATCAAAATTTATGGGGAAAGGACAGGAGAATGGAGTTGAGAGGGATAGTAAATCAGCCAGGTTGGAATGGTGGAGCAGATTTGATGGGCCAAATAGCCTAAATCTGCTCCCATGTTGAATCAGCTCAGGGTTAACTACCTCCTGAAATCGCCTACCAAGCAGCCAGTTCAAGGTTGAAAAGGAATGGTTAGTAAATACTGATCTTACCAATGATAAATTAATCAATAAAAAAATCTTCTGCTTTTTTTTATTTATACGATCAAGGTTTGAATTTTTTGGTTTTTATATTGGATTTACTCCATGGATTTCTATTTAGTTTTTTTCAATGTTCAGCAGAATTTTGAGTTATTGATAAAGCCATTCAATAAGGGCGCCACGGTGGCGTAGCGGTTATTTATTGTGATACAGCACAGAATAGGTCCTTCTGGCCCTTTGAGCTGCGCTGCTCAGCATTCCTCCGACTGAACCCACCCTAAACACGGGACAATTTTAACAATGGTCAATTGACATACAACTGTTACGTCTTTGGAATGTGGGAAGAAACCGGAGCACACGTAGAAAATCCATGGGGTCACGGGGAGAACATATAAACTCCTTACAGGCAGTGGCCGGAAATGAACCCAGGTTATTGGTAGCGTAAAGCGTGTGCTATCCCTATGCTAGCTCGGTGCTAATGCAGCTCATTGCATTCCGGTGTCTGGAGTTCAATTCCAGCACCACCTGTGAGGAGCTTGTCCGTTCTCCCTGAGAACCGTGTGGCTTTCCTCCGGGTGATCCAGTTTTCTCCCCTAGTCTAAAGACGTACTGGTTAGTAGGTTGATTGGTCATTGTAAACCATCCTGTGATTGGGCTAATTTTAATAGGTTGATTGCTGTTTTGGGCAGGAATAGCCTGCTCTGCTTTGCAGAACTGAGTAACTAAGTAAAAGGCATTGATTATCTATCTCCACAGAATGCAACTGATACAAAATCAGTAACAATCAAAGACAAGTTCAGGTATGAATATTAATAATTTCTTTGACTCAGCATCATTATATGCATCGTATGATGTAGGCCATCATGGTCTTCCATCTGCCTTAATCTGAGAGAAGTTCTAATAAGTTCTTCAAAACTTTTGCCTGTCCATCCCTTGTTGAAACTCATGGAAGCCATGCGCTGTCGACTGCGACTTCTTCTTCCGTCAGTTTTTCTCTTCATTACAAGACGTCCAAACTTCTTTTCTCTGCAGTGCATGTCCCAGAAATTCCAGCTGCCGTTTCCTGATTGATGATATCTCTTTGACTGGTTCTTTCTGTAATATCACCAGGAACACCTTTTGCTCATTCCGGTTCTGAACTTAAACTTCCAATCAGTTACTCTGAGCAGCATATCAAATGCACCAAGTACAATGGTTAGATAAGATACGAGAGATTGCAGATGCAGAAATCTGTAACAAACAAGCTTCTGAAGAGATTCTGCAGGTTGAGCAGCATCTATTGGGGGAGAAGAAGTGTTGATATTTGGAATTGAAATGCTATATCAATCGTGACACAGGATTTCCACCAAAAACATTAACAATCTCATCCTCCCCAGTTCCTTAAGGTTGTCATAGCTGGTGGGGGAGGTGTTAGAGGTGATAAGATCACACTTCCAATTAAGTGCTCCCAATGGTGTGTGACTCAAATAGCCTCTAACAACCAAGTCCAGCTCCTGGCCTTCATGTGTGACTTAGCTACTAAGCCGTGGTGAATTGTTTCTATTGATAGGAGAAGGGGCAATGGTGGGTTACTGGCTCCTTAAAACCAGGCACTTTGGGCAGATGGATTTCATCAGCTGTGGTTGGCAGTTCACCTCGGAGAAAGAAAACTCTGATCTCAAACCTTCGCTGCCTTGTGGCTATACCCACTCGTGAAAAGCTTCGGGAGTAAATCCCAAGGGAAAATCCCAGAGCTGGAGTCCCTAAGGCAGTCCTACATTGAGTTCAATGCTGACTGGCAATTCCTGCGACACCACCGGTACCAAACTATATCAGTCTCTGTTGTTCCTTTGGGTTCATCAGATACACAGAGAGGAGGAACTTGCCTCGTGTGCAACAGCTTGCTCTCCATATTGTTCTGTGCCAGGTTGCATACCTAGACAGCTAGGACACAACATCAACACTGGTCGACACTGACTGACAGAAGCCTCACTCAATCCTCACTCCTTCCTCCCCTCTACCCCTCGCAGACCCATAGCTGCTGCTTGCCCTGCTGCGTTCCTCCAGCAAGTGGATTGTTGCTCTAGATTGACCAGTTGTTTAGTTGTTTTGAAGGTTATCAGATATGTAAGTTCCGTGCAATTTGTGTTAACAACTATTGTAAATAGATAATAAAAGGAAACAATTCAGAATCTTGGCCCATATTCTTGTACTTACAGTATTGGTATTGGTATTGGTTTATAACTGTCACATTGACCAAGGTACAACGAAAAGCTTGTTCAAGTTCAAGGTCACAGTTGATTACCATTCAATTCTACATGAATACCCATGTGTACAGCCAAATGAAACAACATTCCTCTGGGTCAAGGTGCAAAACAGAGTACCAACAGTCATACACAGCACATGTAGCACATATAAGATAACAGTAAACATACAGTCGCACAGAAAAACATAACCCAAATCCCTAAGTCTCGTACTATAGATGCAAGGGATACTGCTGGCAAGAACGAGCCCATAGCCACCCGAAAATCACATGATAAAAATACGTGCAGCCACAGGCAAATGCAATCCAGCTTCCCCACCCCCCCCCACCCAAGCGAACACTGGAGGGTAGTACTGATGGGAGGGGCCAGCCTCCAACCCAGCATAGATGTCGTGCCACACTGCCTCTGGTTTCTCTTCCCCCTGGGGTGATTGTGCAAATAAAAATAATAATAAATAAACAAATAAATAGATTGCTAGATACATGCATGCATACATAAATAAATAAACAATTGATTGATCAATATGAATTGTAGAGTTCTTGAACGTGAATCCATAGGTTGTACAGTCAGTTCATTGTTGCATTGAGTTGAACTTCACAATGCTGATTCAGGAGCCCAATGGTTCAAGGGTAATAACTGGTCCTGAACTTGGTGGTTTGGGACCCAAGTCACCTGTACCTCCTTTCCGATGGCAGCAGTGAGAAGAGAGCGTGGCCTAGATGGTGGGCACCCTTGATGATCAGTCTTTGTATCAATGTGTTGGGCACAGGATCGATCCTTTGAGATGTTGATGCCCAGGAACATGAATCTGCTTAATCATTCCAATACTGAATCCTCGATGAGGGCTGGTGTGTCTTCCCCAACTTCCCCTTCCTGAAGTCCACAATCAAATCCTTGGTCTCAGTGATGATGAGTACAAGGTTGTTGTTGTGACACCACTTAACCAACCAATCTATCTTACTCCGGTAAGCCTCCTCCTGACCACTATCTGAAATTCTGCCAAGAATATCTGTCCTCAGCACTGTTTATCCAACTGAACCACATCCCTCTGTAGACCTCGGCAACCCTCCTCACTATCCACAAAACCTAGAATCAGAATCAGGTTTAATATCACTGGCATATGTCGTGAAATTCGTCGTGAAACATTGGGTGGTGTGGGACTTTAATGATGGATACTGCTGAGATAGAGGAGACCATCGGGGGTTTCAAAACTGAAAATGTACATTAATGTGCAAAAGTCTTAAGCACATATATATAGCTAAGGTGTCAAAGACATTTGCACAGTGCTGTATTTTCAACATAGAGTGGAGAGTGAGTTTGTATATTTGGTGGGAGCAAAGGATGTTAGGTGGAGCACCGAAGGAGGGGTATAGGACAGAAGGCAGAGAAAGTAGTGCGGGTGCAGAAATACCCAGCCCTGAGACACCAGGCAGAGTCATTTGATTCCAAATAATTGGTTTATTAATCATTACAGAATGTCTCTCCAGTGCTTTCTGCTCCCTCCCGTCTCCCTGCCCTCTTTCCACTCTCAGTCTACAATAGAAACCCATATCAGAATCAGGTTTATCATATGTCATGAAATTTGTTTTCTTACGCAGCAGCAATACAGTGCAATGCATAAAATTACGACAGTACTGTGCAAAAGTCTCAGGCACCCTAGCTATATATAGGTGCCTAAGACTATTGTATGGTACTGTAGTTCAAGTCCTCGGAGTTTGTAATGAACTTAAAAACCTTCTGGCATAGAGGTGTTAATTTCATTAAAATGTGCTTCCTTTTAATTTAGTTATCTTGAAGCACAGGATGAAAACCATAAATGCTGTCAAAGTAGAACAAGCAACTTGTGACTCACAGAGGCTGATATTGCAGTATTTATAGCAGTGTGCCAGAATATTATGTGAGATTTTTTTCCTGAGGTTTGCATTAAATCAGCTATGAACCTACTTACCAAAAACAAGGTTGCAAATGTGCTAGAGAGGGAGCAAGAGAGCCTTTCCCCAAATCCCGCTTAAGGAATTTGTCTTTCCTTCATTTGCCAAAGTTATAAAATCAATAAATAAAGTACATAGCTGCACCTGAAATGACGGAAACTTTTCCATACAGTAAATGCAGCAGCTAATTTCAATGCAGTCGACTCTCCTCAAGCAGAGAATGAAAATATCAGAAACTGCGGATGTTGAAACTCTGAAATAAAATAAAATGGTAAATTGGTTATCATTGTCAGATCTTTACTTTACTTTATACTTTATTGTCGCCAAACAATTGGTACTAGAATGTACAATCAGCACAGTGATATTTGATTCTGCGCTTCACACTCCCTGGATTACAAATATTAAATATTAAAAATATTAAAAATAGTTAAAATTAGTATATATTAAAAATTTAAATTATAAATCATAAATAGAAAATAAATAGAAAAGGGACGGTCAAATACTTGATTGCATAGTCATACAGTCATAGAATACTACAGCACAGAAACAGGCCCTTCAGCCCATCTAGTCCATTCCTAACTGTTTTTCTACCTAGTCCCATCGACCCATACCTGGACCATATCCCTCCATATCCTCCCATCCATGTACTTAAATGCCAAAATCAAACACACATCCATCATTTTTACTGGCAGCTTGTCCAACACTCAGAACAACCTCAAGCAGTAACAGCCTGCTTGCAATTATCTTACCTATACCCCTCATACATTTTGTAATTCATGAAACAGACAAAAAATGTAGGAGGAACTCAGCAGGCCGGGCAGCATTTCTTTTTTATGTGTTGAAATTATTCTGCTGCCACAACACAATAAATTTCATGACACATATCAGTGATAATCAACTGGATTCTGATTCTGGTAGGCAGGTTAGAAAGAGACCACAAAGGCTTTTTCAGCCAAATGATGGTGAGAGATCTGGAACCAGTGATGTGCAAGGACTGGGGAGATCAACCCATTCATAACATCCCAACAACATTTGACTACGTACTCGTCACCAACAAGTTTACATACTAGGAGTTGAAACTATGTTTTGGTGGGTTGAAAGACCCATTCTCTGCTGTATGTCTCTAAGATTCTGGCAAAGGGACCTTGAGTTGAAATGTGAACTTTTGTTCCTCTTCCCACAGACGCTGACTGACCTGCTGAGTATTTCTGGCTTTTTAAAAGGTTATTATAGATTTCCAGTATTTTGATGGTCCCAAAGTTCTGTGTATTGGGAGTTCCAGCATTTAAAGTCAATGGCACATTTCTCAGTGAGGATAGTGAACCTGTTTTACCTTACACCACTTCTGCAAAGATTGTCATCTTGTCGTGATGGAGAGGTTTGTGAATTCCTGAGATCACCAGAGCAATGCCGTCTGAAGTTTAGCCATCTGGTGTTTAGTTCTTGGTAAGGTCACCAATGGTGGGAAGTTTGAGAGTGGAGGTTCCAGACAAAGAGAGATCCAACCAAGACCTCAGCAGTGGAGCTGGCAGAGGATGACGACACATCACATGGAGGAAGGCTGCAGCAGTGAGGGGTCCTCAATCATCCGGCATTCCATGCCATTGGAACCTGGTCACCATCTGTCAAGGACTACATAATGTCCACTCGTGCACCAGATTCCCTGCATTAAACAAAGTCAAGCACAGGTGTTCCCCATTAAGGGAATAACCTCTTAGGTGAATATTATCATCGACTCGAATGATCGCACTACTACTGCTAACTCAACCACCATGCATTCACTATGAAGCAATGAATAGGCAAGGGAAATTAGATGTACGGGAAAGGGGGTTTGATGTGATTCATTTAGGAGGACAAACAGGCACAGACAATGTTGATTAACTGGTACAAAAGAGTTCAAAGGAGACATCTTTCCCTCAGATTTGATAAAACTAGAACCTCATAGGTTTAGGGTAAAAGGTGAAATATTTAAGGGAAATCTGAGGGGGAAATTCTTCATTCAAGTATGGAACCGGTTGAAGTGATAAATGAGGTTCTATTATCACAGTTTGCTGCCCATGCCAATCAAGAACCTATCAACATCTGCTTTAGGGCCGGAAGGTGTTGAATCACTGTGGATGGAGCTAAGGAACTGCAAGGGTAAAAACACCCTGATGAGAGTTGTATGCAGACACCCAAACAGTAATAAGGATGTGGTCGACAAATTACAAAGGAGAGGGAAAATGGATGCCAAATGGTTATGTTACAATTGCCGTGGGGGACTTCAATATGCCGGTAGATTGGGAAAATCAAGTTGGTGCTAGGTTCCAGGAGGGAGAATTTCCAGAGTGCCTACGAGATAAGTCACCTGGATTGGATAGTGTACACTCCAGTGTTCTGAAAGAGGTGGCTAAAGAGATTGTAAAGCCATTAGTAATGATCTTTCAAGAATCATTAGATTCTGGAATAGTTCCAGAAGACTGGTAAATTGCAAATGTCACTCCACTCTTCAAGAAGGGAGAGAGGCAGAAGAAAGGAAACTACAAGCCAGTTAGTCTGATCTCAGTGGTTGGGAAGATGTTGGGGTCGACTATCAAGGATGAGGTCTCAGGGTACTTGGAGGCACATGGTAAAATAGGCCATAGTCAGCATGGCTTCCTCAAGGGAGAATCTTGCCTGACAAATCTGTTGGAATTCTTTGAAGAAATAACAAGCAGGAGAATTGGTTGATGTTATGCACTTGGATTTCCAGGAAGCTATTGACAAAGTGCCACACATGAGGCTGCTTAACAAATTACAAGGCCATGGTATTACAGGAAAGATTCTAGCATGGATAAAGCAGTGGTTGGTTGGCAAGAAGCAAAGAGTGGGAATAAAGAGAGCCCTTTCTGGTTGGCTGCTGGTGACTAGTGGTGTTCCACAGATTTCTGTGCAGGACCTGATTCTTTTCAAAATATATGTCAATGATTTGGATGATGGAATTGATGGCTCTGTTGCAATGTTTGCATGTGATATGAAAATAGCTGGAGGGGCAGGTAGCTTTAAGAAAGTAGAGAGGCTACAGAAGGACTCAGAGAGATTAGGGGAATGAGCAAAGAAATGGCAGATGGAATACAGTGTGGGAAAATATATAGTCATGCACTTTGGTAAAATAAATGAAAGTGTTGAATACTTTCTAAATGGAGAGAAAATATAAAAAGCTGAGATGCAAAGGGACTTGGGAGTCCTTGTGCAGCATTCCCTGAACGTAAATTTGCAGGTTGAGTCTGCAGTGAGGAAGGCAAATGCAATGTAAACATTTGCTGCAAGAGGATTAGAATATAAAAGCAAAGATGTAATGTTGAGACTTTATGACACAATGGAGAGGCCACATTTGGAGTTATTGTGAGCAGTTTTGGGCCTCTTATCTTAAATAGCATGTGCTGAAACTGGAGAGGGTTCAAAGGAAGTTCACTAAAATGATTCCAGAATTGAATGGCTTGTCATATGAAAAGTTTTTGATGGCTCTGGGTCAGTATTCACTAGAATTCAGAAGAATGAGTGGTGACCTCATTCAAACCAATTGAACGGTGAAGTGCCTTGATGAAGTGGATGTGGAGAGGATGTTTCCTATGGTGGGACTGTGTAAGACCGGAGGACATGGTCCCAGAATAGAAGAGCGTCCTTTTAGTATGCAGATGAGGAGGAATTCCTTTAGCCAGAGAGTGGTGAATCTGTGGAATTCATTGCCACAGACAGCTGTGGAGGCCAAGTCTTTACGTATATTTAAAGCAGAGATTAATAGATTCTGGATTGGTCAAGGCGTAAAGGAATACGGGAGATTGTGGCTGAAAGGAAAATTGGATCAGTTGTGATAAAATGGCAGAGCAGAGTTGATGGGCCAAATGGCCTAATTCTGCTCCTATACTTTATGGTCCCATGGTCTTAAATATGCCCAGTGACTTCTCTTCTATTACCATCTGTGGCAATGAATTCAACCAATTCACAACCTTCTGGCTATGAAATTCCTCTTCATCTCCGTTCCACATGGACATCCCTCTATTCTGAGGTTGTGCCCTCTGGTCCTAGACTCCCCCACTATAGGAAACATCTACTTTATATCCACTCTATCTAAATTTTTCAGTATTTGATAGGTTTCATTGAGATACTTGTTCCTTCTTCTAAGCTCCAGAGAGTACAGACCCAGAGCCATCCAACGATCTACATCCATTAATCCTTTCATTCCCTGAATCATTCTCTTAAACCTCCTCTGGACTGTCTTCAATGCTAGCATATTTTTCTTTGATAAAGGGCCCAAAACAGCTCACAATACTCCAAGTGTGGTGTGACCAATGTCTCAGCATCACTTACTTGCTCTTATATTCTAGTCCTCTTGAAATTAATGCTGACTCAACCTAGACGTTAACCGTTAGGTAATCCAGCACATGGATTCCCAAGTACCTTTGCTCCTCTGAATTCTCAATCTTCTCTAGTCTACATCTTGATTCCTTCTACCAAAGTGCATGACCATACACTTCCCTACACTATATTCCATCTGTCACTTCTTTGCCCATTCTCCCAATTTCTATTAAGTACTTCTGCAAACTCTCTGCTTCTTCAACATTACCAGCCCTCCACCTATCTTTATATTATTTGCAAATGTGGCCACAAATCTATCAATTTCTTCATCCAAATTGTTGCCATATAACGTGGAAAGAAGCGGGCCCGTACTGTCCCCTGTGGAACACCACTAGTCACCAACAGCCAACCAGAATCACCCCATTTATTCTCACTCTTTACCTCCTCTAATACCATGGGCACTTATCTTGTTAAGCAGCCTTGTGTGTGGTACTTTGTCAAAGGCCTCCTGAAAACCCAAGTAAATAACATACACCTCCTCCCCTCTGTCTATTCTACTTGTTGTTACCTCAAAGAATTCTAACAAATTTGTCAGGTAAGATTTCCCTTCATGGAAACCACTCTGACTTTGACTTATTTTATCATGTGCCTCCAAGTACCCCAAAACATCATCCTAAATAATGCACCCCAACATCTTCTCACCCACTGATGTCAGGCTAACTGGCCTATAATTTTCCTTCTTCTGCCTCGATCCTTCTTAAGGAGTGGATTGACATTTGCAATTTTCCTGTCCCTAAAACCATACCAGAATCTAATCTGGAAAGATCATTACTAATGCCTCTACAATCTCTTCATCTCCCTCCTTCAGAACCCTGAGGTGTGGTCCATCTGGTTCAGTGACTTATCTACCTTCAAACCATCCAGCTTCCCAAGCACTTTCTCCTTAGTAATAGCAACTACACTCATTTCTTGCCCTCCTGACATTCTCAAATTTCTTGCATATTGTTAGTGTCTTCCATAGTGAAAACTGATGCAAAATATTTACTCAGTTTGTCCACCATTTCCTTGTTCCCCTTTACTACCCCTCCAGCAGAATTTTCAAACATTCCAATATCCTCTCTTTCCTCTCTTTTATTCTTTATATATCTGAAACATCCTTTAGCATCCTCTTTGATATTATTGGCGAGCTTATTTGCATATTTTCTCTTTGCTCCCTTTATGGTTTATTTAGTTGCCTTCTGTGGGTTTTTAAAAGCCTCCCAATCTTCTAACTTCCCAATAATATTTACTATATTATGTGCACTGTCTTTTGCTTTTATACTGCTTTTGATTTCCCTATCAGCCACGGTTGTCTCAACCTTCCTTTAGAATACAATACCTCTTCATCTCAGGGTAGTATTTATCCTGCGCCTTCCAAACTGCCCCAGAAACTCCAGAGAGCACGAGGTATTGGCAGTAATCCAGAGATTACTATGGTGGTGGTCTTTCTCTTCAGCCTCTTTCCTAATTCCCTATACTCATTGTGCAGGACCTCGTCCCCTTTCTAACTTTTTCATTGGTGTTAATGTGCACCATGACATCTTGATGCCCACCCTCCCTCTTCATAATCTTCTACAGCCACTCTGAGACATTCTGGACCCTAGCACGTGGAAGGCAGTATACCATCCTGACTTTGCTTTCACAGCCGCAGAATCTCCTGTCTGTCCCCCTGACCATTGAGTGTCCTATCACTATCACTGACTTTACTCTTCCCTTCTGAGCCTCTGAGCCAGGCACTGTGCTGCTGGCCTGGTCATCCCCCTAGCAGTGTCCAAAGGGGTACACTTGTTGCTGAAGGGAATAGGCACAGAGGAACCCTGCATTCACTGCTTTCTCCCCTAACCTCTCCTGGTGATCACCTTTCTACTATCTGAAGCCTGCACCTTGGGTGTGACCACCTCAGGTAAAGTCTCACCTGTGAGGTTTTCAGCCTCCCGGACGATTCCGAGTACATTCAGATCCAGCTCCAGTTCCTTAACCTTGTCAGTCAGGGGCTGTATTTGCAGATGTAGTCATCAGAGAGACCGTCAGGTACCCTAAAATTCCACGTCTCACAGGAGGAGCATTCCACTGCCTGAACATTTCTTATACCTTTTACTACTCAAGCTTAAGGTGCAGCTTGTGCCTGTTCTCACCAAAGATGACTGAGCCAAAGCCTGACCATTCTAACACTGGCCCACTCTAAAAATAGCCACTCTGCTTACACCTCACATCACTTTATTGGCCCCTGATAAGTGCCTGAAAGATCGTTTATAAACCTTGCACTGCCTCATCAATGAACAACTTTTTGCAGTGATTGCAGCCTGCCTGAAAGTTCCAAAAGACCCCAAGCTCTTTTTAAACCTTGTACTGCCTCACCTACAAGTGCAATGATTGCAGCCTGCTGAAAAAAATAGCTTTATGATCTTAAAAACCAACTACTTTCATGAGTCTAGAGTCACTTAACAGCCCTGATATGCAAATTTAGGCCTGAAACAGACTATTCATTTTCCTCCATAGATGCTGACTAACCTGCTGAACTCATGTCCTCAGTATTTATTTATTTATTTGCACAATTTTGTCATATTTTGCACATAGGTTGTTGGTCTGTCTTTATTTATAAATAGTTTTTCATAAATTCTATCGTATTTATTTTCCTGTAAATACCTGCAAGAAAATGAATCTCACGGTAGTATACAGTGACATATATATACTTTGAAAATAAATTTACTTGGACTGACTCTTATTTTAAAGATACAATACCAAATAGGCCCCCAAGCTCAACCTGCCGGTGTGCTGCCGAGCAACCCACCTATTTAACACCAGCCTAATCACAGGACAATTTACAATGACCAATTAACCTAATAACTAGTTTATCTTAGGACACTGGGAGGAAGCTCATGAGGTCACCCTGAGGGCATACAAATCTCTTGCAGTTGGCACCAGAATTGAACCTGAACTCCAACGCCCTGAGCTGTAGTAGCGTCATGCTAACGGCTATGCTACCATGCTGCCTAGTTCTTCCAGGGAGTAGGTACAGGAGCCTGAGACCCACTGTCATCTTTCTAGGAACAGTTTCTTCCCCTTCGTCATCATATCTCCAAATGCTCTGTGACCACATAAACCCGTGACCCCTTCCTCACACTTCAACTTGGCATGAATAATTTTATATTTTATTGGAACATGTGCCTTTTCAGTCTTGCACAGTACTGCTGCCACAAAGTAAAAAATTCCATAAAATATGCCGGTGATAATGAACCTGATTGTGATTTATTTTTTGTGTTGATCCATGATGAAGCCTTTCCTTCTCTGAAGGACATTAGTGAACCAGCAGTGTTTTATTACAATAACAATACTGTAGTTTAATAATTAACAGTACTGAAGCTATCCCTATTCAATTCCAATTTAAAAAAAATAATTATTTGATTCTCGGTTCCCTTGCAGCCATTGTGAGATTCGAACTCCATTCCACGGATCAGTTGTCCAGAACACTGGCTGCTGGTTCAATAACGTAATCATTATGTCCAACTGTAAGCCCCACTGCAATTTCTGCTTCAAGTGATAATGAAAGGACACAGGGGGTGCAAAGAAACGTGTTTACTTTAATCTATTTCATACAGCAGGAACTTGCAGCATAGAATAATGCTTTACAGCACCAGCGACTGGAAGATCGGGGTTCAATTCCCGCCGCTGTCCGTAAGGAGTTCGCACGTTCTCCTTCTGATGGCGTGGGTTTCTTCCAGGTGGTCTGGTTTCCTCTCTCATTCCGAAGACATGCGAGTTAAGGTTAGTAAGTTGTGAGCATGCTGTGTTGGGGCCGGAAAGGTGGCGACACACGCGTCTGCCCCAGCACGTCCTCAGATTGTGTTAAAGGCTGGCACAAACAAGGCATTTTGTTCTATGTTTCAATGTTCCCATACACATGTGAAAAATACAGCTATTCTTTAATCACATGCTCACCACCTTCCACTTTTTAGAAGGGGTGTTGAAATTGGCCACAAGCAATCATCATGTCATGGTTATGTATTGCGATAAGGGCATGGATCATACACACCTTAATACATTCCTGACTTGTATTTCAATTTTTAGCATTTGATGTTAGCGGCGATATCATCATTTATTTCTTGGTCCTCATTGCCCTCAGTCTGAATTGTTTACAAGGCCTTTTCAGAGTGAATCTTTTGGGGGGGATACTTGGATGAGTGAACTCAGGTAAGAATGGCATGTTTCTAACACAGATACGTAAGTATGGCATGTTTATAAGCCAGGCGAGAAAGGCATAGGAAGGAAAAGCAAAGGGGTCTTGAAAAGAGAATGCAGAGACATAGGAAGAAAGCTGAGAAGTAGGACCTCCAGGGTAGTAATTTCTGGATTGTTACTTGTGCCACACACTAGTGAGGGTAGAAATAGGATGAATTGCCAGATTAATGCATGGCTGAGAAGGTGGCACGGGGGCAGGGTTCAGGCCCTTCGATCATTGGGATCTCTTCTGGGGCAGGTATGTTAGAGGTGTTGGGTGTTGGGAAGGGTTTAAACTAATGTGGTGGGGAGTGGGAACTAAAGTGAAGGGACTCAGATCGGATGGATGGTAAAAAAGCAAAGATAGCGTGTAGTCAGGCTGTCAGGAAGGGCAGACAGGCGATAGAACAACATTGTAGCCAGCAAAGCGGGTATCAGTGCATTAGGGATGCAGAATCAGAAAAGATAGCAAATTACAGTACTCAAAATGTTTTATCTCAATGCACGGAGTATAAGAAATAAGATGGATGATCTTGATGCACGAAGAGAGATTGTCAGGTATGATGTTGTGGCCATCACTGAATTGTGGCTGAAGGATAGTGGTAGTTGGGAGCTGAATGTCCAAGGTTACACATTGTATCAGAGGGATAAGAAGGTAGGCAGAGGGGGTAGTGTGGCTCTACTGGTAAAGAATGGCATCAAATCATTAGAGAGATGTGACATAGAATTGGAAGATGTTGAATCCTTGTGGGTTGAGTTAAGACCCTGACAGCAATAATATAGAGGCACGCCAACAGTAGCTGGCACGTGGACCACAGATTTCAAAGGAAAATATAAAAGGCGTATTCAACGGGCAATGTTATGATAGTCATGGGAGAATTCAACATGCATGTCGATTGGGAAAATCAGGTTGGTGATGCATCTTAAGAGAGTGAGTTTGTTTAATGCTTACGAGATGGCCTTTTTGGGCAGTTAGTCATTGAGCCTACTAGGGGATCAGCTATACTGAATTGGGGGTTATGTAATGAACCGGAGTTGATTAGGGAGCTTAAGGTAAAAGAACCCTTAGGAGGCAGTGATCACACTATGATTGAGTTCAACTGGAAATTTGATAGGGCGGAAGCAAGTCGGGCGTAGCAGAATTTCAGCGGACTACAGTCCACAGTGGCATGAAAGAGGAGCTGGACAAAGTAAATTGGAGGGAGCTGCTGGCAGGGATGACAGCCAAGCAGCAATGAAATGAATTTCTGAGAAAAATGAGGGAAGTGCAGGATAGATGTATCCCAAAACGAAGAAATACTCAAACGACAAAAGAGAACAACTGTGGCTGACAAGGGAAGTCAAAGCTAATCTAAAAGCAAAAGCAATGGCATACAAACAAGCAAAGCAAAAATTAGCAGGAAGATAGAGGATTGGGAAGCTTTTAAAAACCTACAGAGAGCAACCAAAAGAATCATCAGGAGGGAAAGATGATATATGAAAACAATCCAGAAACAATATTAAAGTGGATTGTAAAACCTTTCTCAAATACGTAAAAAATAAAAGAGAGATGAGAGATGATATAGGACCGTTAAAAAATGAGGCCGGAGAAATAATAACGGGGGACCAGGAGATGCCAGATGTACTAAATGAGTATTTTGCAACTGCGTTCACTGTGGAAGACACCAGCAGTGTGCCAGGTGTTGAAGGGTGTGGGGGAAGAGAAGTGAATGCAGTTACTATTACAAGAGAGAAGGTGCTCAAAAAGCCGAAAGACCTAAGGGTATGGAAGTCACCCAGATCAGGTGACCTGCACGCTAGAGTCTGAAAGAGGTAGTGGTAGAGATTGTGGAAGTATTAATAATGATCTTTCAAAAATTATTGGACTCTGGCATGATGCCAAAGGACTGGAAAATTGCAGATGTCACTTCACCCTTTTAGAAAGGAGGAAGGCTGCAGAAAGGAAATTATAGACCAATTAGCCTGACCTCAGTTGTTGGGAAGATGTTGAAGTCAATTGTTAAGGATGAGGTTATGGAGAACTTGCTGACACAGGACAAGATAGGACAAAGTCAGCATAGTTTACTTCAGGGAAAATCATGCCTGATGAAACTGTCAAAGTTCCTTGAGAAGATTACATGTAGGATAGATAAAGAGGATGCAGTGAATGTTGTATATTTGGACTTTCAGAAGGCCTTTGACAAGGTGCCACACATGAGGCTGCTTACCAAGTTAAGGGCTCATGGTATTACAAGAAAGTTACTGGCATGGTTAGAGCATTGGCTGATTGGCAGGAGGCAGTGAATGGGAATAAAAAGATCCTTTTCCGGTTGGCTGCCAGTGACTAAAACGTAGAAACATAGAAAACCTACAGCACAACACTGGCACTTCAGCCCACTGTGCTGTGTCAAACATGTACTTACTTTAGAAATTATCTAGGGTTACCCAAGGCCCTCTATTTTTCTAAGCTCCATGTACCTATCCAGGAGTCTCTTAAAAGACCTTATTGTATCCTCCTCCACCACTGTTGCCGGCAGCCCATTCCACGGACTCACCATTCTCTGTGTAAAAACTTAACCCTGACGTCTCCTCTGTACCTACTTCCAAGCACCTTAAAACTGTGCCCTTTTGTGTTCACCATTTCAGCCCTGGGAAACAGCCTCAGGCTTCCCACACGATCAATGCCTCTCATCATCTTATACACCTCTATCAGGTCACCTCTCATCCTCCGTCGCTCCAAGGAGAAAAGGCTGAGTTCACTCAACCTATTCTCATAAGGCATGTTCTCCAATCCAGGCAACGTCCTTGTAAATCTCCTCTGCACCTTTTCTATAGTTTCCACATCCTTCCTGCAGTGAGGTGACCAGAACTGAGCACAATACTCCAAGTGGGGTCTGACCAGGGTCCTATATAGCTGCAAGATTACCTCTCAGCTCTTGAACTCAACCCTATAGTTGATGAAGGCCAATGCACCGTATGCCTCCTTAACCACAGAGTCAACTTGCTCAGCAGCTTTGAATGTCCCATGGACTCGGACCCCAAGATCCCTCTGATCCTCCACACTGCCAAGAGTCTTACTATTAATACTATATTCTGCCATCATAATTGACCTACCAAAATGAACCACCTCACACTTAGCTGGGTTGAACTCCATCTGCCACTTCTCAGCCCAGTTTTGCATCCTATTGATGTCCTGCTGTAACCTCTAATAGCCCTCCACACTATCCACAAAACCCCCAACATTTGTGTCATCAGCAAATTTACTAACCCATCCCTCCATTTCCTCATCCAGGTCATTTATAAAAATCACAAAGAGTAGGGGTCCCAGAACAGATCCCTGAGGCACACCGCTGATGACTGGCCTCCATGCAGAATATGACCCATCTACAACCACTCTTTGCCGTTTGTGAGCAAGCCAATTCAGGATCCACAAAGCAAGGTCCCCTTGGATCCCATGCCTCCTTACTCTGTCAATAAGCCTGGCATAGGGTACTGTATCAAATGCCTTGCTGAAATCCATATACACTACATCTACTTCTCTACCTTCATCAATGTGTTTAGTCACATCCTCAAAAAATTCAATCAGGCTCATAAGGCACGATCTACCTTTGACAAAGCCATGCTGACTATTGCTAATCATATTATGCCTCTCCAAATGTTCATAAATCCTGCCTTTCAGGATCTTTTCTATCAACTTACCAACCACTGAAGTAAAACTCACTTGTCTATAATTTCCTGGGCTATCTCTACTCCCTTTCTTGAATAAGGGAACAACATCTGCAATGGTCCAATCCTCCGGAACCTCACCTGTCCCCATTGATGATACAAAGATCATCGCCAGAGGCTCAGCAATCTCCTCCCTTACCTCCCACAGTAGCCTGGGGTACATCTCATCCAGTCCCAGTGACTTATCCAACTTGATGCTTTCCAAAAGCTCCAGCACATCCTCTTTCTTAGTGTCTATATGTTCAAGATTTTCAATCTGCTGTAAGTCATCCCTACAATTGCCAAGATCCTTTTCCGTAGTGAATACTGAAGCAAAGTATTCATTAAGTACCTCTGCTATCTCCTTCAGTTCCATACATATTTTTCCACTGTCATGCTTGATTGCTCCTGTTCTCTCACATGTTATCCTCTTGCTCTTCACATATTTGAAGAATACCTTGGGGTTTTCCTTAATCCTGCTCAGCAAGGCCTTCTCATGGCCCCTTCTGGCTCTCGAATTTCATTCTTAAGCTCCTTCCTGCTAATCTTATAATCTTCTAGATCTCTATCATTACCTAGTTTTTGACCCTTTTGTAAGATTTTCTTTTCTCCTTGACTAGATTTTTAACAGCCTTTGTATGCCATGGTTCATGTACCCTACCATCCTTTCCCTGTCTCATTGGAACCTGCCTATGCAGAACATCACGCAAATTTCTCCTGAATATTTGCTACGTTTCCCTGAGAACATCTGTTCCCAATTTATGCTTCCAAGTTCCTGCCTGATAGCTTCATATTTCCCCTTACTCTAATTAAACGCTTTCCTAACTTGTCTGTTCCTATCCCTCTCCAATACTATGGTAAAGGAGATGGAATTGTGATCACTATCTCCAAAATGCACTCCCACTGACAGGCCTGACACCTGACCAGGTTCATTTCCCAATACCAGATCAAGTACAGCCTCTCTTTTTGTAGGCTTCTGTACATATTTTGTCAGGAAACCTTCCTGAACACACCTAACAAACTACACCCCATATAAACCCTTTGCTCTAGGGAGATGCCAATCAATATTTGGGAAATTATAATCTCCCACCATGACAACCCTGTTATTATTACACCTTTCCAGAATCTGTCTCCCTATCTCCACCTCAATGTCCCTTTTACTATTGGGTGGTCTATAAAAAAACAATATTGACCCCTTCCTGTTTCTAACTTCCACCCACAGAGACTCAGTAGATAATCCTTCCTTGACTTCCTCCTTTCCTGCAACTGTGACACTATCTCTGATTAGCAGTGCTACGCCCCCAACTCTTTTGCCTCCTCCCTGTCCTTTCTGAAACATCTAAAGCCAGGCGCTCTAAGTAACCATTCCTGCCCCTGAGCCATCCAAGTCTCTGTAATGGGCGCAACATCATAGCTCCAAGTACTGATCTATGCTCTCAGCTCATCCGCTTTGTTCATAATACTCCTTGCATTAAAATAGACACATCTCAAACCATCGGTCTGAGCGCATCCCTTCTAAATCATCTGCCTATCCTCCCTCTCACACTGTCTCCAAGCTTTCTCTATTTGTGAGCTAACAGCCCCTTCCTCCATCTCTTCAGCTTGTTTCCCACTCCCCAGCAATTCTAGTTTAAACTCTCTGCAAAAGCCTTAGCAAACCTCTCTGCCAGGATATTGGTCCCCCTCGGATTCAAGTGCAACCTGTCCTTTTTGTGCAGGTCACGCCTGCCCCAAAAGAGGTCCAATGATACAGAAATCTGAATCTCTGCCCCATTGCTCAAATCCCTCAGCCATGCATTTATCCTCAACCTCACTCTGTTCCTATACTCACTGTCGCATGGCACAGGCCGTAATCCTGTGATTACTGCCTGTGAGGTCCTGCTTCTCAACATCCTTCCTAACACCCTGTAGTCTGTTTTCAGGCCCTCCTCCCTTTTCCTGCCTATGTCGTTGGTACCAATATTTACCACGACCCTTGGTTGTTTACCTTCTCACCTCCCGATATCGTGGACACTATCAGAAACATCCTGGACCCTGGCACCTGGGAGGCAAACTACCATCCATGTTTCTTTCCTGCATCTACAGAATCACCTTTCTGACCCCCTAACTACAGAGTCCCCTATTACTGCTGCCTTCAGCTTTCTCTATACTTCTGAGCCTCAGGGCCAGACTCTGTGCCAGAGGCGTGGGCACTGTTGCTTCCCCCAGGTAGGCCGTCTCCCCCAACAATACTCAAGCAGGAGTACTTATTGTTAAGGGGGACATCCACAGGGGCGCCCTCTAGTATCTGACTCCTGCCCTTCCCTCTCCTGACTGTTACCCACTTATCTGTCTCTTGAGGCCCCGGTGTGACTACCTGCCTATAGCTCCTCTCTATCACCTCCTCACTTTCCCTGACCAGATGAAGGTCATCGAGCTGCAGCTCCAGTTCCCTAATGCGGTCCCTTAGGAGCTGCAGCTCGACGCACCTGGCTCAGATGTGACCTTCTGGGAGGCTGGGAGTCTCCCGGACTTTTTACATCTGATACCTCGTACGGAACTCTGGCCTCACACACATACTTCCTGTTTCTATCCTTCACAGGTAACTTACCTTGCCTCAACCCATTATCGCCAAAGCCCCATTGAACCAAAGCCCTCCTACTCTAACTCCATCTGCTCTGTTGCCCACCCTATAAAATTGTCTCCTTTTAAACTCTTCGCATTGGTCTAACTCACTGACTAGTGGTGTTCCACAGAGGCTGGTGTTGGGACTGCTTTTTTTTATGCTGTATATCAATGACTTAGATGATGGAAAAGATGGCTTATTTGCCCAGTTTGCAGATGATACAAAGGTTGGTGGAGGGGCAGGTAGTGTTGATGAAAAAAGGCTACAGAAGGACTTAGACAAATCAGGAGAATGGGCAAGAAATTATCAAATACAATGTTGGAAAATGCATGGCTGTGCACTTTGATAGTAGAAATGAATGTGTGGACTATTTTCTAAATGGGAAGAAAATCCAAACATCTGAGATGCAGAGAGACTTGGGAGTCCTTGTGCAGAACACCCTGAAGGTTAACTTGCAGGTTGACTCATTGGTGAGTAAGCCAAATGCAGTGTTAGCATTAATTTCAAGAGGTCTGAAATATAAGAGCAGGGATGTGACTTTGAGACTTTATAAGACACTGGTGAGGCCTCACCTTGAGTATTGTGAACTGTTTTGGGCTCCTCATCTAAGAAAAGATGTGCTGGCATTGAAGAGGGTTCAGAGGAGGTTCACAAGGATGACTCCGGGAATGAAAGGGTTATCATACGAGGAACGTTTGATTCCTCCGGGTCTGTACTCACTGGAATTTAGAAGGTTGAGGGGAGATCTCACTGAAAGCTTTTGAATGTCGAAAGACCTAGACAGAGTAGATGTGGAAAGAATGTTTCCCATGGTGGGGGAGCCTAGGGCAAGAGGGCACAGCCTCAGGATAGAGGGGCGTCCATTTCAAACGGAGATGCGGAGAAATTTCTTTAGCCAGAGGTGGTGTATTTGTGGAATTTGTGACCACAGGCAGCTGCGGAGGCTAGGTTATTGAGTGTATTTAAGGCAGAGCTTGATGGGTTCTTGATTGGCCGTAGCATCAAAGGTTACGGGAGAAGTTCTGGGAGTGAGGCTGAGGAGGTTGTAAAAGGATCAGCCAGGACTGAATGATGGAGTATACTCGATCGACTAAATGGCATAATTATGTTCCTATCTCCTTATGGTTTTATTGTCTTATGTTTCTGACCCAGGTAAAAATGGCAAGTTTCTAACCCAGGAAAGAATGGCATATTTATAACCCAGGTAAGAATAGTAAGTTTCTAACCCAGGAAAGAATGGCATGTTTCTAACCCTGAACTTCATTTTAGTCATAGAATAATACAGTTCAGCTTCTCTGAGGATCGGCACTTTGTCGTGATGGAGAGACTAATGAGCTCCTGAGATCCAGGGAGCAATTCTGTCTCGAGCTTAGCTCCTGTTAGGGTCACCCATGGTGGTAAGGTCAAAAGGGAAGTTCTAGACAAGGAGTATTTCAACCAAGACCTTAATGGTAGAGCTGGCAGAAGATGATGACATATCACTATGGCAGTGAAGGTGGAGGAAGGCTGCAGCAGAGAAGGGTCCCCAGTCATCTTGCATTCCATGCCACTAGTGTTATGATACATACTGTACCCAACTGCACCAGCCTCCGGGGTTTAGTCAGTCCAGTTCTCTGGAATAGGGATAGTTGTCTCATTTGGATTCCCTTCTAGTCTTATCAGTGTCTCATCTAGCATCTAGTCAACAACCCTATTCTTATTTCAATCTGGAAATTGTGTCTCAATTCTAGTTTTGGACACTCTAGCACTTGGTTCACTGCCATCTCACCTCGGCCTCTCGTCACAACTGAACTCTGACCTTGATCACTTATGCATCCACCTCCCCACATTAAACAAAATCAAAGCACAGGCGTTCTCCAATAAAGAAATCTATCCTAACATTGTGGATATATAGATCTTGGATCAGCCTCTGCAGCCAACTGAGGACCCACCTAGACAGGAGAACATCATTCTCAATTTGAGTGCCCATGAAAACCACTAAGCCCATCTTAGCAAGTCGCAGTTGTCCACATTTGACCAACATCCATCTAAAACTTTCCTATCTATGTCTGTTCATTTGTTATGTGTTGTGTTGTATGGCACGAGTGATCATGATTTTATGACCATGATTGTCCTTGGCAAAATTTTAAACTGAAATTGTTTGCCATTGCCTTCTTCTGGGCATTGTCTTACAAAATGGGTGACCTCAGCCATTATCAATATTCTTCAGAGATTGTCTACTTGGTGTCAGTGGTCGCATAACCAGGACCTGTGATGTGCACCAGCTGCTCATACAACCACCCACCACCTGCTCCCATGGCTTCACGTGACCCTGATTGAGGTGGGGGGGGAGAGCTAAGCAAGTGCTACACCTTGCCCAAGGGTGACCTGCAGGATAGCGGAGGGAAGGTGTGCCTTAAACCTCCTTTGGTAGAGACGCATCTCAACCTCACCAGCAACCAATCCATGTACCTGCCTGAATGTCTTTTAAATGCCCCTTATGATTCTATGTGCTTCTATAGGATCACCTATCAGTCCCCTATGTTCCAAGCAACAAAGTTCCAGACTGCCCAACATCTCATTATAACACAGTTCAAAGTTATTTTGATTTCAGGGTACATATATGTCACCACATACAAGCCTGAGATTCAGTTTCCTGTGGGCATACATAGCATATGGAATAAGCTGACAGAGGAAGTAGTAGGTGCAGATATGTTATCAATGCTTAAAGGTACTTTGACAGGTACCTGGATAGGAAGGGTCTGGCCAAAACACAGATAAATTGGATTAGCTTAGATGTGAATCTTGGAGAGCATGGCCCAATTGTTCTGAAGGGCCTGTATCCGTGCCATATGACCATATTATTGGAAATAATTTGGAAAATGTGCAGCTCGGGTGGCTGATGGTTGGGTTGAGTTGTTCTCCAATCTTGGCAATTTACTTGCAAACATTTTGCTACCATACAAAGAGGCACCTTCAGTGCACTGTTGATGTCTCCTGGTATGGTGACGAAACGTTTGCAAGTAAATTGCCAAGATCGGAGAACAACTCAACCCAACCATGACTCTATTATTCTATGAGTGGCCTATTTCTTCGCTGGGAACAGGAAGCCATTAACTGCAAGTAAATGGGGCTAGGCAGAAGTCCAGGCTAACACAGACTCTATGACTCTATTACCTTGAAACTAGTTCCTCTCAGTTTGGATTAGATTAGCTCCTTGTCACTTATACCAAGGTGCAATGAAATTCTTTGTTTGTGTGTAGCTCACAGAGTACACAGTGCACATGGGAACAATGAATACAGTGATGAGCACAAAACGGCAGAACAGAGCAAAGATTGTCATGGAAACTGAAATGTGCAGGAAGAAGGGCTGAACGAACAGTAATGGAAGAGACAGTCTGAGAACATGGCAACACCAACGGGAAAGGGACGTGAAAGAGGTGAGGGGTTCAGAAGTTTGATAGCCGTGGGGAAGAAGATGTTCGCAAGTCTGGTCATCTGGGCTTCCAAACTCCTGTATCTTCCCGGAAGGGAGAAGAGAGAAAAGTGAGGGGGCAGGATGGAAGGCATCCACGACACTTCACACTTTATTCAGCATTGTTATTGTTTTATTTAATGCACTGTGTAATGAATTGATGTGTATGAACAGCATGCAAGATAAACTTTACTCTGTATCTCAGAATTTAGAACATAGAGCAGCACTGGACCTTTGACCTATGATGTTGTGCCAACCCTTTTACCTACTCCAAGATCCATCTAACCCTTCTCTCCCACATTGCCCCCTATTTTTTTTTCATCCATATGCCTATCTAACAGTTTCTTAAATGCCCCTAATGTATTTGCCTCTACCATCACCACTGGCAGAGTTCCATGCCCCTAACACTCTCTGTGTAGAAAATCTACCTCTGACATCTTGCTCTATACTTTCCTCTAAGTACCGAAAAGATATGTCCCATTGTATTAGACATTTCTGCCCTGAGAAAAGACCTGGCACATTGTACATGTATCTTGGTACACTGTGACAATAATAAACCAATACCAATACCACAAGTGAAAACATACAGCCTCTACCACTACTTTATATGTTTTAACACAGAACATGTTGTTCAGTCGTTAAGTTGAGTCTGACTCTTCATGACCTCATGGATTCCTGTACACCAAGCCTCCTTGTTGGAAACTGCCTCTCTAAGATCCCCCAAGGTCATACGCATTGTCCGAGTAATATTGTCTATCCATCGTAGCCTCTGTCGTCCTCTGTTTCTTTTACCTTCTGTTTTACCTAACATTGGAGTCTTCTCCAAGGAATCCTGTCCTCTCAAGGTGTGACCAAAATATTTGAGCTTTTGTCTCATAATCAAGCCTCCTAGTGAGCAATCTGGCTGTATTTCTTCAAGTATTGACATGTTGGATCTTCTTGCTGGCCAAAGAATTTTTAACACTTTCCTCCAGCCTCCAAGTTCAAAGGCGTCAAATCTTCTGAATTCAGCCTTACTAATAGTCCAGCTCTCACAACCATATATCGCAATTGGAAATACCATAGACTTGACTATACGGATCTTTGTAGAAAATGCTATGTCTTTGCTCTTCAGTATTTTATCTAAGTTTGCCATTGCTGCCCTCCCTAGAAGTAAGTGCCATTTCATTTTATGGCTGCACTCACCATTTATAGAAATCTTTGAACCGAAGAAGATAAAATCCGTCACTGCTTCCATTTCCTTTCCATTTATTACCGCTAACTTAATAGGGTTGGTCAACATAATCTTGGTTTTCTTAATATTGAGCAACAAGCCAGCTTTTGCACTTTCTTCTTTCACTTTGATTGGAAGCTTCCTCAGATCCTCCTCACTCTCAGCCATTAGAGTAGCGTCATCTGCTTTTCTGAGGTTGTTAATATTTCGTCCGGCAATTTTGATTCCAACATTTGAGTCCTCTAGACCAGCACTCCTCCTGTTGTGTTCAGCATACAGATTAAATAAATAGGGTGACAGTATGCAGCTTTGTTGTACTCCCTTCCCAATCTTGAACCAGTTTGGTATTCCATGTTCAGTTCAACTGTTGCTTCTTGATTTTCATACAAGTTTCTCATAAGGCAGGTCAGATGTCCAGGTATCCTCATTTCTTTAAGGATTTGCCATAATTTATTATGGTCCACACGGTCGAAGGCTTTAGAGAAGTCAATAAAACATAGATAAATACTTTACCGGAATTTCTTCTATTTCTCCATTATCCAGCATAGGTTAGCAATTTGGTCTTTGGTGACTCTGCCTCTTCTAAAAATCAGCTTGTACATCTGGCATTTCTCATTCCACATATTGCTGGCGTCTTGCTTGCACGACTGTTAGCATTGCTTTACTAACATGTGAAATTGAACATTCCTTTACATTTCCCTTCGTGGGAATTAGGATATAAACTGATCTTTTCCAGTCTAAAGGCCATTGTTAGGTTTTCCAGATCTGCTGGCAAGTTGCATACAACACTTTTACAGCATCATCTTTTAAAGTTTTAAACAATTCAACTGGACTCCTGTCATATCCTGCAGCCTTATTATTGGCAATGTTTTCTATCGCCCATTCGACTTCACTTTCCGGAATGTCCGGCTCTAGATCAATGAGGGGGTTATTGCAGGTGTCTTCGCTGTTAGGATCTTTCCTATACAATTCTTCTGTGTATTCCTGCCATCTCTTTTGGATGTCTTCTACTTTAAAGTTCAAGAAGATAGCAAAGAAAGGTAAGGAAACTTACTCAAAGGGGCGATGCAAAGAAGCTGAAGAAGCCAACAGAATTGGAAAAACAAGCGATCTGTTCAAGAAGATTATAGAAACCAAAGGAACATTTTATGCAAAAATGAGTATAGTAAAAGAACATAGAACATAAAACATAGTATAATACTGTTTAGGAACAGGACCTTCAGCTCACAATGTTATGCTGATCCAATTAAATTATTAATCAAATAGCTAACTAAACTAATCTCTTCTGCAAACACGAGGAAATCTGCAGATGCTGGAATTTCAAGCAACACACATAAAAGATGCTGGTGAACGCAGCAGGCCAGGCAGCATCTCTAGGAAGAGGTACAGTCGACGTTTCAGGCCGAGACCCTTCATCAGGACTAACTGAAGGAAGAGCTAGTAAGAGATTTGAAAGTGGGAGGGGGAGGGGGAGATCCAAAATGATAGGAGAAGACAGGAGGGGGAGGGATGGAGCCAAGAGCTGGACAGGTGATTGACAAAAGGGATATGAGAGGATCATGGGACAGGAGGGCCAGGGAGAAAGAAAAGGGGGACGGGGGGTGAAACAGAGGATGGGCAAGGGGTATAGTGAGGGGGACAGAGGGAGAAAAAAGAGAGAGAGAAAAAGAATGTGTGTATATAAATAAATAACGGATGGGGTACAAGGGGGAGGTGGGGCATTAGCGGAAGTTTGAGAAGTCAATGTTCATGCCATCAGGTTGGAGGCTACCCAGACGGAATATAAGGTGGTGTTCCTCCAACTTGAGCATGGCTTCATCTTTACAGTAGAGGAGACCGTGGATAGACATATCAGAATGGGAATGGGACGTGGAATTAAAGTATATGGCCACTGGAAGATCCTGCTTTCTCTGGCGGACAGAGCGTAGGTGTTCAGCAAAACGATCTCCCAGTCTGCGTCGGGTCTCACCAATATATATAAGGCCACATCGGGAGCACTGGATCTCTTCTCTTCTGCCTACACAGTGTCTATATCCTTCCACTTTCCTCACATTCATGTGCCGATCTAACTGTGTCTCAAAAGCCCCTAATGTTTCTACCTCTATTAACACCCCAGGCAGAGCGTTGCAGGCACCCACCAGTCTCTGTGTAAAAGAATCTGCTCCTCACATCTCCTTTGAAATTAACCCCTCTCACCTTAACTGCATGACCCCTTGTATTAGAGTCCAATAATTAAGCATTTCAACCCTTGGAAAAAAGATATTTCCCTCTAGTCTACCTCTCATAAACATATAAACCTCTATGAGATCTCCCCTCAGCCTGCACCACCCCAGAAAAAACTCTGGTTAGGCCGCATCTGGAGTATTGCATACAGTTCCAGTAGTCTGCTATTAGAAGGATGTTGAGGCTTTGCAGAGGTAGCAAACAAGATGTACCAGGATGCTGCCTGGTTTGGAGGGCACGTGCTAACACAAAAGGTTGGATAAACATGAGTTGTTTTCTCTGCAGTGGCAGAGGCTGACGGGAGATCAGATAGAGGTTTGTAAGATTTTGATAAACAGGGATGTGGTAAACCATGTATATATGTTGCAACTCGGTTACCTGTCTGGACACACCCCTCTGCTGACTGCCCCTGTGGCTCCTCCCACAGAGTCCTGTATAAAGGTGTTCGCCTTGCCCCTCCCCCTCAGTCCGGGGGCAGACACTCACTGTGGAGGTCGTATTGTACAGCGGATAAAAGCCTTTCAGTATTTTACCAAACCTCAGTCTATTGGAGTAATTGAAGGTGCTTCAAGGGATGATCTGTTTCCCAGGGTGGAAATGTCTAATACCAGAGGGCCTACATTGAAAATGAGCAGGGGTAGGTTCAAAGGGGACGTGAGGGGTAAGTTTTTTACTCAGAGTGGTTGATGCCTGGAATGTGCTGCCTGGTATGGTGGTAGAGGTGAATACATTAGAGGCTTTTAAGAGACATTTAGATAGGCACATGGATGTCAGGAAGATGGAGGGATATGGACATTGTATAGGTAGGAGGCATTAGCTTTGGATATTTTTGATTTGCTTTTCAGCTGACTTGGCACAACATTGTGGGCCAAAGGCCCTGTTCCTGTGCTGTACTGTTCTATGTCTAAAACAAGTTTAGCTCTTTCAAGGCTAGCACAAGCTCAATGGACTGAGTGGCCTCTTTTGTTGCACGACGCAAGCAATCATTAAATGCTGGTTCAGGGTTTATCGCCCTGCAGGCTCCATGGGAGCACTTTCTATGAGCGGGAAGTGAGGTGTTCTTCATCTGAAGGCTGCTTCATGATAAAAATAAAATCACATCAGTGAGTGAATTGAAGCCTTGCTCCTGATCTAAGCCATCAATGGTTCACTGAAGTGAGATGGAATCAAATGCCAGTGTGGTGTTTCATCCATTGATAGTGTCTTCATGTCAGCACTGTCTATTGTGAGGCAAATTTGCTGGAGAAGAGGCATATAATCAAATGATACATCACCGACAGAATCCTGCACTGTTCCAAAGCAACTAATACAGTTATTGGTGTGTTGAGACATGCATCACTGGTCCAGTAGGAGCCAAACAAAACATCATATTTCAGCGGAGATACTGCTGAGTTTTATTTGATTTAAGATGTCAAAACACCTCACTATTCATTTGCTTTTTCTCTCTGCCCATGAGCATGTTAGCAATGAGTACTGATAAACGCTTACCGTATTAACAGGTATACGGGCTACCACCTCCTCAACACAGTGAAGAATTAGAGCAGAATCAAATCGGAATCTGGTTTATTATCACTGATTTACAGTACTGTGCAGAATTCTTAGTCGGATAGGACTTTTGTGCAGTGCTGTATTCGTCAATGTGGGGCAGAGATTGAGTTTATAATTCTGGTAGGAGCAAAGGATGTTGGGAATGGCGAGGGTGGGGCTCTCTGGGAGGGGTGTGGGACAGGTGGCAGAGAAGGAGTGCCAGTGCAGCGAGGTGGCATGGAGGCAGGCACACTCAGCCCTAAGAGACCAGGCAGGGTCATTTGATTCCAAACAATTGGTTTATTGATCATTACAAAATGTGTCTCTGTTGCTTCCTGCTCCCTCCCCTTCCCTTTTTAGGCCATAAGACCATAAGACAAAGGAGCAGAAGTCGGCCATTCGGCCCATCGAGTCTACTCCGCCATTTTATCATGAGCTGATCCATTCTCCCATTTAGTCCCACTCCCCTGCCTTCTCACCATAACCTTTGATGGCCTGGCTGCTCAGATACCTATCAATTTCTGCCTTAAATACACCCAATGACTTAGCCTCCACTGCTGCCCATGGCAACAAATTCCATGGATTCACCACCCTCTGGCTAAAAAAATTTCTTCGCATCTCTATTCTGAATGAGCGCCCTTCAATCCTTAAGTCATACCCTCTCGTACTAGACTCCCCCACCTTGGGAAAAAATTTTGCCACATCCACTTTGTCCATGCCTATCAATGTTCAAAATGTTTGAGGGAGTTAGATATAGCCCTTGTGGCTAAAGGGATCAGTGGGTATGGAGGGAAGGCTAGTACAGGGTTCTGAGTTGGATGATCAGCCATGATCATACTGGATGGCGGTGCAGGCTCGAAGGGCCGAATGGCCTACTCCTGCACCTATTTTCTATGTTTCTATGTTTCTGTGTTTCTGTGAGGTCCCCCCTCATTCTTCTAAACTCCAAGGAATAGAGTCCAAGAGCGGACAAATGTTCCTCATATGTTAACCCTCTCATTCCTGGAATAATTCTAGTGAATCTTCTCTGAACCCTCTCCAACGTCAGCACATCCTTTCTTAAATAAGGAGCCCAAAACTGCCCACAACACTCCAAGTGAGGTGTTACCAGTGCCTTATAGAGCCTCAACATCACATCCCTGCTCCGATACTCTATTCCTCTAGAAATGAATGCCAACATTACATTCGCCTTCTTCACCACGAAATCAACCTGGAGGTTAACCTTAAGGGTATCCTGCATGAGGACTCCCAAGTCCCTTTGCATCTCAGAACTTTGAATTCTCTTCCCATTTAAATAATAATCTGCCCGTTTATTTCTTCTGCCAAAGTGCATAACCATACACTTTCCAACATTGTATTTCATTTGCCACTTCTTTGCCCATTCTCCCAATCTATCCAAGTCTCTCTGCAGACTCCCTGTTTCCTCAGCACTACCGGCCCCTCCACCTATCTTCGTATCGTCAGCAAACTTAGCCACAAAGCCATCTATTCCATAATCCAAATCGTTGATGTACAATGTAAAAAGAAGCGGCCCCAACACAGACCCCTGTGGAACACCACTGGTAACCAGCAGCCAACCAGAATAGGATCCCTTTATTCCCACTCTCTGTTTCCTGCCAATCAGCCAATGCTCTATCCACATATGTAACTTTCCCGTAATTCCGTGGGCTCTTATCTTGTTAAGCAGCCTCATGTGTGGCACCTTGTCAAAGGCCTTCTGAAAATCCAAATGTACAACATCCACTGCATCTCCCTTGTCTAGCCTACTGGTAATTTCCTCAAAAAATTGTAATAGGTTTGTCAGGTAGGATTTTTCTTTAAGGAAACCATGCTGAGTTCTGCCCATCTTGTCATATGCCTCCAGGTACTCCACAACCTCATCCTTGACAATTGACTTCAACAACTTCCCAACCACCGATGTCAAGCTAACAGGTCTATAATTTCCTTTTTGCTTCCTTGCCCCCTTCTTAAATAGTGGAATGACATTTGCAATCTTCCAGTCCTGCAGAATAATGCCAGAATCTATCGACTTTTGAAAGATCATCGCTAATGCCTCTGCAATCTCCACAGCTACTTCCTTCAGAACACGAGGGTGCATTCCATCTGGTCCGGTAAATTTATCTACCCTTAGACTATTCGGCTTCCTGAGTACTTTCTCTGTCGTAATTGTGACTGCGCACACTTCTCTTCCCTGACACCCTTGAGTATCCGGTATACTGCTGATGTCTTCCTCAGAGAAGACTGATGCAAAATACTCGTTCAGTTCCTCCACCATCTCCTTATCTCCCTTTACAATTCCTCCAGCATCATTTTCTATTGGTCCTATATCTACTCTCACCCGTCTTTTACTCTTTATATACTTGAAAAAGCTTTTAGTATCCTCTTTGATATTACTTGCTAGCTTCCTTTCATAGTTCATCTTTTCCCTCTTAATGATCTTCTTAGTTTCCTTTTGTAAGTTTTTAAAAACTTCCCAATCCTCTGTTTTCCCACTAATTTTTGCTTCGTTGTATGCCCTCTCCTTTGCTTTAACTTCGGCTTTGACTTCTTTCATCAGCCACAGTTGCATCCTTTTTCCATTCAAAAATTTCTTCTTTTTTGGAATATATCTGTCTTGCACCTTCCTCACTTCTCGCATAAACTCCAGCCACTGCTGCTCTGCCGTCTTTCCCGCCAGTGCCTCTTTCCAGTCAACTTTGGCCAGTTCCTCTCTCATGCCATTGTAATTTCCTTTACTTGACTGAAGTACCGACACACTGGATTTCGGCTTCTCTTTCTCAAACTTCACATTGAACTCAATCACGTTATGATCATTGTCCCCCAAGGGTTCCTTCACCTCAATCTCTCTAATCACCTCTGGTTCATTACACAATACCCAATCCAGTACAGCCGATCCCCTAGTGGGCTCAACAACAAGCTGTTCTAAAAAGCCATCTTGCAGACATTCTACAAATTCTCTCTCTTGAGATCCAGTGCTGACCTGATTTTCCCGATCTACTCACATGTTAAAATCCCACACAATTATCATAACACTGCCCTGCTGACAAGCCTTTTCTATTTCCTGTTGTAATTTGTAGTCCACTTCATTGCAGCTGTTTGGAGGCCTGTACATAACTGCCATCAGGGTCCTTTTACCCCTGCAAATTCTCAGCCACGATTCCTTTTTCCCTGCTTCCTTCCCACTCTCGCTCCACAATAGAGACCCAGGTTTATCATCACTCAAATATGTCATGAAATTGTTTTTTTTTTGTGGCAGCAGTGCGATGGAAAGACAGAAAATCATAATAACTCGTAAAATAAATATGTAATGCAACAGGAAGGAATAAAGGGAGTAGGCAGTTGAAATAGTTTGGCAAGGACTAGATGGACCAAAGGGCACATTTCTGTGCTGTACTTTTCTATGACTCTAATGAGGTAGTGTTCATGGGTTCATGGACCATTCAGAAATCTGAAGACCAAGCTGTTTCTGAATCTGAATCATAGAGTATGGATCTTCAGACTCCTGTGCTTCCTCCCTGATGGTGGTAATGAGAAGAGGGCGTGTCCCGGATGGTGAGCGTTTTCTATGATGGATAACATCTTCTTGAGGCACCAACTCTTGGAGATGTCATCGGTGGTGGGAAGGTCATTCCAGTGATCAGGCTGGCTGCGTCTACAGCCTGATGCCTTTTGAAGTCCTACGCATTGGACACTCCGTACCAAACTCTTATTCCACAGTCAGTACATCTGTTGAAATCTGTCGTCTTTGATGACATAGCAGATCTTCTCAAGCGAAGGGAGCAGAGCCGCTGGAAACTCCTTCTCCGTGATCGCATCGGTGTTTATCTATTTATTGAGATACAGCGGGTGGAAAAGGCCCTTCTGGCACTTGGAGCCGTGCTGCTCAGCAATCCCTCAACTTAATCCGAGCCTAATCACAGGACAGTTTACAATGCTCAATTAGCCTACCAACCCATTTGGACTGCGGCAGGAAACAGGAGCACCCGGAGGAAACCCAAGTGGTCACAGGGAGAACGTACAAACTCCTTACAGGCAGTGGTAGGAATTGAACCTGGATCACTGGCACTGGCATTATGCTATCCAGTATGTGTTAGGCCCAGGACAGATACCCTGCGATGTTGACATTCAGGAACATGAAGTTGCTCCCTCTTTCCATCACTGACCCCTCAATGAGGACAGGTCTGTGTTCCCCTACCAACCAAACTGAGGACGGTCAGAAAAATAGATGCCAGGTATTTTCAGGTTACAGCTTCTGGACACGTTGTTACAGTAAGCATTGCCTACTGAGAGGTTATGGCTAATGATTTTATTTATCTAGATATTTATTCGTTTACAGATACAGCAGCCAGCAGGCCCTTGCAGCTCACTGAGCCGCACAGCGCAAGCACTCACCTATTTATAAACATAAGACATTCTGCAAATGTTGGAAATCCAACGCATAACACACAAAACTACTGATTCTTGAGTTGGGAAATTGAAAAAAAAGCAAAGCGGCAGATCTTAACATTGTAATGAGTGAGTTGTTATGTAATGTCTCCTCTCTCGCTGTGTGAAACCTCTCTGCCCCTTCTTTAGCCAAAGGGTGGTAAATTTAACCATATAACCATATAAGAATTACAGCATGGAAACAGGCCATCTCGGCCCTTCTAGTCCGTGCCGAATGCTTACTCTCACCTAGTCCCACTGACCTGCACTCAGCCCATAACCCTCCATTCCTTTCCTGTCCATATATCTATCCAATTTTACTTTAAATGACAATATCAAGCCTGCCTCTACCACTTCTGCTGGAAGCTTGTTCCACACAGCTACCACTCTCTGAGTAAAGAAGTTCCCCCTCATGTTACCCCTAAACTTTTGCCCTTTTACTCTCAAATCATGTCCTGTTGTTTGAATCTCCCCCACTCTCAATGGAAAAAGCCTATCCATGTCAACTCTATCTATCCCCCTCATAATTTTAAATACCTCTATCAAGTCCGCCCCCAAACTTCTACGCTCCAAAGAATAACGAACCAACTTGTTCAACCTTTCTCTGTAACTTAGGTGCTGAAACCCAGGTAACATTCTAGTAAATCTTCTCTGTACTCTCTCTATTTTGTTGACATCTCTCCTATAAGTCGGTGACCAGAACTTGTGGAATCTGTTGCCAGGTCATTGGGTGTACTTAAGGCAGAGATTGATAGGTTCTTGGTTGCACATGGCATCAAAGGCTGCGGGGAGAAGGCCAGGAACTGGGGTTGAGGATGAGATTTTTAAAAAAAGACCAGCAATGATTGAATGGCGGAGCAGACTCGATGGGCCATATGGCCTAATTCTGCTCCTATGTCTATGGTCATATGGTCTTTATTAGAGAGAGCGAGAGAGCCTATGGCAGGTCGAATTGTTAGGTGAGTGCTTGCTGTTTTTGTTGTTCTGCATGCAGATCGTGGGCAGTCTCTTGGGGGCTTTGCTATTGCTTGCTTGTTGGATGATGGCTGCTGACGCTATTTGCTGAAATAAGTGGGGAGGGAGGAAGGGGAGGGCTGATGTTTTGCTGCTGCTTGTGTGTGGGAGGGGGAGAAGGGGGGCTTTGGGTTTCCAACGTTTTTACTGTCATTCATTCTTTGGGGTACGCTTCTGTTTTCGAGGATGTCAGTGAGGAGAAAAAAATTCAGGTTGTATTTTTCTTGTACATTCTCTGATATTAAATGGAACTATTGAACTATTGAAGTGCCGGAGGAACTCAGCAGTTTAGGTAGCATCTATGGGAGTGAATAGACAGTTGACATTTCGGGCCAAGACCCTTCTTCAGGACTGAGAAAGAAGGGGGAAGAGGGCAGAATAAAAAGTTGTGTGGAATGGAAGGGAAGGAGGCTGGCTGGAAGGTGATAGGTGAAGCCGGTGGAAGGCTTCCTATTTACCCTTAACCTAATTGCAGGACAATTTACCACTCGACCTACTAACCAGTAGGTCCTTGGACTGTGGCAGGAAATGGAGCACCTGAACTCTGTCACCCCAAGCTGTAATAGCCTCACGCGAAGTGCTTTTTGTATGCAGTGGTGACTAAGGAGTTTGCAGCTACTGGAAGATGGAGCAAGGAACAGCTAGAAGAATTCAATGGATCGAGCTGCATCTGGGTCGAGGTGAAGAGCTTTCTGACATTATGGGGCGAGACCCTGTGTCACAACTAAGGGTGTAGAGGGAAGAAAACCAGTATATAGAGGTGTGAGGAAGGACAGAGGTAGAGATAGGTGCAGGTCAGGGAGAGGTGGAACCAGATATTTAAGGGCTGGACGATGGGTAGGCGGAGATGAATGGAGAGGTAGGTAGAGGGAGATAAAGAAATGCTGGTGGATTAGTGTGTAGGTGATGGGCAGTTTGGGGTGAAGGAGGATGCAAATCTGGATGAGTTGTGAGGGTTGGGAGAGGGGCACCGAAGGGAGGGAGAAGCAGGAAGGACCTGTTGAGGATAACACTCCTCAAGATGGCCGTCTTGTCTACACCTGCTCTCCAATGTAAAAGAGAAAGCTCCAGTTGCCCCCTACACTTTGTCTGAATTGGCCATTGTCAGCTCTTGGTTCTATGCCTCTCCATTCCCATATCAACTTTCTATCCTTGTCCTTCTCCCCTCTGCCTTCCTGCCCCCTCCTCTCCATCAGTCTCCACCTATCACATTGCAGCTTCAGTCTCCTAACTCCTCTACCCACACCCCTCTCCCCCTAAGGCCAGCTCCACCTGCCCATCGACCCCTGCCTCATCTAGTTCCACTTTTTTTTCAATCAATGCAGCATGGAGGACATCCTATCTGGATACATCATGCCTTGTATGGGAGCTATGTATCTATTTTCTGTCTGTATTGTATTTTGTGGTGTGTTTGTTACAGTAATTTGTCACGTGGGTTAAGGCATGGTAGAAGCAAATGAGTATAGTTACGTATTCATACCTTGTCCTGAGTTTAGTTTAGTCTACTGGAGAGGGGGTGAGTCACGGGGAATGATATTTTTTTTGTTGACTTCAAACTTAGTTTGACCACTAACTTCAGTAGTTTGCTAATTGGAATTCTTAGATATGCTAATTACACCATTATACCACCTAATATCACTAACCTTGTGACTAGACCGCCAATTGGACTACTATGTAGCTGATTTAGTTTAGTTAGTTTTTTTATCGCTGTAAGACCATTTGTCTTTGCTGGTTTCGTACTATAGAATCAAGCGCATCTCTTTTGATTCGGAACTTTGTTATTTGGAAGTAGGTCATACAGTGTTGATTACCTTGGTTTAGTCTCTCCGCAGTTTTGATTTGTTTTCAACAAAGGGGAAACAAGTTAATTTGAGAATGGTTCTCACTGTGTAAAAAAACAGTATCTGGATATATACTTAAAGTACCAATGCATACAAATCACTGCACCAAGTGTGTTGGTAAATAGGATTAGTGTAAGTGGGTTCTTGATAGATTGGCCAAAAAAGTACCTTCTTCTCTGGGGTTAGAGGGAGAGTGAAAGATTAACTTTATTTGTCACATGTATATCAAAACATGCAGTGAAATGCATGGTTTATGTCAAATCAAATCAGCAAGGATTATGCTGGACAGTCTGAAGTGTCACCACTCTCTAACAGTTTGTTGAGTTAAAGTTTTGCAGGTGGTACAATAGCACAGTGGTTTGCCAGCTGTTGGACTGGGATCTGATTTCCTGACGCTTTTTGTCAGGGGTTTGTACATTCTCCCCATGACCACGTGGTTTCCTCCAAGTGCTTCTGTTTCCTCCCACATTCCAAAGATGTACAGGTTAGGATTAGTGAGCGGTTGGCATGCTATGTTGGTACCAGAAGCTTGGCAACGCTTGCCATTTGACCCAAAACAATCCTCGCAAATTGGATAAGCAACATATTTCACTGCATGTTTCAAACTTTCAAAGTTCAAAAGTTCGAAGTTCCAAGTAAATTTATTATTAAAGTAACACTCGCAAACTGCTAGAGGAACTCAGCAGGTCAGGCAGGATCTGTGGAAAAAAGTTAAAGTTTTGAGCTGAGACCTTTCTTCATTCCTCACGATTCAACATAAATTAATTGACCTTGTGTTCTACATTCCTCGTAACTCGGCCAAGTACTGCTTCTGTCCTAATCACTCGGGTCTCAGCCCAAAATATCAACTCTTGTCCATGAACGCAGTTTTATTTTGTGTGTGTGTTGCTTTGGATTTCCAACATCTGCAGACCTTCTTGTGTTTATTAACAAAGTACATATACAGTATGTCATCATATACAACCCTGAGATTCATTTTCTTGTGGGCTGTAGAATAATAGCCAATAATGAAAGACCACCCGACAAGAGTGTTCAATCAGAGTGCAGAAGACAACAAATTGTGCAAATACAAGAGAAGAAATAATAATAGTAAATCAATAAGCAACTAATATCAGAATGTGAGATGAAGAGAAATTGAAATTGAGTCCATAGTTTGTGGGAACATTTCAATCTGGGCAGGTGAAGTTATCCCATTTAGTTTAAGAACCTGATGGATGAGGGGCAATGACTGTTTGTGAACCTGGTGGTGTGAGTCCTGAGGCTCCTGTATCTTCTTCTGGATGGCAACAGTGAGAAGAGAGCATGGCCTGGGTGCTGGATCCCCCTGCTGATGGATACTGCTTTTACTTCTCTAACGGGAACACCAACAGATTTGCAAGGGAAGCATTGCCTCTGAATGGAGGTGAGGAAGAGGTGAATGGGCAGGTGTAGCATTTCTATCCCTTATAGTTATTCAGAAGTATTAATACAGATTAAAGAGGTTCTCCAGTTGCTAGAAATCAAGAGTAACACATACAAAATGATTTAAAAAACTCAGCAAGTCAGACAACATCTATGAAGAGGAATAAATGGTCAACATTTCAGGCCAAGACCCTTCATCATGACTGGAAAGGAAGCGGGGGGGGCGGGGGGAAGCCAGAATAAGAAGATGGCGGGGGGAGGGAAGGGGAGATGCTGGGACATTGAATCTGGATGAGCACATGTTCAAAGAGTGGAGAGCAGCAGAGATCACAGAGAGGGAGCATTGCGAGAGGGTCTCGCTAAACTCCCATCATAGAGGGGGAGGAGTGGGGGTGGGGGTCTCACAGATCAGGACCAACAAATTCAATTTCAAGTTTATTGTCATCTAACTGTACCTTTATACAACCAAATAAAATAGTGTTCCTCCCTACCATAGTACACCCACAAAGCATGTAACACACACAACACATAAAACAAAAATATTACCACAATTAAGTTAATAAATATAATTCAAAATGCATATGAAGTGCACAGCATAGGTAAACAGTAAGTAGTACAGTATACAGTAAACAGGTCGCTGTCCTAGTGACAAGATTTTGGTGGTGGCAGGGTATTTATTAGTCTCACAGAATGAAGAAAGACGCTGTCACCCAGTCTGCCAGTCGTAGTCCTGATGCTCCTGTATGTCTTTCCTGATGGTAGTGGGGCAAAAAGACTAAGAATAATTTATGTAATCAGTAATTTGTGTTATGCTTTGAAAAGTTTACACATCATGTCATGTCTTTTGTGACCATTGCTTGCACTTGCTGAAGTACCTTTGGTACTCACCTCCCCTCTCCCCAGCCAGAACTACAACAGAGTTCTCTTGATTTTTGATTTTCCCCATACCAGTCTGCCCACACAATAGCAGAATCACTGACCAAAACAATTTTGAGATAAGCTTCACCAAAGAGGAAAATACCCTCTCACCACTGAAAAAAAAATGTGATCGAAGTCACAAAAGTAGAAGCTGGTTATGACTGTGTACATACATCTATTGATGCTTCGGGACACATCTTCAGTGATGTTCCTGGAATCATCGGGTGTTTCGGGTCTTTCAACATCATACACCCTCCTCCAGGTGACCCAGCCGGGGCTGATCAGACCCCAGCTTGTGTCCAGATGGCTACTTATGACTCCATGGCTCCCCTCTTTTGAGCCACAGCCATCTTGAGGCCCTCTCTGCCGCATCGGTGGTACTGCGGATGGCTCTCCTCTTCCTCTCTCCCTCGATGCCCCAAATGCTGAAGGCTCTAACTAAGGAACAGGCTGCGAATCCCCTACAACCAACCTCCGCTGGGAGACACCTCGCTCTCCATCCAGCCTGCTGACAGTTGCTGCGTACTGCGTACTTGGAGAGCTTCCTTTCAAAGGCCTCTTCCAAGCGATCTTCCCATGGGACTGTCAGCTCCAGCAACACAACTTGCTTAGTCGACTCAGACACTAGGACAACATAACAAAATATTTTTACAAAGACTGATGACTTTCGACAGGTTTTTTTTTCTGCTCAAGTTTTCCAATGATGATGGAGGTGTGTGTAATCAATCTATGTAATCACATTTTGTCAGTGACATCCATTTTGGCAGTGCTTTATGACTACACCAGCAAACCCTGTTCTCTGTCTCAGCAGTCCTTTAACATTGCTCATTTCTATTTCAGAGGGAGCTGCGACTATATTCATCTCCCAGCCAAACACTGGACTGCCTTGCTAAAGGCTGGACAAGTAGAGAAAGGAGTGAATAAAGTTGTAACTTGTGACCGCTGTATGATTGTGGGGCAATAGCATTTCGAGATTGTTTCAAAAAATAAAGCAAAGGAAACTGAAGAAGCATAGGGTTGTGTAGGTCAGTTAAATAAACCGTACAAAGAATCTTTGATAGATGAAACACAGACCTTCTGCTCTTCATTGTATTCAGTGTTATCCAGCTGCTGATGCCTTTGGTTCAGAAGGTTCTGAGTTCACATCCTTCATTGACATAAAATCTGGACAGAAAGAGAGCACTGCCTCAGGCCCTTCAGCCCATCAACTATCAACCAGCACCTTTACTTTCTGAGGGGCTGAAGAGAGCTGGACTTCGCACATCTACACTCACCTCTTACGGACACGCAGCAGCGAACATCCTAACAAGGCGCAGCACTGCATGGTACGGAAACTGTGCTGCAGCGGACAGGAAGGCTCCACAACAGGAGGTCAAAACTATCCAATGCATCACCGACACCAAACTACCCCCCATCAAGGACGTATATACACCAAGGTGCCTGAAAAGGGCCGGTAACATCATAAAAGGTCCCTCCCACCCTGCTCACAGAGTGTTTCACTCCCGTTGGGGAGGAGGCTATGTAGCATCCACACCTAGACCACTAGACTTAAAAACAGTTACTTTCCCCAAGGGGTAAGGCTGATCAAAACCTCCACCCGCTCACCAACCCCTCCACACCCCCCCCCACCACCACTACTTCATCATTTCCTGTCAGGGTCACCTTATGTACAGACACTCCTGTGCCTAGCATCACGTAATAAACTATCTTAATTACTTATATTTATTGTGTTCTTTTTTAATTATCATGCTGCTTCATCTTATTGTGTTTTTATTTTGCACTGCATCAGATCCTGAGTAACAATTATTTTCTTCTCCTTTACACTTGTGTATTGGAAATTACATTAAACAACCTTGAATGTTGAATCTTGAATCTTGAACCACCCATTTACACTAATCCTACCTTAACCCCATTTTATAAAATTCTCTCCACAATACCATCAATCCCCCTCGGATCTACAAAGAGCACTGCCACAAGGGGGACCCCCACCGACCAGCCCATGCTCTCCTCACGCTACTAACATTGGGCAGAAGGTACAGGAGCCTTCAGACTCACACCACCGTGTTCAAGAACAATTATTACTCCTCAACTATCAGGCTCCTGAACCGTAGTGGATAACTTCACTCACCTCAACACTAAACTGATTCTACAACCTTTCAAGGACTCTACAACTCATGTTCTCAGTATTATTTATTGATTTATTTATTTATTATTTGCTTTCTATGTATTTTCACACTTTGTCTTCTTTTGCACGTTTGTCAATCTTCGTACGTGTGTAATTTTGCATTGATTCTGTTGTATTTCTTTGCTGTACTGTGAATGCCTGCAAGAAAATGAATCTCAGGGTAGTGTATGGTGACATATACATTCTTTGATAGTAAATTTATTTTGAACTTTGAACTTTGATTCTGTTCCTGGACTACTCACCATACTTGGACACTTTGCATGTCACCTCTCTAACGAAAACTCTTGCAAATGTCTACATTCTGACTGGTTGCTTCACCTTCTGGTATGGAGACTCCAGTGCACAGGATCAAAAGAGGCTGCAGAGGCTTGTAGACTCAGCCAGTTCCATTACTGACACAGCCCTTCCCACCAATGAGGACATCTGCATCAATGACCCTCACCATCTGAACCCTCTTCTCATTACTACCAACAGCAAGAAAGAACAGCAGGACCCTTTTTTAATGCAATGGACATTTACCATTAGTCAAGGGGATGGTGGACCCCAGGCTGGGAACCCTTGATATACAGAATCTTGAATACCCACACTCACCATTTAGGACCAGCTTCTTCCCTTCTGCCATCAGGTTTCTGAATGGTCCATGAACCCAAGAACACTACCTCACTATTATTTATTGTAACCGAGAGAAATGTTTATGCCTTGCACTGTGCTGCTGCCACAAAACAACCTGATTCTGATCCTGGACAATTAATCCCACAACCTGCAGGTTTTTGCGATGTAGGTTGAAATCGGAGCCCTCGGGAGAAGCCCACGTATTCACAGAGAGGACATGCGAGGTTCACACAGAGTGGACCCAAGGTCAGGATTGAACCCGTGACTCCGGTGGTGTGAGTCAGCGGCTCTGTTAACTGGGCCACCATGCTGCCAGTGCAGCACTGAGGGAATGCAAACGTTCTGAAGTGCCAGTTCCTCTGTGGAAGCATTAGTGGGAGCACCAGAGCGTAAGCAGCTTTTCATCATCATCATTATCATCATCATCAAGTGCCATGTTGTTTGAAATGGGTGATCATGGTCTTATTGATGACTATGATTGTTCTTAGCAAATTTTTCTCCAGAAGTGGTTTGCCATTGCTTCCGTGTCTTTACAAGATGGGTGACCCCAGCCATTATCAATACTCTTCAGAGATTGTCTGCCTGGCGTCAGTGGTCGCATAACCGGGACTTGTGAAGTGCACCAGCTGCTCGTACGCCCATCCACCACCTGCTCCCATGGCTTCATGTGACCCTGATCAGGGGGGCTAAGCAGGTGCTACACCTTGCCCAAGGGTGACCTGCAGACCAGCGGGGGGAAGGAGAGCCTTACACCTCCTTTGGTAGAGACGTATCTCCACTTCATCACCCATGAAATAACAATGGTCTACCTTAAGCAGGCGGGAACCTCATCTTTAAAAATTAAAGATTAGCTTTATTTGTTCTTTGTACATCGAAACATACAAGGAAATGTGTCCTTTCATGTCAAAGACTGACACAGTCTGAATATTGTATGGCATGTGTTGGCGCGTGGCCAAGTGGTTAAGGCATTCGTCTAGTGATCTGAAGGTCGCTAGTTCGAGCCTCAGCTGAGGCTGCGTGTTGTGTCCTTGAGCAAGGCACTTAACCACACATTGTTCTGCGAGAACACCGGTGCCAAGCTGTATGGGTCCTAATGCCCTTGACTTGGACAACATCGGTGGCGTGGACAGGGGAGACTTGCAGCATGGGCAACTGCTGTCCTTCAATACAACTTTGCCCAGGCCTGCACCCTGGAAACCTTCCAAGGCCCTGAAAACCTTCCAAGGTGCAAATCCATGGTCTCACAAGACAAACGGTTGCTTATAATGTGCTTGGGGCAGCCTGCAAGTGTCCCCATGTTTCCAGTGCCAACATAGCACGCCCACAACTTACTAACCTTTACCCTTACCTCTTGGAATGTGAGAGGAAACTAGAGATCCCAGAAACCCATGTAATTACAGTGAAAATAGACAAACTCCTTACAGACAATGGTGGCAATTGAACCCTGATGATTTTGTTCTCCTTTACACCCATGTACTGAAGAATGACACTCCTGAGTCACTGATCACTGTAATAGTGTTACACTAACTGCTTCGCTACCATACCGCCTCTTGGATTAGCAAGAGGTTAAAGTTGTTGTGGAGTGAAATATTTCACCTCTCCGAGAGAGAAGATGGTCCCTCAGTACAGCATCTCACTTGGAAGTTAGCAGCTAGGCTTTCCTTCTTTGCTCATCTGGGAATGTCAGTCTGGAATTGGTGCAAACTTGTCTCTAACATTTAGCATGTGAGCAGACAGATCAGACCAGGCAAGCATCACTTTCATAAGTAAATATTTTATCAATTATAAACTGGTGGATTGTAACTTGAGAAACAGCCTACCACAATATAACCATATAACCATATAACAATTACAGCACGGAAACAGGCCATCTCGGCCCTTCTAGTCCGTGCCAAACTCTTACTCTCACCTAGTCCCACCAACCTGCACTCAGCCCATAACCCTCCATTACTTTCCTGTCCATATAGCTATCCAATTTAACATTAAATGACAACATCGAACCTGCCTCAACCACTTCTGCTGGAAGCTCGTTCCACACAGCTACCACTCTCTGAGTAAAGAAGTTCCCCCTCATGTTACCCTTAAACCTTTGCTCTTTAACTCTCAACTCATGTCCTCTTGTTTGAATCTCCCCCACTCTCAATGGAAAAAGCTTATCCACGTCAGCTCTATCTATCCCCCTCATAATTTTAAATACCTCTATCAAGACCCCCCTCAACCTTCTACGCTCCAAAGAATAAAGACCCAACTTGTTCACCCTTTGTCTGTAACTTAGGAGATGAAATCTAGGTAACATTCTAGAAAATCTTCTCTGTACTCTCTCAACTTTGTTGACATCTTTCCTATAATTCGGTGACCAGAACTGTACACAATACTCCAAATTTGGCCTCATCAATGCCTTGTATAATTTCAACATCACATCCCAACTCCTATACTCAATGCTCTGATTTATAAAGGCCAGCATACCAAAAGCTTTCTTCACCACCCTATCCACATGAGATTCCACTTTCAGGGAACTATGCACCATTATTCCTAGATCCCTCTGTTCTACTGCATTCTTCAATGCCCTACCATTTACCATTTATCAGCATTAAACTCCACCTGCCATCTTTCAGCCCACTCTTCTAACTGGCCTAAATCTCTCTGCAAGCTTTGAAAACCTACTTCGTTATCCACAACTCCACCTATCTTAGTATTATCTGCATACTTACTCATCCAGTTTACTACCCCATCATCCAGATCATTAATATATATGACAAACAACATTGAACCCAGTACAGATCCCTGAGGCACACCACTAGACACCGGCCTCCAATCTGACAAATAGTTATCCACCACTACTCTCTGGCGTCTCCCATCCAGCCACTGCTGAATCCATTTTACTACTTCAATATTAATACCTGACGATTGAACCTTCCTAACTAACCTTCTGTGTGGAACCTTGTCAAAGGCCTTACTGAAGTCCATATAGACAACATCCACCGCTTTACCCTCGTCAACTTTTCTAGTAACCTCTTCAAAAAATTCAATAACATTTGTCAAACATGACCTTCCACACACAAATCCATGTTGACTGTTTCTAATCAGCAACTGTCTATCCAGATAATTATTTATACCATCTCTAAGAATACTTCCCATCAATTTACCCACCACTGACATCAAACTCACAGGCCGATAATTGCTAGGTTTTCTCTTAGAACTCTTTTTAAACAATGGAACAACATGAGCAATATGCCAATCCTCCGGCACCATCCCCGTTTCCAATGACATTTGAAATATTTCTGTCAGAGCCCCTGCTATTTCCACACTAACTTCCTTCAAGTTCCTAGGGAATATCCTGTCAGGACCCGGAGACTTATCCACTTTTATGTTCCTTAAAAACGCCAGTACTTGCTTTTCTTTAATCGTCATGGTTTCCATAACTACCTTACTTGTTTTCCTTACCTTACACAATTCAATATCCTTCTCCTTAGTGAATACCAAAGAAAATAAATTGATCACAATCTCCCCCCTCTCTTTTGGCTCCGCACATAGCCATCCACTCTGATTCTCTAAGGGACCAATTTTGTCCCTCACTATCCTTTTGCTATTAATATAACTGTAGAAACCCTTTGGATTTATTTTCACCTTACTTGCCAAAACAACCTCATATCTTCTTCTAGCTTTTCTAATTTCTTTTTTAATATTCTTTTTACATTCTTTATATTCCTCGAGCACCTCATTTACTCCAAGCTGCCTATATTTATTGTAGATCTCTCTCTTTTTCCAAACCAAGTTTCCAATATCCCTTGAAAACCATGGCTCTCTCAAACTTTTAACCTTTCCTTTCAACCTAACAGGAACATAAGGATTCTGTACCCTCAAAATTTCACCTTTAAATGACCTTCATTTCTCTATTACACCCTTCCCATAAAACAAATTGTCCCAATCCACTCCTTCTAAATCCTTTCATGTCTCCTCAAAGTTAACCTTTCTCCAATCAAAAATCTCAACCCTGGGTCCAGTCCTATCCTTCTCCATAATAATATTGAAACTAATGGCATTGCGATCACTGGACCCGAAGTGCTCCCCAGCGTATACCTCCATCACTTGACCTATCTCATTCCCTAACAGGAGATCCAACACTGCCCCTTCTCTAGTTGGTACCTCTATGTATTGCTGCAAAAAACTATCTTGCGCACATTTTACAAACTCCAAGCGATCCAGCCCTTTTACTGAATGGGTTTCCCAGTCTATGTGTGGAAAATTAAAATCTACAATCACAACCTTGTGCTTACTACAAACATCTGCTATCTCCTTACAAATTTGCTCCTCCAATCCTCGCTCCCCATTAGGTGGTCTATAATACACCCTTATAAAGTTACTACAACTTTCCCATTCGTCAGTTCCACCCAAATATCCTCCCTAGATATGTCCTCTAATCTATTCTGCCAGAGCACCGCTGTTATATTTTCTCTGACAAGCAATGCAACACATCCCCCTCTTGCCCCTCCGATTCTATCACACCTGAAGCAACGAAATCCAGGAATATTTAGTGCCAATCACACCCCTCGTGCAACCATGTTTCACTAATAGCTACAACATCATATTTCCAGGTATCAATCCATGCTCTAAGCTTATCCACCTTTCTTACAATGCTCCTAGTATTAAAATAGATGCATTTAAGAAACTCTCCACCTCTTACTCTCTGTTTATCCCTGATGGTGCAAACAACTTTGTTACCATTTTCTTCCTTCTCCCCTACATCTTCGGTCTGAGTGCTCCCGTTCTCTGTCCCCTACCTAACCTCCCTCACATACTGTCTGCTAGTTTTCTCTATTTGTGAACTAACCTCCTCTCTGCTAGTCTCTTCAATTTGATTCCCACCCCCCCCCAACCATTCTAGTTTAAAGTCTCCCCAGTAACCTTCGCAAATCTCCTCGCCAGGATATTGATCCCCCTAGGATTCAAGTGCAACCCGTCCTTTGTGTACAGGTCACACCCACGCCAAAAAGAGGTCCCAATGATCCAGAAACTTGAATCCCTGCCCCCTGCTCCAATCCCTCAGTCGCGTATTTTTCCTCCACCTCATTCCATTCCTACTCTCACTGTCGCGTGGCACAGGCAGTAATCCAGAGATTACTACCTTTGCGGTCCTTCTTCTCAACTCCCTTCCTAACTCCCTATATTCTCCTTTCAGGACCTCTTCCCTTTTCCTACCTATGTCATTGGTACCTATACGTACCACAACCTCTGGATCCTCACCCTCCCACTTCAGGATATCTTGGACGCGATCAGAAACATCCCGGACCCTAACACCAGGGAGGCAAACTACCATCCTGGTCTCCGGACTGCGTCCACACAATCGCCTATCTGACCCCCTAACTATCGAGTTCCCTTATTACTACTGCCCTCCTCTTCCTTTCCCTACCCTTCTGAGCTACAGGAGACTCTGTGCCGGAGGCACGGCCACTGTCGCTTCCCCCAGGTAAGCTGTCCCCCCCAACAGTACTCAAGCAAGAAGAACTCTTAAAGCTGCTAGAAGTAAGTTCTTGACCTATAGGTACAGAACAGAGAACATGACTGAGCTGACTCTGAAATAATCCTGTCAATTAGTGATATGTATATAAATACCTTTGCCACCCACTGTCTACCTTTTTGTTCAGCTCTGTCCTGGTACATGTGACTGAAAATATATTTTCCCACTTGGCATGAGCTATTAAGAAATTATGTTTTGCCCTTGACATCTTGTGACAGGCAGTCTAAAGAATGCCTTTCATTATGTAGTCTACCAGGCACAATAGCTGCAGCTTGTCGCTAATAGCAAGGCAGGTTGTGAAGATGTGCATCTCATTCCCAGCTCAGCTGCTCCTTCTCGCAGTCGACACAATAGCTTCATATAAGGTGCCAGAAAAGGGCCAGCAAAATCATGAACGATCCTACCCACCCTCCTCATAATACAATGTTGGAAGGTGTATGGTTATGCACTTTGGCAGAAGAAATAAACGGGTAGACTATTATTTAAATGGACAGAGAATTCAAAGTTCTGAGATGCAACGGGATTTGGGAGTCCTCTTACAGGATACCCTTAAGGTTAACCTCCAGGTTGAGTCACTGGTGAAGAAGGCGAATGCAATGTTGGCATTCATTTCTACAGGAATAGAGTATAGGAGCAGGGATGTGATGTTGAGGCTCTATAAGGCACTGGTGAGACCTCACTTGGAGTACTGTGGGCAGTTTTGGTCCCCTTATTTAAGAAAGGATGTGCTGACATTGGAGACGGTACAGAGAAGATTCACTAGAATGATTCCGGGAGTGAGGGGGTTAACATACGAGGAACATTTGTCCACTCTTGGACTGTATTCCTTGGACTTTAGCAGAATGAGGGGAGACCTCATAGAAACATTTCGAATGTTGAAAGGCATGGACAGAGTGGATATGGCAAAGTTGTTTCCCAAGATGGGGAAGTCTAGTAGGAGAGGGCATGACTTAAGGATTGAAGGGCGCCCTTTCAGAACAGAGATGCGAAGAAATTTTTTTAGCCAGAGGGTGGTGAATCTATGGAATTTGTTGCCACGGGCGGCAGTGGAGGCCAAGTTATTGCGTGTATTTAAGGCAGAGATTGATAGGTATCTGAGTAGCCAGGGCATCAAAGGTTATGGTGAGAAGGTGGGGGAGTGGGACTAAATGGGAGAATGGATCAGCTCATGATAAAATGGCGGAGAAGACTCGATGGGCCGAATGGCTGACTTCTGCTCCTTTGTCTTATGGTCTCATGTCCCACCCCCATCCGGGAGGAGGCTCCCTAGCATCTGGACCACCCTACTTAAAAACAGTTACTTTCCCCAAGCGGGGTAAAGCTGATCAGCCACCACCATTTTATCATTTCCTGTCAGTCACCTTACATACAGACACTACTGTGCCTAATGTCACTTTATGGACATACAATAATTCTATGTACATAAGCTATATGTATATGTTTATACTTATAGTGTTTTTAAAATTATTGTGTTCTTGACCTTCTTATGATTTTTTGGGCTGCATCTGATCTAGAGTAACGATTATTTCATTCTCCTTAACGGTTGTGTACAGGTAATGGGATTAAACAATCTTGAAAACTTGATGTGTTGAAACCTTAAGTCAGCCTTCTTTAATTGTCATGAAGAACGTCAAACATAGAACATAGAACTGTACAGAACAGTATGGGCCTATCAGGCCACAATGTTGTGCAGACCTATTAAAGCCAAAAGAGCATAAGATAAAGGAGCAGAATTAGGCCATTCAACCCATCAATTCTGCACCATTCTATCGTGGCTGATTTATTATCCCTCTCAACTCCATTCTCTCGTAACCTTTGATGCAGTTACTCATCAAGAACCTATCAACCTCTGCTTTAAATTGTGACGAGAATACACATAAAATTAAGATGTTTGCTGGCCTGGGTTAGCATCAGTGGCATCAGCAGTTGGTCTGCCACCTGTCCTCAGGGGAAGGAGAGATAAGGAACAATGAAGCAGCATCTGGAGATGTGTAATGAAGGGACGGGAGAGAGAGCTGTCTGCAGCGGCTCCCCCCTTTGAACCCTGAACTGTTTGAAGTAAAGGACAGGCGATCTGGAGATGTGTAATGAAGGGACGGGAGAGAGAGCTGTCTGGAGCGGCTCCCCCTTTGAACCCTGAACTGTTTGAAGTGATGGACAGGCGATACCCCAGCAGGGGGATAAAAAGGGACAGGTTCGCTAAGGCAGCACACACACGACACCCGAAGTAACGAGACCCTGGAAGCGGTGCACCTCTCACGAGTCGGTGGGAAGTACCGGACCTTAAACGCACAGGGTGGAAAGGTACGATCAGCGGGAACCCGGTGTGTGTCCACCCTCGCTTGGGTGCCGGGTTCACTGCAGAGGATCGACCGCATCTGGAGGAGGGATTACAGTCGGTGACCTCAGGTGACATCACAAAGGACCCGCCCGAAAGCTGCTTGTGAGCAATTATCGCCGGTCTGTGAGTGGAAGCCGTTTCTGAATGATCAGTCGTTCCCGTTCTCTCTCTCTCCCTCCCCCCATGTTGTCCATCGCCATGGCAACGATTACTGCGAACTGAACTAAACCGAATTGGACTTTTGTGTCACTTTGAAATTGGTCATTTACCCCTAGACAACGATAGAGCTTGATTGATGCTGTTATCTTAATTCTGTGCACATGTGTGCTTATCATTGCTGAACTGTTGCATTTATTATCCTTTCGACTACTGTGTTGCTTGTCTCTTTAATAAAACTTTCTTAGTTCTAGTAATCCAGACTCCAGCTGAGTGATCCATTTCTGATGGTTTGGCAACCCAGTTACGGGGTACGTAACAAAATATACTCAGTGACTTGGCCTCCACAGCCACCTATGGTAATGAATTCCACAGATTCAACAATTTCCTCCTTATCACTGTTCTAAAGGATGTCTTTATCTTCTGAGGCTGAGCCCTTGATTCCCCCACAGTAGGAATCATTTTCCCTACATCCATTTCTTTTTAGTTTATTGAGACACAGTGCAGAACAGGCCCATCCAGGCCTTCACCGCCCAACAATCCCCAATTTAATCCTTGCCTAAACACAGGACAATTTACCAACCAATATGTCTTTGGACTTTGGGAGGGAACAGGAGCACTCAGAGGAAACCCATGCTGTCATGGGGAGAACGTACAGACTCCTTAAAGGATGTGGCGGGAATTGAACCCAGGTTGCCTGCACTGTAAGGCCTTGTGCTAAGCATTACGCTATTGTGCAGCCCTCTATTTGGAACCTTTCAGTATATAAATGGTTTTGAGGAAGTTCTGCCTCATTCTTCTAAACTCCAGCGAGTACAGGCCCATAGCTATCAAACCCTGCTGCTCGATCAGTCTAACACCTCCCTCCTACAAAGTCCATAACCTGGCATTTTTCATACATCCTCATACCTAAAAGCCTCTTAAATGTTTCTAATGTATCAGCCTCAGCCACCATCTCCAAAATCTGAATGCGAATCACGATTATTACCATTGACATATGTGATGAAATTTGTTGATTTCTGGCAGTAGTATTAGTGCAATACATAATGATAAAAGCTATATTACAATAAGAAATATATTAAAAAATTAATAAGTAGTGCAAAAAGACAGCAGCACATTCTATGCACCTATTACTCACTGTGTAAAAAAAACACCCACCTCTGACATCTCCCCCAGTAATCCTAAAAGAATGTCCTCTGATATAAGTAATTGAAGAAGGTGCTAGCTGTCCACCATGTCTATGCCCCTTATCAACATGTACACCCCAATCATGTCACCTCTCATCCTGCTTCACTCCAAAGAGAGAAGGCCGAACTGGATCTACTTATCTTCAAAAGACATACTCTCTATTCCAGCCAGCACCCTGATAAGTCTCCTCTGCACACACTCTAAAGCTTCCACATCCTTCCTTTAATGAGCTGGCCATATCTGAACACAAGTGTGGTCTTACCAGAGTCTCACTGAGTCAAAGCATTACCTCAAGGCTCTTGAACTCAGTCACCTGACTAATGAAGGCCAGCGCACCATAAGCCTTTTGAACCACCTGATCAAGCTGTGCAGCAACTTTGAGAGATCTACGCTCGTGGACCCCAAGATCCCTTCATTCCTCCACACTACCATTAACCTTGCACTTTGTCTTCAAGTTCAATCTTCAAAGTGAAGAAGCGCATTCTTGAAAAAATAGTGCACAAGCATTTAATGAAATAAAAATATTGTCACTTTTAAACTAAATAGCTTGGAACCAGGCCACTTGGCCCACTTTGCAAGGACCTTTAAAATCATCATCTTGCTCAACACAGAACATTTTGTATAATAGAGATGGACAGCGAGTGCCCTTTTCCCAGGGAGGCAGTTACTAATAAGATTATTGGGGGAGATGTCGGAGTTAGATTTTGTTGTTTACACAGTGCGTAATAGGCTTATTATTGTCACTTCTACCGGGATACAATGAAAATCTTCAGTTCGCTTGCTATCCTGACAGATCATTCCAAACACAAGGATGTGGAGGTGTACAAGGGAAAAACAATAACACAATACAGAATATAGGCTTACAGCTACTGAGAAAGTGCAGTGCAGATAGACAACTAAAGTGCAAGAGCTCTGACAAGGTAAATTGAAGGATCAAGAGGCCATCTTTATTGTACAGGGTTATTGCCCTTTAATTTGACTGTTTGTTGGACTCCCCTTGCGTCTCGGACCCTATCTTCAATTAACCACCTTGCCCCTCTCCAGGAGCGCAGGGATAGTCACTGGTTGGGTGGGCCGCTTGTCTGCACCTGTTTTGCCCTACAGCTCTTGTCTTCCCCAGAGACTCACAGCGGCTCACTGTTAAACATTCCCCACAGTTCCCTTGTTCACTGATCTCACTTCTCAAGCTCACAGTAACAATTCATTGGACCCTGTGTAATATTGTACAAAAGATCTATGGAGAGGATAGATAAGACCATAAAACCATAAGATATAGGAGCAGAATTAGGCCATTTGGCCCAAAATTTCATCTTGGCTGATCCATTTTCCTTTCAGCCCCAATCTCCTGCCTTCCCCCCGTAACCCTTCATTCACTGACAAATCAAGAATCTATCAACATCTGTCTTAAATATACCCAGTGACCTGGCCTCCACAGCTGCCTGAGGTAATTAATTCCACAAGTTTCAAATGTCTTATAAGAGAAATTGATTTCACTCATAAGAGAGTCCCAGTCAAGGGGATATAACAATAAGATAAGGGACCAATCATTTATAACTGAGGTATGTAGAAATGTCTTTTTGTTGATGATGGTGAATCTCTGGAAATCTCTATCCCAGGAATGGGATGAAGCTGAATCATTAGAAGTACTTAAAGTGGTGGTGGTGGGGAATAAATGTTTGATAGGTTGAGGAATAGAGAGGAACAGAGAGGTGTCAGAAAAAAAAACAGAATTGAGACCATCATATTTCAGCCATGATCATATAGAATGCTGACATAGGTTTGAAGGACTTGACGGCCTTCTCATGCTCCTGTTTTATAGAGTCATCACAGAACAGGTTAGCAGAGAAGATGGGGGAGGGCAATGGGTGAAACAGAGGGAATGGTTGTAATCGGGTGAAATAGTGAATGTGTAAAGAGGCAGGCAAGCTCCAGTAAATGTATGAAGTGTTCTGAATGTTGTAAGATAAGGATCACGTTGTACAGGCAGACTTGCAGAGACGAGTACAAGACTGAGGCAAGACACAAGAAAAGAAGGGAGACGGAGAAGGCAGAAAGCGTGATTGCAGAAGTGCGCCTTGTTTGGCTTTTTATAGAAAGGATACGGAGGCTTTAGATAGGGTGCAGAGGAAATTTACCAGGCTGCTGGCTGGATTAGAGAGCATGTATTATGAGGTAAGGTGTGGGAGCTAGGGCTTTTTCTCTTTGGAGTGAGGAAGGGTGAGAGGTAATTTAATAGAGGTATACAAGATAATAAGAGGCATAGATTGAGTGGACATTCAGAGACTTTTATCCCGGGGGAAATGGCTAATATGAGGGGGCAAAATTTTACTATGATTGGGGGAAAGTATAGAGAGGATGTCAGAAGCACGCTTGGTAAACAGTGAGTGTTGGGTACGTGGAACGTACTGCCAGGGGTGGTGGTAGAACCGGATAGATAAGGGCAGTTAAGAGGCTCTCTGATAAGCACATGGATGATAGAAAAATTTTAGGCTAAATGGGAATGAAGGTTTAGATTGATCTTAGAGTTGGATCAAAGGTTCAAAAAGGTTCAAAGGTTCATTTATTATCAAAGTATATAACTCGGAAATTCTTCTTGATCAAATAGCCATGAAACCAAGGAAAAGAGCAGTAGCGTAATCATCAACCCCCTCCCCAAACAAAAAAATGAACTAAATCAGAACAAGAACATTGACCCCCAAATCCCCCCCACACACACAAAAATAAAAGAGAAAGATCGAGTGAAAAACACAAAATATAGCAAACTAAGTTTCCTAAGGTTGTCATGGCCGGGAGAGGTAGTGGGGATAAGCTCCCACTACCTATAAAGTGCTCCAAATGGCGTGTGACTCTAACAGCCTCTGACAACCAAGTCCAACTCCTGGCCTTCACATGGGCTTAGCTACTAGGCCCGGCAGAACTGTTTCTACTGAGAAGAGAAGAGGTAAAAGTGGACCACTGGCGCCTCAAAACCAGCTGCTTTGGGCAGGTGGGGCTCATCAGCCTTGGACGGCAACCCGCCTAGGAGAAGGAAAACTCTTGATTTTAAACCTCCGCTGCCTTGTGGCCATACCCACCCATGGGAAAGGCTCCAGGAATAAACCCCGAGGAAGAAATCCAGAGCCGAGGTCCCTAAGGCAGTTTGATGTTGTTTACAGCTTCGCTCTGGCAACCTCTGCGATGACACTGGTGCCAAGCTGTATCGGCACTTGCCCTTCCCTTGGACTACATCAGTGACGTGGAGAGGGGAACCCCCTGCAGGGGCAACAGCCAGTTCTTCAAATCTTCCCACCCAGGCTTGCGCCCTGGAGAGAACACAGTCCACCAGAGGCGCAAACCCATGAACCCCTGGGATTGACGGCTGCCTACTATAACAAACTATAAGACTGAAAAAGAGTCTACAGTCCAAGTCCATATCGAAAACACAGGAAAACTGGATGACATTGTCCATGCGCAGCGACATGCCCTCCCCTCTCCGGTAGGAGAGTGATCCCCAGTGATCAAAAGGCAGGCAGACACTGCCCACCCAACATATTCTCCTCCATGTTTCAATCTCCCTCGTCGCTTTAATCGGAGAACAATGGAAACTTTAATTGACAGACACTGGCACAATATTAGGGGACTGAAGGCGTGTACTGGGCTGTAATATTGTATGTTCTATGTTCAATATCGTGTCAAAGAATAGAAGGAACGGAAAGAGAAATGAGGTGTGAATGGGGCAAAGGAGATGGGTGGAAATCCTATCCAAGAGTATAGGAGGACTTATTCAAGGAGGGCACTCCTGGAGGAGAAATCTAATGATGTGAGTGGCAAATAAATGCCTCAGGTGATGGCAACTTGTTTACTTTTTAGCTCATTAGAGTTGGTGATAGCTGTGCACAAAGTGGCAACTACAATATCTTAGTTAACAAATCATGACAACATTTTTGGTATTGTGTTGCCAGTTGTAAGCTCTAATGAGACATCTGGAAGTTTTGAAAGTTGCTACCTAACTCAACATTTTAGCACCAGCTACAGCCTACATTTTATCAGTGGCCACTTTATTAGGTACACCTGTACACCTGCTCATTAATGCAAATAATTAATCAGCCAGTCAGGTGGCCGTAACTCAAAGCATGAAAGTGTGAAGACGTGGTCAAAAATTTCTGTTGTTGTTCGGTCCAAATATCAGAACGAGGAAGAAATGTGATCTAAGTGACTTTGACTGTGGCATGACTGTTAGTACCAGACGGGGTGGTTGAAGAATCTCAGAAACTGCTGATCTCCTGGGATTTTCACGCACAACAGTCTCTAGTGAATAGTGTGAGAAACAAAAATAATCCTGTGAATGGCATTTCTGTTGGTGAAAAAGACTTGCTCATGAGGGAGGTCAGAGGAGAAAGGCCAGACAGGTTCAAGCTGACAGGAAGGCGACAGCGGCTCAGATAATCACACATTACAGCAGTGGTGTGCAGGCCAGCATCTCTCTGAGCGCATAAAATGTTAAACATTGAAGTGGATGGGCTACAACAGCAGACGACCTCAAACATATACTCAGTGGCTGCTTTGTTAGGTATAGTTGGTATCTAATAATGTGGCCACTAGGTGTTACAATCGTGTAAACTAATTTCATCATGAATCAGTGATGATTGTTGCATACTGGTGTCCAGAGGACCCTAAAGTTGATTTAGAGATGGGGTTTGAACTCTATTAAAGCAGTAATTATTTGAACAATTAAAACTTGATTAAAATGTGCAACGGTGACCACGAAACAACTGAATTGACGTAAAAGTCCATCTGGTTCTCTGTCGTCCTTCAGGGAAAGAGATTCAAAGACCTTCACCTGCCTGGTTGATAAAGGCCATAGGAGTGCTGTGGGGATGGGGCCTTGGAATCTGGGAGATGAACTATAGCTCGGTACTTAGTCCACCTTGTAGGTCACATCTAACACATGAACATTTGTCACACCTGGCTTTCTACCCTCAGAACAACTTGGCCAGGCACTCTTGGTGTTGAAGTTAGTGAGTAGACTGGACCAAGACATGCTGGCTATATTCCATTTCAAGAGGAGCAGCTATCTTTCTTTAGGCGTCTGCGGAGATTTGGTATGTTACAAAAGCCTCTGAACTTCATTTTTGAATGCTATTTGCTTACTTTTATCATTTACACGATTAGTTTTTTTTCTGCACAATGGGCATTTGATGGTCTTTTTTTAAATGGGTTCAGTTGGGTTTCTTTGTTTTGTGGCTACCTGTAAGGAGATGAATCTCAAGGTTGTATAATGTATACATACTTTGATAATAAATGTACATTGAACTTTGAAATTTTCTGAACTTTGAATCTAGCACATGTCTACATATGTTCTGTGGAGAGCATTCTGACTAGTTGTATCACTGTCTGGAGCTGCCAACGCACAGAATCAAAAAATTGCAGAGATTTATAAGATAGATATACTTTATTGATCTCGAGGGAAATTGGGTTTCGTTACAGCCGCACCAACTAAGAATAGAGCATAAATATAGCAATACAAAAACCACAAGCTCAGTTAGGTCTGTCATGGGCACTAGCCTCCAGACCATGGAGGACATCTGCAAAAGGCAGTGCCTCAAGAAGGCGGCTTCCATCATGAAGGACTCTCGCCTTCCAGGACTTGTCCTCTTCTCATCACTACAATCAGGGAAGAGGTACAGGAGCCTGACGTTCTCTGTTTCACCAAAAAGCAGTGGATTCAGCCCAGTGCTTCACAGGTAAAACCCTCCCAACCACTGAACACATCTGCATGAAGCATTGCCGTAGAAAAGCAGCATCCATTATCGAAGATCCTCACCTCTCAGGCCATGCTCCTTTCTCGCAGGTAGAAGGTACAAGAGCCCCAGGACTCGCATCACCAGGTTCGAGAACAGTTACTACCCCTCAGCCATCAGGTTCTTGAACAAAAGGGGATAACTGCACTCATTCTATTTCTGGTGTTTCCACAACTGATGGTCTCATGTTAAGGACTCTTTATCTTGCCATTTCATGCTCTTGTTATTTATTGTTATTTATTTATATTTGCATTTGCACAGTTTTTTGTTCATTGATCCTGTTTACAGTTACTGTTCTATATATTTGTTGAGTATGCCCACAGGACAAAGAATCTCAGGATTGTATGTAATGACATGTATGGTCTCTGTTAATAAATTTTACTTTGAAAATTTGAACTTTGAAGGTGCATATTCAACACTTTAGGAACCATTTCTTCCCCTCTGCCATCAGATTTCTGAATGGACTATAAACCCATGAGAACCATCTCAGTATTTTGCTCTCCCTTTTTCACTATTTATATTTAAATCATCTGTGGGCAGATAAATGGCAGATAAAATTTAATGCAAGTAAATTTAAAATATGTGGTAAATTGGATCAGCAAATTTGCTGATGATACAAAGATTGGAGGTGTAGTAGACAGTGAGGAAGGTTTTCAGAGCCTGCAGAGAGACTTGGACCAGCTGGAAAAATGGGATGAGAAATGGCAGATGGAGTTTAATACAGACAAGTGTGAGGTATTGCACATTGGAAGGACAAACCAAGGTAGAACATACAGGGTTAATGGTAAGGCACTGAGGAGTGCAGTAGAACAGAGGGATCTGGGAATACAGATACAAAATTCCCTAAAAGTGGCATCACAGGTAGATAGGGTTGTAAAGAGAGCTTTTGGTACATTGGCCTTTATTAATCAAAGTATTGAGTATAAGAGCTGGAATGTTATGGTGAGGTTGTACAAGGCATTGGTGAGGCCGAATCTGGAGTATTGTGTTCAGTTTTGGTCACCAAATTACAGGAAGGATATAAATAAGGTTGAAAGAGTGCAGAGAAGGTTTACAAGGATGCTGCTGGGACTTGAGAAACTCAGTTACAGAGAAAGGTTGAATAGGTTAGGACTTTATTCCCTGGAGCGTAGAAGAATGAGGGGAGATTTGATAGAGGTATATAAAATTATGATGGGTATAGATAGAGTGAATGCAAGCAGGCTTTTTCCACTGAGGCAAGGGGAGAAAAAAACCAGAGGACATGGATTAAGGGTGAGGGGGGAAAAGTTTAAAGGGAACATTGGCAGGGGGCTTCTTCACACAGAGAGTGGTGGGAGTATGGAATGAGCTGCCAGACGAGGTGGTAAATGTGGGTTCTTTTTTAACATTTAAGAATAAATTGAACAGATACATGGATGGGAGGTGTATGGAGGGATATGGTCTGTGTGCAGGTCAGTGGAACTAGGCAGAAAATGGTTCGGCACAGCAAAGAAGGGCCTGTTTCTGTGCTGTAGTTTCTATGGTTTCTATTACATATAGGAAGTAGAAATATTAGATATAAATATACAATGGAGGGTCTTGAATTAGAAAGCACACTGTATGAGAAAGATTTCGACATCCTGGTAGACTCATCACTATCAACATCTAGACAATGCACAGAAGCGATTAGGAAGGCTAAGAGAATGTTGGGCTATGTAATGTGCTCAGTGGAGTTCAAGTCTAGAGGCGTCCTCCCTGAGCTGTATAATGTGCTGGTGAGGCCACATCTTGAGAACTGTTTACGATTTCGGTCTCCATATTTTGTGAGGGATGTGAAGGTGCTGGAGAGAGTGCAGAGAAGGGTGAGTAGACTCATTCCAGGTCTACACAGAATAAGCAATGAAGAAATATTGAAACAATTAAATCCTTTTAGCCTAAGAAGACGTAGAATGAGAGGAGACAAGATAGAAGTGCTCAAAATCATTAAGGTTGTAAGTAAGATGGATGCTAGCTGCTACTTCAAAATTAATCCATCAATAAGAACACAGGGCCATGGGTGGAGACTGGTTAAAGGCAGATTTCAGGCTAACACAAGGAAGTATTTCTTTAAACAGTGAATTGTGGACACATGGAACAAATTACCTAGTGTAGTTGAGAGTAGTAACTTACAGACTTTCAAATCTAAACTTAATTGTTATTTCAACACATATATGAACTTGGCAAGATTTGTTGACCCCAAGGGCCTGTTCTTGTCAAAAACTTTCTAACGTTGTATTGTCCATCATCATCATTATGTGCCATGTCGTATGACGTGGGTGATCATGGTCTCATGACCATGACTTTTCTAGAGACATGGTTTGCCATTGCCTTCTTCTGGGCAGTGTCTTTACAATTTGATGACAATCAGAGATTGTCTGCCTGGCGTCAGTGGTTGCATAACCAGGACTTGTGATATGCATCAGTGGCTCATACGACCATCCACCACCTGCTCCCATGGCTTCATGTGACCCTGATTTGGGGGGAGGGGGCAAACCAGGAGCTAGACCTTGCCAAAGGGTGACTTGCAGGCTAACGGAAGAAATAAATGCTTTACACCTCCTCTGGTAGAGATGTGTCACTACCCCGCTACCCCAAATTTATTTTTATATATTTTTATGATTCGTATTTTTTTAAGCATTGCATTGTACTGTAGATGCAGAACAACAAATTTCATGACATTTGTCATTGATAATAAATCAGATTCTCGTTCTGATTCTGACTCAAATCTGCTCAGTGACTAAGAAAATTCAGTTTTGAAGAGCAGACAAACATGCTTTATTGCATGAATATTAAAGTGATCGTTAATCAGTTTATTGTTGTCATATGCACTGAGGTAAAATTTGAAAGCTTCTGCCTGCATGCCGTCTGAACAAATTGTTCCAAATACCCAGGTAGAATAAAAGGAAAGCAATATGCAAAAATGTGTTGCGGAGAAAGTGCAGTCCAGGTAGATACTAAGGTCCAAAGCCAAGATGAGGTAGACTGATCAAGAGTTCGTATCATACAAGAGGTTCATTCAGAGTCTTATAACAGTAGGATGAAAGCTGTCCTTAAGCCTGATGGTACATGTTTCAGGCCCAAGTGCTACACCTGGCCATTCACCTCCTCTCTTACCTCCATTCAGGGGCCCCAGAAGGTCCTTTGAGATGAGGTAACACTTCACCTGCAAATCTTCAGGGTCATCTATTGTGTCCATTGCTCCCGAATAGACCTCCTCTATATTGGTAATTGGTAACCATTGTAAATTGGGTAACCGCTTCATCGATTCCCTCCACTCCATCCATCAAAAGTGGAACTTCTCGGAGGCCAAGCATTTTAATTCCAATTCCTTTTCCAATTCTGACATGTTGATCCATCACCTTCTCTTGTGCTGAGATGAGGCCACTCTCACACTTTATATTCCATCTCGCTAGCCTCCAAACTACTGGCATGAATATTAATTTCTCTTCTGGTAAAAGGAAAATTTCCTGTCCCTCTACTCTTGCTCTATTCCCCACTCCGGCATCTTACCTCTTCTCAACTGCCTATCACCGCCTCTGGGGTTTCCTCCTCTTTCCCTTTCTCCTATGGTCCACTCTCCTCTCTCCTACCAGATTCCTTCCTCTCCAGCCCTTTACCTTTCCTACCCACCTTTTAACTATCCTCCTATCTCTCCCACCCCCCATCTTTTTATTCTGGCGTATTCCCCCTTCCTTTCCAGTTCTGAAGAAGGGTCTTGGCCCAAAATATTGACTGTTTATTCATTTCTATCGATGCTGCCTGGCCTGCTGAGTGCCTCCAGCCTTTTGGATTTCCAGCATCTGCAGATTTTCTTATCTTTACATCATCCGACCAATGAGAATGGGGAGATGAAAAAAATGACTGATTACATTGGCTGCTTTCCTGAGGCAACAGGAAGCGTTGACAGAGTCAATAGAGGGGAAGCTGGTTTCCATGACAGCATAATTTTCATTTTTCCAGTGTAAAACACTTGAAGATCACGTCAATAACATTCCAAATTTGTGTCTAGTCTGATCCTCAGTCTCACTGGGCCAGCAAAGCAGCAGTTTCCATTTATCCACGGTGCAGTCAGCTTTTAAAATGTAAACAGTGTCAATGGAGGCAAGACACAAGAGAGTCTGCAGATGCTGGAAACCTGCAGCAAGACACAAAACACTGAAGGAACTCAATGGGTTGGGTGGTATCTAAGGGAAATTGACGGTTGATATTTCAGTTCAAGATCCTTCATCTGGAATGGAATGGATGTTCTCGACCCAAAACATCGACTGTTCATTTCCTTCTTTAAATGCTGCCTGACCTGCTGAGTCCTGCTAGCAACCCTGTGTGTGGCTTGGTGGAAGTGATTCTGCTTTTCACAGTGAACTGGGGTGTCTTTACAACTCTGTGCAATTTCTTGTGGTCTTGGGATGACATTTTTACAACACTTGCACAGTAGTTATAAATTATTGTGGCCTTGTGTAGAAGAAATACTTGGATTGACAACCTTGTATGAAACTAATTAAAACCATTGTGCCACCTAGTAATTCTCTCCCACTCTCCCAATTACTTTCAAGAGTAGGACGGAGCAACCTCTAAGAATACTGCAGATAGCATTTAGGTTTGAATGGACCAGGCTTATAAATAAGTTTACGTTAAGTGCTTTTTTTTTGTTGTGGTGGGGTGCATGCATTAAATTTAAGTAACTGCTTGTTAATTTGGAAGGAGCTTCACATTTGTGTGGCCCTCAAGCAAGTAATCTGGGCCCAGCTAACTCATCGTCAGAGCGCTGAATTGAATTAAACTGTGACATGATTTCGGTGAGGGAATCTAGCTTTGATATGTGTGTGCAATTTGATTGTAGTAGAGTTCAGAATCAGAATCAGGTTCAATATCACTGGCAAATGTCATGAAATTTGCTGTCCTTGAGGCAGTATTACAATTAAATACTTAATAATAGAAAAAACACGTGAGTTACAGTAGGTATATATGTATATTAAATAGTTAAATACGTAAAGTTAAGTAGTGAGGTAATGTTCATGGATTCAATGTCCGTTTAGAAATCGAATGGCAGAGGGGAAGAAGCTGTTCCTGAATCATTCAGTGTGCGTCTTCACGCTTCTGTACCTCCTCCCTAATGGTAGCAATGAGAACAAGGCACGACTTGGGTGATGGGGGACCTTAATGATGGACACCACCTTTTTAAGACATCGCTCCTTGAAGATGTCCTGGATACTACAGAGGCTAGTGCCCAGGATGGAGCTGACTAAATTTACAACTCTCTGTAGCTCATTTCAATCCTGTGCATTGCCCCCCTCCACCATACCAGATGGCGATGCAGCCAGATAGAATGACCTCCAGGGTACATCTGCAGAGATTTTCCAGTGTTTATGCTGACATACCAAATATCAGAATTAAGATGTGCTCCTGAATGAGTATTCTCTGTCTCAGCCTACAAATCTGGGGTGGTTTGCAACACTATAGTTGACTTTTGAGAAGCGCCTCATAATGTCCCTTAAGAAATCCACTGCCTACGAAACAGAAGCTGATGCTGATTTTAACCGTGAGCTCGGGGTACTAGCCTGGAGTTTGGGATAGATGGGGGTCGATCCCAAAGATTGAAGACCAAAGCATCAGTACAATGGTACATCAGTCACTGAAAGCAAGCATGCAAGTGAAGAAAGCTAATGGCATGCTGGCCTTCATAACAAGGGGAATTGAGTATAAGAGCAAAGAGGTCCTTCTGCAGCTATACAGGGCCCTGGTGAGACCACACTTGGAGTACCGTGTGCAGTTTCGGTCTCCAAATTTGGGGAAGGACATTCTTGCTATTGAGGGAGTGCAGCGTAGGTTCACAAGGTTAATTCCCGGGATGGCGGGACTGTCATATGTTGAAAGATCGGAGCAACTGGGCTTGTATACTCTGGAATTTAGAAGGCTGAGAGGGGGTCTTATTGAAACATAAGATTATTAAGGGACTGGACACGCTGGAGGCAGGAAGCATGTTCCTGCTGATGGGTGAGTCCAGAACCAGAGGCCACAGTTTAAGAATTAGGGGTAGGCCATTTAGAATGGAGTTGAGGAAAAACTTTTTCACCCAGAGAGTGGTGGATATATGGAATGCTCTGCCCCAGAAGGCTGTGGAGGCCAAGTCTCTGGATGCTTTCAAAAGAGAGATGGATAGAGCTCTTAAAGATAGCGGAATCAAAGGTTATGGGGATAAGGCAGGAACTGGATGCTGATTGTGGATGATCAGCCCTGATCACAGTGAATGGCGGTGCTGGCTCGAAGGGCCGAATGGCCTACTCCTGCACCTGTTGTCTATTGTCTATTGTCTATAAAACCCGTTTACAGGTAAATGCAGTTTGTAGAGAGTCTATGAGGAAGGAAAGAATCGAAAAGGCAATATTGCAGTCAGTTGAATGGGTTGAAACCTGTTACTTTTCCAAAACATGTCTCAGCTCAAAGCATCAACTGTTAAGTGGACGATCTTGAAATTCAGCTACAGATTGGCAAGTATGATGTCATGTCCATCTCTGAAATTTGGCTAAAGGGTGGCTGCCATCGGGAACTGAACATCCAGGGATATATGGTGTATCGGAAAGATAGGTTAGTAGGCAGAGGGGGCGGTGTGGCTTTGTGTATAAGTCTCTATGGGTTGAGTTAAGAAATGGCAAGGGTAAAAGGACCCTAATGGCAGTTGTATACAGGCCTCCAATCAGCAGCCAGGATGTGGATTACAAATTACAGCAGGAGATAGAAAAGATGTGTCAGAAGGGCAATGTCATGATAATCATTGGGGATTTTAACATGAAAGTGGATTGGGAAAACCAGGCCAGTACTGGACCTCAAGATAGAGAATTTGTAGAGTGTTTAAGGGATGGCTTTTTAGGACAACTCGTTGTTGAGCCCACTAGGGGATTGGCCTTGCTGGACTGGGTGTTGTGCAATGATCTGGAGGTGATAAGAGAGCTTCTTGTTAAGGAACCCTTGGGGAACTGATCACAATTTGATTGAGTTCACTTTGAAATTTGAGAAGGAGAAACTAAATTCCAATATGTCAGTATTTCAGTGGAATAAAGGAAATTACAATGGCATGAGAGGGGAACAGGCCAAGGTTGACTGGAAAAGGACGTTTCGGGGAAGGACAGCAGGGCAGCAATGGCTGGAGTTTCTGCGAAAAATGAGGGAAGTGCAAGACAGATATATTCCAAATAAGAAGAAATTTTCGAATGGAAGAAGGACACTACCGTGGCTGACAAGTGAAGTCAGAGCCAAAGTGAAAACAAAAGAGAGGGCATACAAAGCTAGTGGCAAGATAGAGAATTGGGAGGCTTTTAAAAACTTGCAGAAGGAAATAAAGAAGGTTAGTAGGAAGGAAAAGATGGATTATGAAAGGAAGCTGGCGACTAATATCAAAGAAGATATCAAAAGCTTTTTTAAGTACATAAAAGGTAAAAGAGAGTTGAGGGTAAATATAGGACCAATAGAAAATGATGCTGGAGATATTATAATAAGAGATGCAGAGATGGCAGAAGAACTGAATGCGTATTTTGCATCATTCTTCACAGTGGAAGATATCTGCAGTATACTGGACATTCAGGGGTGTCAAGGAAGTGAAGTTTGTGCAGTGAAAATTACAACTGAGAAGGTGTTCAGGAAGCTTAATGGTCTGAGGGTGGATAAGTCTCCTGGACCTGATGGAATGGACCCTTGGGTTCTGAAGAAAGTAGCTGGAGAGATTGCAGAGGCATTAACAATGATCTTTCAAGAATTGATAGATTCTGGCATTGTACCAGATGACTGGAGAATTGCAAATGTTACTCCACTATTGAAGAAGGGTCAGAGACAGCAGAAAAGAAACTATAGACCTGTTAGCCTGACAACAGTGGTTGTAAATTTGTTGGAATCGATAGTTAGGAATGAGATTACAGAGTACTTGGGGACAAATGAAAAGATCGGCCAAAGCCAGCATAGTTTCCTGAAAGGAAAATCCTGCCTGACTAACCTACTGCAACTTTTTTGAGGAAATTACAAGCAGGGCAGACAAAGGAGATGGATGTGGTTGGATTTTCAGAAGATCTTTGACAAGGTGCTGCACAGGAAGCTGCTTAGCAAGATAAAAGCCCATGGAATTACAGGGAAGTTACCAGCATGGGTGGATCATTGGCTGATCGGCAGAAAGCAGAGAGTGGGAATAAAGGGATCCTATTCTGGCTGGCTGCCGGTTGCCAGGGGTCGGTATTGTGACCACTGCTTTTACGATGATACAAAGATAGGTGGAGGACCGGTTAGTGTTGAGGAAACAAAGAGACGTAGATAGGTTAGGAGAATGGGCAAAGCAGTGGCAAATGAAATACAATGTTGGAAAGTGTATGGTCATCCACTTTGGTGGAAGAAATAAACAGGCAGACTATTACTTAGATGGAGAGAGAATTCAAAAATACAGAGGTGCAAAGGGACTTGGGAGACCTTGTGCAGGATACCCTAAAGGTTAACCTTCAGGTTGAGTTGGTGGTAAAGAAGGCCAATGCAATATTGGCATTCATTTTTAGAGGTGTAGAATATAAGAGCAAGGATGTGATGTTGAGGTGCTTAGAACATGGTTCAGCACATGGAACCACAATGATGTGCTGTTAAACAGACTTGGTTTTTACAAGGGCAGGAAAGACTGCTGGAGGTTATGGGCTCCCATTATCAGCTGGTCCGGTGGGGGTTGAGGAGTCGATCCTGAAGACCAAAGACCGATGGCCGAATTCTGCAGCCTGGAGGCTAGATGCCCAAAGGTCTGTCCTAGAGTTAGAGCACTATCCGTGTGTGAGTGGGTGAGAGGGAAGGTGGGGGAAGCGGGGAAAGGGGCTTGATTTTCTTTTGTTGTATTGTTGCTTGCTGTGTCCTGTGTTGTTCGGCTGAGCATTATGGGCGTGCAATGTTGGTGCCGGAATGTTTGGCAACACTTACGGTCTTCCGCCAGCACCAAACTAAGTGTATTGGTTCTTAACACAAATGAAGCATTGCATTGCTATGCTTTGATAAATCTGAATCTGATTCTGAATACAGATAGTGTTCCTGGTTTTTGGGCTCAAAGCACTGAACTTGTAAGCTGTGTCGACCTTTGGGCCACTCTTGGACAACTTGATAGTGAAGTATCTGGTATATTTTCATGTGGAATCATGGAAGAAGTTTGAAAGGGTAGATAGAATGCAACAGGGCATCTCCTTTTGTGGGTGTCTAGAACCAGGTTGCCATGAGTCTGCAGGCCTCTGCAGTGAGCCATAGAGCATTGGGCTCCTTGGTTTCTCGAGTCCTGCCCTGTCTGTGCAGAGTTTGCATGTTCTTTTAGTTACTGTATGGGTTTCCTCCAGGTGCTCCTACATCCCAAATGTTTCTTCACAAATCCCAAAGATGTGCAGGAAACACAAGCAAGTTTGCTGATGCTGGAAACCAAAACCATCATACATAAAATGCTGGGGGAACCCAGCAGGTCAGGCAGCATCTATGGAAATGAGTAAAGAGTTGATGCTTCGGGCAAGGTTGACACCTGATGTACCACAAGGCAAGGAGAGGAACAACAACAACAAGGCCAAAATCAGCGTTCAAATCCCACTGCCATCTGCAAGGAGTTTATATATTCTCCTCATGTCTGCATTGATTTCCTCCACATGTTTTGGTTTCCTCCCACATTTGAAAAGCATAATAGTTAAGATTAGCAAGTTGGGGACATATTATGTTGGCTCCAGAAGCATAGCTTGCAGGCTCCACACAACAGTCTTAAACTCTGCTGGTCATTCACGCAAGCAATGTATTTCACTGTATGTTAGTTTTGATGTTTCAATGTATATGTGACAAATAATGTTAATAGCTTTCTTTCGTTGAAAGCCTTGGTTAGTACGGTCAAGTTGGGCCGAAGGGCCTGTTTCTGTGTCGTATTACTTTATAACTGGTTGAATCAGGGTCAGTATGGTAGTGTAGCATTTAACGCAACATTACTGCAATGCCAAGAATGCGAGTACAATTCCTGCCACTGCCTGCAAGGAGTTTGTACATTCTTCCCATGACCATGTGAGTTCCTTGGGGTGCTCCGGATTCTTAGCACATTCCAGAGACATTTGATTAATTGGTCACACAGGTAAAATTCAACCGTGTGGCCTCATTGGGCCAGTAGGGCTCGTTACATTGCTGCATTTCAAAAACAAAAGATTCTTAGGAAACATGTAGGAAATGTGGGCAGCATAAAATGAGACTGGTGTGAATGGATGCTTGGGTGAAGACTTTATAGGCCAAAAGGCCTTTTTATCTGTATAATTTGTCTCTAATACCAGCACAGCATTATGTTGTGTGAATGAGTAGTTGCTTGGGACACAAAAAATGGCATTGACACCATCTAGCAAAAAGGCAAAAGATCGAGTGGGGATGGACAGAAAGTGGGGTAAAGGCGGACATCACGTTGCCCAGACTTTCAGGTAGATCACTATGTTTAAGTCCAGGCCTGTAAGCTTAACTTTAGAACTTGCAAGGAGTATTGTGGGCAGTTCTGATCACCTACCTATAGGAAAGATATCAATAAAATTGAAAGAGTACAGAGAAAATTTACAAGGGTGTTGCTGGGACTTGAGGAGCTGAGTTTAGGGAAAGATTGAATAGGTTAAACCTTTACTTCTTGGAGTGCAGGAGAAAAAGGGGAGATTTGATAGATGTGTACAAAACTATGAGGGGTACAGTATATATGGTAAATGCAAGCAGCCTTTTTAAACTGAGCTTGGGTGAGACTAGAAATAGAGGTCATGGATGAAGGGTGAAAGGTGTAGTATTTAATGGGAACCTGAAAGGTAACTTCTTCACTCTAGAGTGGTGAGATTGTGAAAAAAGCTGCTAGCAGAAGTGGTGGATGCAGGTTCAATTTCAACATTTAAGAGAAATTTGTATAAGTATTTGGATGGGAGCTCTATGGTCTGGTGCAGGTCGATGGGACTAGGCAGAATAACAGTTTGGCATGGATTAGATGGGCCAAAAGGCCTGCTTCTGTGCTGCATTCTATGACTCTATGAAATATATATAGCTCAGGTAATTGTAATGTTCATCAATAAGCCTCACTTGTGTTAGAGTGTTACTTTTGTAAGACTTATACTTATTATTAATTCTTAAGGTTACTGACACCAGGATTTCAATAATGTGCAACAGTGGGCTTGTGGAAATTGCTTTCTGTATCCATTCGATGTGTGAAAACTCGAGAGTGGATGTACATAGCAGTTACCATGAAGAATTTGGTCGTTGTTGTTGCCCTGCAAATGAGAAATCAGTTTGTATCATTGTAAGGCAGGAGAAAGGGGTTGAGATGGATAATAAATCAGCCATGATGGAATGGAAGAGCAGATTCGATGGGCTGAATGGCCTAATTCTGCTCCTATGTCTTATGGTCTTATGGTCTAATAAATTATAATTTTCATAAATCATCTAATTGCACCAAATGTTGCTTGAGAAATGTGTAATTTGGTTTCAGAGAAACTGGAGAAATTAAAGACTTATATTTAATATAGATCTGTTTTCACCCTGTTGAAGACAACATTGAATTTAATTAACGTATAGCTAAAAAGAATTAATAGGATTTGTGAAGCAGTCACCAATAATCTAAAATAATACACTTCTCTAAAATAAAGTTAAAAACAAGCTATTAAGTAATCCATTAAATAGGATACAACATAAACCCTAGATTAAAAACCAATTACATGATATTCTGGGTTTAATGCTCTCCCTGTGGTATGGATGAAGCATTCTTAAAGACAATTGTATGCACTCATTGACCACTTACCTGTACACCTGCTTGTCATCTAATCAGACAATCATGTGGCAGCAACTCAGAATATGAAAGCACACAGCCACGGTCAAGAGGTTCAGATCAAATATCAGAATGGGAAAGAAATGTGATCTAAGCTACTTAGACTGTGGAATGATTGCTGGTGCTTCGAATATCTCAGAAACTGCTGATCTCCTGGGATCTTCAAGCACAACAGTCTCTAGGCTTGTAGAGAATGGTGTGAGAAACAAAAGACATCCAGTGAATGGCTGTTTTGTTAATGAGATAGGTCAGGTGAGAGTTAGATTGCTAGGCTGGTTCAATATGACAGGAAGATGATAGTAACTTATTTAATAAATGATACAACACTGTGTAGAAAAGCTTTTTTGAATACATAACACATCAAACCTTGAAATGGATGGGCTACAGCAGTAGAAGACAATGAACATGCATTCAGTGGCCACTTTATTAGATACAGGAAATAACTAATAAAGTAGCCACTGACTATAAATTCCTGTCTACAAATATTAACACATTCACCTTCAAGAGGACATCAAGCATGGTGGACACAGCCAGTTCCAAGATGGATACAGTTCTTGACATCCACTTGAGGTGATGTGTCAGGAAGGTGACATCCATCATCAGGAGCTCCCACATCTGGACTATGCCGTCTTTCTCAATGCTGACATTGGACAGGAGCCACAGGAAGCTGAAGGCCCGCAAGCCAGGTTTCAGCAATAGCTTCTTCAAAGTACATTTATTATTGAGATGTGTATACTTCATCCAACCTTGAGATTCACCTCCTTATAGGGAGTCACGAAACAGTCCCAGATCAGCAGTTTCTCAGATACTCAAACCACGTCGCCTGCACCAACAATCATTCCATGGTCAAAGTCACTTAGACCACATTTCTTCACCATTCTGAAGTTTGGTCTGAACAGCAACTGAACCTCTTCACCATGTCTGTGTGCCTTTACGTAGTGAGTTCCTATCACATGATTGACTGATTAGATATTTGCATTTTTGAGCAGGTTTACAGGTGTACCTATTTAGTGGACACTGTGTATATTTTTTTCTCGCTTTCAGTCTTGTACAAATGTTGCCATATTTACTTTGTTTATTTTTCACATATGGTATTGCTGCAGGACTAATTCTCATGCATTTATACCATGATTATAAATGCGAATGTGAACTTTTCCTAAATGGACAGGTGAACATTTACATGGTTGTGTTAATGACAGTGTTAAAAGAGCACTAGAAAGGAACTGAAATTATTGATGAATGGCTAATGGACTGTGCTTCCTGCAACTTTCAGGAGAGCCGTTGGTAAAGCAATATTTTTAACGTAGCTTTGATTTCTAATGGTTCCACCATCCAGGAGATGGTGGTAGAACCATCTCCTTGAACACCAACAGTGCTGATGAATGAGCTCCAATAGACCCAGTGGGCGGGGAGTGACAGCAATGTATTTATGTTATGTGATTTAGGGGGGAATCTGTTTCTGTAAGTGCTGTGGCTGGTGTCCTTGGTCTTTTTAATCATCAAAGGCTAGGAATGAGTAAGTTTGCTTACTCATTTACTGCCCGTTTTGCCGCTGGTGTTTAGGGCAAAATGAAGGTCCTCCAACTCTGATGGTGTCTCAGGGCTTGCTTCATCATGTCAATAGCTTCCTCTTGGTTTTCACTGTTGTCAGTCACACAGGCGGTATTCTTGAGTTCAGACTCAGGAATACCATCACACACAGATATAGAATCATTCTTCATTGCAGTTTCCATAACAATTTTGTTTTACCAGTCAGGGTTGTTAGCCCTGTGCCGAACCCCCAAATATGGAGGACCATTGGACAACTCTTTGTCTGGCCTCTACCTTTTGACCTGTTTGGCATGGGTGATCCTACCAACAGCCACAGCATAAAGCCCTGACTCCAGCAAACATAGCTCTCTGTGTCATTGAGGCACACAAGCCTCCAAAACATGACAAGGTTGTGGTCCTCTTGGAAAGGAAGTTCAAAGTTCAAAAGTTCAAAGTAAATGTTATTATCAGAATACATACATGTCACTACATACAACCAGGCATACTCAGTAAATCTATAGAACAGTACCTATAACAAGGTCAATGAAAGATCGAGTAGAGTGTTGAAGACAACAAACTGTGCAAATGCAAACATAAATAAATAGCAATAAATAACGAGGACATGAAATAGTAAGATAAAAAGTACTTCAAGTGAGGTTATTGGATCATCTCAGCTGATGGGCTAGTGAGTGTAGTTATTGCCTTTTGTTCAAAAGTCTGATGATTGAGGGGTAGTAACAGTTCTTGTACCAGGCGGTGCGAGTCCCGAGGCTCTTGTACCTTCTACTTGATGGCAGCAGCAAGAAATGAGCATGACCTGGGTGGTGAGGAACTCTGATGGTGGATACTGCTTTCCTATGACAGCATTTCATGTAGGTGTAGATGTGAAGGTAGTAAGTTAGCAGATGAAAGTAAATCCTTGGTGTTATCAGAGGATTTGTTCTGGGAAAAGTAAGTGCCACTGGAAAAAGGTACAGCACTGCCTCTGCTTCCTTAGAAGTTCGCACAGATCTGGCATTTCATCTAAAACTCTGACAAACATCTGTAGGCACACAGTAGAAAGTATCTTGGTCTGGTATGGAAACACCAATGCCCAAGACTGGAAGAGTGCACAAGAAGTGAAGGATATAGCCCAGTTCATCACAGAAAATCCCTCCCCACCATTGACCACATCTACAAGGAGCGCTGCCACAAGAAAGCAGCATCCATCATCAAGGACCCCCACCGTCCAGACCATGCTCTCTTCTTGTTGCTGCCATCAGGAAGAAATACAGGAGCCTTATAACCCACACTGCCAGGTTCAGGAACAGCTATCTTTCAACCATCTTGTTCTTCAACTGGTGTGGATAATTTCACTGATCACAAGTCTGAACTGATTCCTCAACCGATGGACTTACTTTCAAGGTCTCTACAACTCAAGTTCTCCATTTTATTTATTTATATTTTGATTGATTGTGTTCTTTTTCTGAATTTGCACACTTTGTCTTCTTTTGCACAATGGTTCTTGTCAATCTTAGAGTGTAATTTTTCATTAATTCTGTTGTATTTCTTTGCTCTACTGTGAATGTTTGCATGAAAATAATCTTCAGGATAGTAGATGGTGACATATAAATATATTTTAATAATAGGTTTGCTTATAACATAGAACTTTGTAAATAAGTGATAAAGTGGACTATGAAGAAGGTTATGAAAAGTTAAGCAGAGATCTTGTTCAGCAGAGTATGTGGGCTGAGGGATGGCAAACGAAGTTCAGTGTAATTCGTGTGGGAGTTGCATTCTGGAAAGACAAATCCTGGTGGTACTTCCACAGTGAATATTAGGGTCCTGGGGACTGTTGGGACAGTGACACCTTGGAATGCACGTATATGGTTTCCTGAAAGCGGAGTTCAGGTGGGCAGCTGGGTGAAGAAGACTTTTGGCATTTTGGCCTCAATAAGTCCGTAAGTTGGAAGGTCATGGTGTGGTTGTACAGAACTCTTGTAAGGTTGCACTTGTGTTCAGTTTTGGTCACCCTGCTATAGGAAAGATGCTATTCAACTGGAAAGAGTGCACAATAGATTTACAAGGATGTTGCCTGGACTTGGGGGAATAAGCTACAGGAGAGCTTGGACAGACTAGGATTTTATTCCTTAGGGTGTAGGAGACTGAGAGGTTGTCATATCATCAGGGACATAGTGTGGATAGGGAGAATCCACTCAGTCAGTTTCCTAGGGTGGCGAAGCAAGAGCTAGAGGGTATAGGTTTAAGGTGACAGGGGTGAGATTTAATAAGACCTTGAGGGCAACATTTCATCCATGTGGAATATTTATATTTATTTATTTACAAAAGTCTTTGGCATGTGTGTGTGTGTGTGTGTGTGTGTGTATAATATATATATATATACACAGAGAGAGAGAGAGAGAGTGTGCGTGCTAGGGTGCCTAAGACTTTTTCACAACACTGTAGTAATTTCATATATTGCACTGTACAGCTGCCACAAAAAAAATATCATGACATATGTGAGTAGTGATAAACCTGATTCTGATATGGGTCTCTATTGTGGATTGAGAGTGGAGGGGGACAAGGAGAGGGGAATCATGGCTGGGGGAAGAGAGGAACGGAGAGAGGAGGAACTGGGAAGCATCGGAGGGATATTCCGTAATGATCAATAAACCAAATGTTTGGAATCAAATGACCTTGTCTGGTGTCTCAGGGCTGGGTGTGTGTACACTCGCGTCACCCCTCTCCCCCTGGCTCTCCTTCTCTGCCACTTGTCTGTCCGATTCTCCTCCTGAGATGGTCCACCTTCGCCATTCCCAACATCCTTTGTTCACGCCAGATTTACAAACTTGTTCTCCACACCACGTTGACAAATACAGTACTGTGAGAAAGTCATAGGCACACTTACTATATATATGAGCCTTATAATTTTGCACAGTACTGTAATTATTTATTATTATTTTAATTTGTTAATATTTTTTCTATTTGCACAGTCTGTCTTTTGCACATTGGTTGTTTGTCAGTCTTTGTGTGTAGTTTTTCATTGATTCTATTGTATATCTTTGTTCTACTGTGAATTCCCAGAAGAATATTATTCACAGAGTAGTATATAGTGACATATAGATACATTGATAATACATTTACTTTGAAATTTGAAGATAAAGCAGTTCCCTTTTATCAAGCATTTGGTTATTAGTTCTGTAGCTTGGGGTTTGAATTCTACATAGAACATAGATCAGGAAAGAGTACAGCACAGTACAGGGTAGTGTATGGTAACAAACGAGTACTTTGATAATAAGTTTACTTTGAAATGTTTGAGGCAGGTACAATAACAACTTTTGAAAGGAAGATTGATAGGTACAAGATTAGGAAATCTTTAGAAGGTTAGGGGCCAAGCACTGGAAAATGGAGTTGGCTTGTATGGGGCAGGTTAGTCAGCATGGACCATTTGAGCTGAAGGACCTGTTTCCATGCTGAAAGATCAATGACTCTATGACTCTATGCACTGGCTTAGGCCGTGTGAGTAGCTTTCACCCTACAGACCCTTCGGAAATAAATGTAGTGAAAATATTTTTTATTTAACTGTATTTGTTTCCATCAGTACTTATTAACCTGCTTCCCAAATTTTCTGTTGCTTCTCTTTCTCAGGACCATTAGACCTTAAGCCATAAGACCATAAGACCATAAGACAAAGGAGCAGAAGTAGGCCATTCGGCCCATCGAGTCTGCTCCGCCATTTTATCATGAGCTGATCCATTCTATCCTATTTAGTCCCACTGCCCCGCCTTCTCACCATAACCTTTGATGCCCTGGCTACTCAGATACCTATCAATCTCTGCCTTAAAGACACCCAATGACTTGGCCTCCACTGCTGCCCGAGGCAACAAATTCCATAGATTCACCACCCTCTGACTAAAAAAATTTCTTCCCATTTCTGTTCTGAAAGGGCGCCCTTCAATCCTGAAGTCATGCCCTCTCGAACTAGACTTCCCCATCATGGGAAACAACTTTGCCACATCCACTCTGTCCATGCCTTTTAACATTCGAAATGTTTCTATGAGGCCTCCCCTCATTCTTCTAAACTCCAAGGAATACAGTCCAAGAGCGGACAAACGTTCCTCATATGTTAACCCTCTCATTTCCGGAATCATTCTAGTGAATCTTCTCTGTACCCTCTCCAACGTCAGCACATCTTTTCTTAAATAAGGAGACCAAAACTGCCCACAGTACTCCAAGTGAGGTCTCACCAGCACCTTATAGAGCCTCAACATCACATCCCTGCGCCTATACTCTATTCCTCTAGAAATGAATGCCAACATTGCATTCGCCTTCTTCACTATCGACTCAACCTGGAGGTTAACCTTAAGGGTATCCTGTACGAGGACTCCCAAGTCCCGTTGCATCTCAGAACTTTGAATTCTTTCCCCATTTAAATAATAGTCTGCCCATTTATTTTTTCTGCTAAAGTGTATAACCATACACTTTCCAACATTGTACTTCATTTGCCACTTCTCTGCCCATTCTTCCAATCTATCCAAGTCTCTCTGCAGACTCTCCATTTCCTCAGCACTACCGGCCCCTCCACCTATCTTCGTATCATCAGCAAACTTAGCCACAAAGCCCTCTATTCCATAATCCAAATCGTTGATGTACAATGTAAAAAGAAGCGGCCCCAACACTGATCCCTGTGGAACACCACTGGTAACCGGCAGCCAACCAGAATAGGATCCCTTTATTCCCACTCTCTGTTTCCTGCCAATCAGCCAACGCCCTATCCACGTATGTAACTTTCCTGTAATTCCATGGGCTGTTATCTTGTTAAGCAGCCTCATGTGTGGCACCTTGTCAAAGGCCTTCTGAAAATCCAAATATACAACATCCACTGCATCTCCCTTGTCTAGCCTACTGGTAATTTCCTCAAAAAATTGTAATAGGTTTGTCAAGCAGGATTTTCCTTTAAGGAATCCATGCTGAGTTCTGCCTATCTTGTCATATGCCTCCAGGTACTCTGTAACCTCATCCTTGACAATCGACTCCAACAACTTCCCAACCACCGACGTCAAGCTAACAGGTCTATAATTTCCTTTTTGCTTCCTTGCCCCCTTCTTAAATAGCGGAGTGACATTTGCAATCTTCCAGTCCTCCGGAACCATGTCAGAATCTATCGACTTTTGAAAGATCATCGCTAACGGATGATCGGAGCCATCAGAGCAGAATTCAGTCATTCAGCCCATGGAGTCTGCTCTGCCATTCCATCATGACTGATTTATTATCTCTCTCAACTCCATTCTCCTGCCTTCTCCCCGTAACCTTTGACACCGTGACTAATCAAGAACCTATCAACCTCCATCTTAAATATACCCAATGACTTGGCCTCCACAGCCATCTGTGGCAATCTCTGGCTAAAGAAATTTCTCCTCATCTCTGTTCTAAAGGGATGTCCTCCTATTCTGAGGCTTTGACTCCTCCACTGTAAGAAACATCCTCTCCACATCCACTCTATTCAGGCCTTTCAATATTCGATAGGTTTCAATGAGATCCCCCCCTTATTCTTCTAAGCTCCAGCAAGCCAGCAAACGTTTCTCATACGTCAACATAGTAATTAACCAAGGAATATGAAGTATATTGGAATTTGAGCAGAGAAACCATTTTAAAGAAAAAAAACTTGTTGAATCACAAAGCTTATTTGTCTCCGATGTCTGTTTGAAAGATGCCAATTACTCCCACACACTTTATTCAACCCCGTTTGTCCTGCTTTTTTTTACTTATCCAATTCACTTGTGAATGTTCCTAATGTCCATGTGATATCAAGAAAAAACTTAGGAGCAATAAGACTATCAGATCATAAGACATAGGAGCATAGGTTTCAATGATACCTCCCTCATTCTTCTAAACTCCAGTGAGTCTTGGACACATGTACATAGCTAGGGTGTCAAAGTGGAGCAGAAAGGGAGTTTGTAAATCTGATGGGAGCTAAAATGATGGGGATGGCAAGGGATGTGGGACAGGTGGCAGAGAAGTAGTGCCAGGGGCATGGTGTGGCACGGGTGCACACATACAGCCCTGAGACAACAGTCAAGGTCATTTGATTCCAAACAACTGGCTTATTGATCATTACAGAATGTCTCTCTAATGCTTCCTGCTCTCTTTCTTCTCCCCTTCCTTTATCCGAACCATGATTCCCCTCTCCCTGTCTCCTTCCCACTCTCAGTCCACAATAGAGACCCATATCAGAATCAGGTTTATCATCATTCACGTAATGTCATGAAATTTGTGTTATTTTGTGGCAGCACTATAGTGCAATACATAAATAACTACAGAACTGTGTAAAAGTCTTAGCCACTGTAGCAATATATATGTACCGAAGACCTTTGCACAGTACGGTACATCCTTGCATTTATTTATTAGTCTGTTTGTTTGTTTATTTATTTATTATTTAGAGATACAGCAGAGAACAGGCCTTTCTGGCACTTTGAGCTGTGCCAACAACAACCCCGATTTAACCCCAGCCTAATCACAGAACAATTTACAATGACCAATTAACCTACTAACCGATTCATCTTTGGACTGTGAGAAGAAACCTACGCATTCCATGGGGAGGACGTACAAACTCCTTACAGCGGACAATGGGACTGAACTGAAAACTCCAACTTCCCGAGCTGCAATAGTGTCACACTAACACTACACTACCAAGGTGCCCAATATTTATGCTCTAGTCCTCGAGAAATGAATGCTAATGTTACATTTGTCTTCCTCACCACCACCACCTCAACCTGCAAGATAACCTTTGGGAAAACTACATCTCGGATTTTTGAATCTTATCCCTGTTTAGAAATAGTCTATAGCTTTATTCCTTCTATCACCGTGCATGACCATGCACACCTCTACACTATATTCCATCTGCTGCTTATTTTCGCGTTCTCCTAACTTGCTTAAGTACATCTGCTGCCCCCCTGCTTCTCAACACTACCTGCCACTCCAATGCAGTCACAGTAAGAGGGAGTGTGGGTGGGGGAACAGTGGCATCTATGGTGCTGTGATCTCCCCATGCCTTTGGTTTAACTGATCCAGTGTAGTTATTATACTGGGAACTACCTCCATGTGAGGAAAATGGAATACGTACAGTATTGGGAACAAACTGCCGCTGTAAGAGTAGATGGAGAAGTGAGTCAGTTTACGAAAATCAAGAGAGGCATTAGACAAGGGTGTGTTTTCTCCCCTGATTTGTTCAATGTGTACAGTGAAACAATATTACAAAAAATAAGGGATATCTTGGGAATCAAAGTTGGCGGTGAAAACATCAGTAATTTTAGATATGCAGATGACACTGTTAATTGCAAGTACGGAGGAAAAACTACAAAATTTAATTGATGTAGTTGTTGAAGAAAGTGCAAGAATGGGTCTATCAATTGCAAACAGGCAGAATGCATGGTGATATCCAAAAAGAAGGAGAATCCTATCTGCAGGCTGAGAGTAAATGAGGAAGACATAAAACAAATACAGAACTTTTGCTACTTAGGAAGCTGGGTGACATCAGATGGCAGGTGCGACATGGACATCAAAAGAAGAATAGGGATGGCAAAGGACACCTTTACGAGAATGAAGAGTGTACTGACAAATACTAAACGAGGCATGACAACCTGCCCCAGAGTACTGAAATGTTACTTTTATCCAGTTATGTTATATGGCTCGGAATGTTGGACGATAGCTAGTAACATGAGGAAATGAATTGAAGCAGCAGAGATGTGGTTTTTGAGGAGGATGTAAAGAATATCATGAACGAATTGAATTTCTAATGAGGATGTCATGAACAGAGCAAACACAAAAAGAGAAATAATGTATGAGATCATGAAAGGTGAACATGACTTCATTGAACATGTGATTAGGAAAGAGCAGTTAGAATGCACAGTAATTATGGAAAAGATTGAGGGGAAGACAGCAAGTGGAAGACAAAGACAAATGATGATGGAGACAGCAGCCAGAGAACTGGAAATACCAATGAATTGATTCACTTGACCCGAAACAGGAGTGTGTGGGCCGTGGCAGTCAAAGCTCAGTCTGGGCGTGGCACCTGATGATGATGATGTACTGTGCAAAAGTCTCAGGCACACATATATCACTAAAGTGGCTAAGACTTTTGCAGGGAACTGTATTTTGTCAAAGCGGAGTGGAGAGGGAGTTTGTGAATCTGGCCGGAGCAGAGGATGTTGGGAACAATGAGGGTAGAGCAGTGTGGGAGGGGTGAGATTACCTCTGAGTGCTCCAATTTCATCCCACATTCCAAAGATGTACAGTTTAGTAGGTTAATTGGTCACATGGGTATAACTTGGCAGTGTGGGCTCATTGGGTTGGAAGGGCCTGTATCTCTAAATAAATAAAAAATAATAGAAGTACTTATTTCCGATCTCCCCTCCTTAAATATTACACTATGCTTTCTGATGTCATGAGCCTTTAGAAAACATTGTACATAAGATTTCTCCTTTAAGTACCACTCATGCTGTTATAAAACAGATTCTACATTTTATCAAAACATCACATTGCTTTGAAACTTTGATAAAATCTCATTTCATGCATCCAGAGTCAGAATCAGGTTTATTATCACTAAGATATGTCAGGACATTAGGTGTCTTGCAGCAGCAGCACAGTGCGGGACATAAAAAATACTCTCAGTTACATAAAGTGAGTGAATAGTGCTAAAGAGAAAAACATGCATTGGTGTCCATGGGTTCATGAATCGTTCAGAAATCTGACGGCAGAAAGAAGCTCAGTTCAAAGTAAATTTATTATCAAAGTTCATACATACAGTATGTCGCCATATACTACTCTGAGATTCATTTTCTTGCAGGCATTCACAGTAGAACAAAGAAATACAATTGAATCAATGGAAAACCTTACACAAAAAAAGATTTGCAAACAACCATATAGGGTACCCTGTGCTGTACTGTACCATGTTTTATTTTCTATGTAGAATTCAACCCCAAACTACAGAACCGATAGCCAAATGCTTGGTTTAAAGAGATCGGATTTAACTTCAAGTTACAAAGAAAATTTATTATCAAAGTACATATATGTCACCATACACTATCCTGAGAGTAATTTTCTTTCAGGAATTCACAGGAGAACAAACATGTACAATAGAATCAATGAAAAACTACACAGAAAGACTGACAAACAACCAATGTGCAAAGGAAAACAAACTGTGCAAATACTACAAAAATAGTATTAATAATAAACAAATCAGTAAATAAATAATACTGAGAACTTGAGTTACAGAATCATTGAAAGTGAATCCATAAGTTGTGGAATCAATTCAGAGTTGATGTCAGTGATGTTATTCACGCTGGATATCTGAAGGTTAATACCTGTTCCTAAATCTGCTGGAGTGGGACCTAAGACTACTGTACGGCATAGAAGCTGCTCCTAAAATATTGTTTGTGCCCTTCAGACTCTCCTGCCCAATAGTAGTAATGAGAAGAGGGTGTGTTCCGGACAGTGAGGATCTTTTTGTTTGACGCCGCCATCTTGAGGCACCACCTCTTTAATATTCAAGATTCAAAAAACTTTATTGTCATTCTAACCGTACATCAGCTCTGCAGGGCAGAATGAGACAGCATTTCCCAGGAGCAGTGCAATCATAACATAACAAATGCAACACTAAATAATAAACATAACAATAGTAAAACACAACAGCCACATGTCAGTTAAAACTAAGTTATAAGTGTCCAGTGCAAGTTAAAAGTGTCCAAAGCAGAGTCAGGTAGAGCAGCTATTTAGCAGTCTGACTGCCAGTGGGAGGAAGATGTTTAATAGCCTTGTGGTTTTAGTTTTGATGCTCCTGTAACGTTTGCCTGATGGCAGAAGAACAAACAGTTCATGGAGAGGGTGTGAGGGGTCTTTAATGATGTACCGTGTCTTCTGGAGGCATCGATTCTGAAAGAGGTCTTGGACAGAAGGTAGGGAGACCCCAATAACGTTCTCTGCTCCCCTAACCACCCTCTGCAAGGCTTTTTTGTCGACAGCACTGCAGCTGGAGTACCAGGTTGTGATGCTAAAGGTCAGCACACTCTCAACCACGCCTCTGTAGAATGTGGTTAAGATGTTGGTGGGGAGTGATGCTTGTTTAAGTTTCCTCAGAAAGTGCAATCTCTGCTGGGCCCATTTCACAATCCCAGTGGTGTTCCTGGACCAGGTGAGATTGTCCGAGATCTGCACCCCAAGGAACTCCTCAGTGGTGGGTGTTTGCAGATAATAGAGCTAGGAGGAATATAAATACAGCAAGGAATATAATCTCAGTTTTTTCATATTGTCTACATACCTGGTGCGTCATCTATTGTAACATTACCTTTGTCAGGGTTATAATAATATATCACCCAAAGTGTACCTGGCAGTGAAGAAAGATATATTCAGAAATCACGGCTGTAAACACTGCTGGTAGTGCGATCAGGGTAGTGCAAGACTCACATCTCAGCCACACAAAGAATCGACCTTCTCTCTGAACTCTACAATTATCCTATAATGTATACTTGAGACAATCATATAATATTACAGGTGTTTGAAGACACAAGACACTGGAGATGCTGCAATCTGGAGCAATTAAAGAACGTACTGCTGGGGGAGCTCAGCAGTTCAGGCAGCCTCTGTGGTGGGAAGCGGACAGTTGAAACCCTTCATCTAGAATCCTGTTCTTTTCCCTCCACTGATGCCACCTGACCTGCTTAATCTTGCAATTTGTTAAAAAGACTGTCGGTCCCATTACTAACTACCCCTGGATCTTCCGACTATTGCTTTAAGTAACTATCCTTCGTCATTGAATATTCAATTGATTGGAATGTTTTCACTCTATCTGAGTCATAGAGCACTACAGCACAGAAACAGGCCATCAACCCGCATCCGGACCACAGCTCTCCATACCCCTCCCACACATGTACTTATCCAATTCTCTCTTAAATGTTCCAATCAAACCCACATCCCCCATTTTCTCTAGCAGTTCTTTCCACATCATAAGACCATAAGACATAAGAGCAGAATTAGGCAATTCTGCCCATTGGGTCCACCATTCCACCATGGTTGATCTCTCTCAACCCGGTCTTCTACCTTCTTCCCGTAACCTTTGGCATACTCGCACCACCGACTGAGTGATGAAGTTTCGCTCTCAGGTTCCCTTAAATATTTACCCTCTTTCAACAAGTTGTGATTTGTCCTTTTTGGTGAAATCTTCTCTAAGCCTTATTTGCTTCAGTTTATCCTGGACTGACCTCTTGAGTGAACTTTCCCATTTCTGGAATTAATTCTGTCAATTTCTTCCACACTCTCTCTGGGATGTTTAATTCCTTCTAAGCAAAGTGACCAGGTTCCTTCTCGCTCAACAAATCTTCATTAATCGCAGTTATGGAAGTGAAAATGTGCTATAATCCATAGTTCATTAGCAAATGAAACTAAGATTGAGCTGCATTACTCTGTCCAGTGTTACTAAATTGAAATCTGCTCAACAACACCTGAAGTTTGCGTGTTCTTTCTGTGCCTGGGCGGTTTCTTTCCAAGTGCTCTGGTATCCTCCCTCTTCACAAAGGCCCCAAGTCAAGTCAAGTACTCAAGCACAAGACATTCTGCAAAGTTTTGTGTATTTAATATTTCAATAACATCTAAGTAATTTTGTAAATATATTGATTAATTAAGAATTTTTAGTTGTTTATGCATCTCATTATGTAAAAGTACATGAAGGGCAAACGTCATAACGCCACCAAGTCATAAGTGCACGCCTCACTAAAATTGGAAAAAAAACAATACTAAGAAGTGTACAAATTATTCCTGGCTTCGTGTTTTTCTTTCAATTAATTTTATGTTTTAGAGTTACAAAACGTAGCTCCGAGTAACACACAGAAAATGCTGGAAGAACTCAACAGATCAGGCAGCATCTGTGGAGGGGAATAAATATTCAATGTTTCAGGCCAAGATCCTTCATCAGAATTGAATCCTGGTGAAGGGTCTCAGCCCAAAACTCCGGTTGTTTATTCCTCTCCATAGATGATGCCTGATCTGCTGAATTCCTCCTGAACTTAAGCACAAAATAATCTGCAGATGCTGGGGTCAAAGCAACACTCACAACACGCTGGAGGAACTCAGCAGGTCGGGCAGCATCCGTGGAAAAGATCGGTCAACTTTTCGGGCCGGAACCCTTCGTCAGGACTGTAGAGGGAAGGGGCAGAGGCCCTATAAAGAAGGTGGGGGGAGGGTGGGAAGGAGAAGGCTGGTAGGTTCCAGGTGAGAAACCAGTAAGGGGAAAGATAAAGGGGTGGGGGAGGGGAAGCAGGGAGGTGATAGGCAGAAAGAATACAGGAAAACACAATGGGTAGTAGAAGGAGGCGGAACCATGGGGGAGGTGGTGGGCAGCTGTGGGAGGGGGCAGAGTGACATAGGGATAGGGGAAGGGAGGGGGAGGGAATTACTGGAAGTTGGAGAATTCCATGTTCATACCAAGGGGCTGGAGACTACCTAGACGGTATATGATGTGTTGCTCCTCCAACCTGAGGAGCATCTCATTATGTAAAAGTACATCTCATCCTGAACTTTGTGTGTGTAAGTCAAGTCAAGTTGTCATTTGGCAAATGCATGTGAACACAAGTGCAATGAAGAAGATTTCTTAGAGCAGCATCACAGAAGTACAGAGCATCAGAGACATGCCATTCACGGGAGAAACATTGATTAAACATAGATTACACTAAATTATAGAAGATAGAATACAAATGGAACAAATAAAAAATTGCCATAGTGTTGTTATACTAAGATAGCGTTTAGGGCTTTGCAAATTGGTTCAGGAACTGAATGGTTGAACAGAAGTAACTGTTCTTGAAGCTGGTGGTGTGGGACTTCAGACCTCTGTATTTTCTGCTAGAAGATGGTATGGCCTGGATGGTGTACACCCTTGATGACAGATAATGCCTTCCTGAGGTTAGTTGGACACTGTAAACATGCAGATGAGAGGTAGAAGCCAGGGAGGATTTCATAAGAATGTGGGAGAATTATAATCAATCTTAAGGAGAGATTGGACAAACTTGGGCAGTTTTTTCTCTGGATCGGTGGAGTCTGAAGGAAAACCTGATGGAAGTTACATATTATGAGAGGCATGGATGAAGTAGACGGCTGGTATCATTTTCCCAGTTTTGACATACCCAATACTGAGAGGGCATGCATTTAAGCTGAGACAGGGAAAGTTCTGAGGAGATGTATGGGGCACGTATTTTTTTTTTACACAGAGAGTGGTGGGTTTCTGGAATGCACAGTCAGGGATGGTTGTGGATGAATATACGACAGAGGCATTTATTTATTTATTTATTGTTTATTTGTTTGTTTAGAGAAACTGCATGTAACAGGCCCTTGCTGCCCAATTAGCCATACCACCCAGCAACCCAACTACTTAACCCTAGGCTAATCACAGGACCATTTACAATGACCAATTAACCTTCAAACCGGTATGTGTTTGGATTGTAAGAGGAAACCAGGGCATGCAGAGGAAACTCAGGCACTCACAGGAAGAACGTACAAACTTCCTTACAGAGGACGCGGGAATTGATCTCCAAAATCCGACAGCCGGGGCTGTAATCATGTCGTGCTAACTGCTACGTTACCGTAAGATGCTATTGAGAAGCTCTTAGATAAGCTCATGGATAAGCAAAGGCTGGAGAGGTAAAGACATTGTGCAGGCAGAAGGAGTTAGTTTATTTGATGGTTTAGTTTTTAGTTTAATTGATTTGACACAATATCATGAGCCTAAGGGCTAATTTATACTGTACTATGTCCTAAAGCAAATGGATGACTGAAATGGATGAAATTGATGGCCTGTTTGTTTACTATATCTCTAATGCCTTCTTCTCATTGCTACCATCAGGGTGGAGCACAGGAGCCTGAAGACACGCACTCGATGATTTAGGAACGGCTTCTTCCTTTCCACAAGCAGGTTTCTGAACAGTCTGTGATCCCGTGAACACAATTTGTTTTGCACTATTTATTTATTTGTTTGTTTGTTTCCTTGTTTCTTACAACTAAGAGTAACCTTTTATATCTTGCACCGTACTGCTCACCAAACAAGGATCACGGCAAACGCTCAGTGACCACTTTATTAGGTACTCCTGCTTGTTAATACAAGTACCTAATCAGCCAATCATGTGGCAGCAACTCAGTGCATAAGAACATACAGACGGGGTGAAGGGGTTCAGTTGTTGCTCAGAGCAAACATCAGAATGGATGGAGAAAAAAGATGTGATCTAAGTGACTTTGGCTGTGAAATGATTGTTGGTGCCGGTCGGGGTGGTTTGAGCACCTCAGAAACTGCAGAGCTCCTGGGATTTTCACGCACCACAGAACGGTGTGGAAAGAATATCCAGTGAGCAGCAATTGTGTGGGTCAAAACATCTTGTTAATGGGAGAGGTCAGAGTGGTTCAAGCCAACAGGAAGGAGACACACACGCAAATAACCAGGTGTTACACAAGTGGTGTGCGGAAGAGCACCATTGAATGCACGACATGTCAAACCTTGAAGTGGTTGGGCTACAGCAGCAGAAGATCACGAACACTCAGAAATACATTCAATGGCCACTTTATTCGGTCCCTCCTGTCCCTACTGAATGGCCACTGAGTGCATGTCAGTGACAATAAACCCGGGAACGTTTTCCCCCGTAAGTTTGCGAAAGCAATATTGTTTTGGATACAGTGTTTGTAACTCTCTGCTAATTGGATTCTGTACGTGTCAGTGTCTGAGTGAGTGTGGTGACAGGGGGAAACAGCAGGTCATTATGCCACTGTGACATGACACACATTCACGTTGACAACATCCCAGTGAGTTTGCTTCTGTGACTGAGTGAGAACACACCACACATTCTCGGAGAAGGAGGCAAGGCCTGCGTTGAAAATATGAAAAGTTCAAAGTAAATTTATTATCAAAATGCATATGCATTACCACATCCTATCTGGAGATTCAGTTTCTTGCAGGCATTCACAGGAAAAATAAAGAAATGCAAGAGAATTTATGAAAACCATTCATAAAGACAGACAAACAACTAATGTGCAAAAGAAGACGAACTGTGCAAATAATAAAAGCAATACTAATAGTGAGAACATGAGTTGTAAAAACTCCTTTAAAGGGAGTCCATAGTTTGCAGTATCAGCTCAGGATTGAAGTGTGTGAGGTTATCCATACTAGTTCAGGAGCCTGTTGGTGTAGGGTATGTTTCTGAGCCTGGTGGGGTGGGACCTAAGGCTCCTTCATCTCCTGCCCGACTGTTGTAGATTAGATTATGAAGACACGCAGTCCTCTTTTATTGTCATTTAGTAATGCATGCAGAAGCCAGAAGAAGGTATGGCCTTGATGGTGCAACACACACAGAATGCTGGAGGAACTCAGCAGGCCAGGAAGCATCTAAGGAAAACAGTACAGTCAATGTTTCAGACGTCGACTGCACTCTTTTCCATAGATGCTTCCTGGCCTACTGAATTCTTCCACGATTTTGTGTGTGTTGCTCGGATTTCCAGCATCTGCAGATTTTCTCTTGTTTGTGAATGGTCTGGAGGGTTGGGGTCTTTGATGATGGATGCTATTTTCTCATGGCAGCCCTGCATGTAAATGTGCCCAATGGTGGGGAGGGGTTTTCCTGTGATAGAGTGGACTGTATCCAGCATTTTCTGCAGGCTTTTCCATTCCTGGATATTGCTATTTCATACCAGGCTTTGATGAAAGCTTGGTATCTAAGTTTGTCTAAGTTTTAGATGACACATCGAGCCTACATAAATTTTTAAGAGGAGGCTCCATCATGCCTTCTTTGCGATGGCTCTTAACTGCTAGTCCCAGGAGAGATCCCAGGCACAGTAGCGTAGTGGTTAACACAAAGCTTTACAGTACAGGAGACCCATGTTCAATTCCTGCCACTGCCTGTAAGGAGTTTGTACGTCCTCCCCGTGACCACGTGCGTTTCCTCTGGGTGCTCTGGTTTCCTCCTGCGGTCCAAGGACGTACCGGTTGGTAGGATAATTGGTCATTGTAAATTGTCCCGTGATTTGGCTAGGATTAAATCAGGGGAGTACAGATCGCCATGGTTGAAGGGCTGGAAGGTCCTTTTCCCTGCTGTACCGCAATAAACAAATAATTGAAAACTTCTAATATATTAACACCAATAAACCTCTCCACCTCTTTCCCCCTCGTGAGGACCAACTTATGGACCTCCAGCTTCTTCCTCCTCTGGTTAATAATCAGCTCTTTGGTTTCGCTGATGCTGAGTTCTGGCACCACTCAACCAGATCTTCGATCGTTCTAGTATGTGTCGACTCGTCACCCCCTTTGGATTCGACCAACAACAGTGGTGTCCTCAGCAAGCGTTGGAGTTGTTCTTAGCCACACAATCATCAGTATAAAGTGAGTAACGCAGGGACCAAGCACGAAGCATCGATGATGTGCTTAGAGACAGAGACCAACCCCAACAAAGGCACTGCTTGTTAGCCACAGTACATTTCCTGTAGTCTCCAGAAAACTTAACACCAATTGATGGAACTTGTTGCTCTCTGCAATTGCTATCACTTTCAATTAAGGATGTCAGCACTACTGCCGTTCGTTTCTAGTCAGAATTGCTTCAGCAATTTATTTTACCTGCGTGACATAGCTTGAGCCCATTTCCTATTTCCCTCCCCAGTGGCAGTGCTAATGGATGAACTGCTATTCAATTGACTTAGTGTCTAGTCAGTGACATTAGAATCATAGACTAATTCAGCAGGAAAGAAGCCCTTCGGCCCAGCTGCTGCATACTGAACACAGCATCCTCCCTGCTAGTCCCAGTTGTCCACATTCCTAATGTTTGGTTGATGGAATTGATGGTTTGGTGGCCAAGTTTACAGATGATACGAAGATAGCTCGAGGGGCAGGTAGCTTTGGGGAAGCAGGGAGGCTGCAGAAAGATTTAGACAGATTAGGAGAATGGGCAAAGAAGTGGCAGATGGAATATAGTTTCAGAAAGTGTATGGTCATATGCTTTGGTAGAAGGAATAAAAGCACAGATTCTGTTCTAAACGGGGAGAAAATTTTAAAAATCTGTGCTGCAAAGAGATTTTGGAGTCCTTGTACAGGATTCCCTAAAGGTTAATTTGCAAGTGAAGGAAGCAAATGCATTCATTTCAAGAGGATTAGAATATAAAAGCCAGGATGTAATGCTGAGGCTGTATAAGGCACTGGTGAGGTCTCACTTGGAGTATTGTGAGCAGTTTTGGGTTCCTTAAGAAAGGATCCGCTGACATTGGAGAGGGTTTGGAGAAGGTTCACGAGAATCATTCCAGGAGTTGAAGGGTAATCGTATAAGTAGCAATTGAAGCCTGTGCTCACTGGAATTTAGAGGAATGGGGGGGAGGGGGAAATCTCATAAACCTATAGAATGGCCTAGATAGAGTGGATATGAAGAGGATGCGGGGGGGGGGGTGTTGGGATCTAGGATCAGAGGGCACAAAATAGAGGGACTTCCATTTAGAACAGAGATCAGGAGGAATTTCTTTAGCCAGAGGGTAGTAAATCTGTGGAATTCATTGCCACAGGTGGCTGTGGAGGCCAAGTCACTGGGTGCATTTAAGGCCGAGGTGGTTAGGGTCTTCATTAGTCAGGGTGTGAAAGGTTATGGGGAAAAGACAGGATAATAGAGTTGAGAGAGAAATACAGCACACATTGATGAAATAGCAGAGCAGACTTGATGTGCTAAATGGCCTAATTATACTCCTATGTCTTATGGTCTTATGATCTAACCATTCAAGCTCCTCCCTCCTTTTACCTATCCAAATGACTCTTAAATGCTGCAACTGCACCCCTCTCAACATTTTCCTCTGACAGCTCATTCCATGTGCTAATTTTCCTCGAAGAGCAACTGGTGGACTCGCTGCCTCGCTGTGCCAGAAACCCAGGATCAATCCCAACCGCTGGTGCTGTCTGGAGTTTGCATGTTTCTTCCTGTGACTGCATCCTGGTTCTCCAATTCCCTCACACATCTCAAAGATGTTTGGGCTGGTGGGTTAATTGGTTGCTGTAAACCTGCCCCAGTGTGTAGTGGAATTATTGCGAGTGTGGGAAGATGAGAAAGTGGAATTAATGAGAATCATTGTAGATGGAGGAACAATGGGCCTGTTTTCATTCCATATCTCAACATGACTATTAAAGGAAAATGAGAGAGGGCAAGGGGTAAAAATGCTTAGGGAGGGAATTTTGGAGTATAAGACACTCGCTAAAACCTCTTCTAATGTTATTCCATGCTCATTTCTGTGAGACATTTTATGGCTACCATATCATAAAGGAACCTTATTTCTTCCAGCCCCAAGACAGATGTTTCCCGTCTCCACTCTCCAATTTCAGTCCTGACCCAGGATCTCAACCTGAAACGTTGCCCATCCCTTTGCCTCCATAGGCGCAGCCTGACTCAATGAGAACTTCTCATAATTTTGCTCTTTGCCCTACAATCTGGGTTTGTTCTTCTCACACACCCGAGATGTTAATCAGCTGACTTCTGACATTCACTGGCAAGTCTCAATTTGAAGACAGTGCAAAGAAGTTCTCTTCATTGATTCCAGTTGCCTTAACTTGTGTCTGTGGTGCAGATACAACAATTAAATGTCCATCCATTTGTTATCCATTTGTTATCTGGAGGCCTGGGATAATAATCTGGAGACGTAGAACATAGAGACCATTAATCAAGTATTGCTCTATCACTCTAATCTATCTCTTCAACTTAGAGTTTCCTAATGCAAGGTTCAGACAATTTAAATAGTCTGGGGGTTCCTCTCTCTGCGACGCTAAGGCTGCAAGACTGCCTCCCGGCTGCTGTGCTTCATGTCTGCGAACTTTGCGGTGATTTGCCCCACTGATATGGTGAACTGAGTACCAAGGTTTTGGGCCTGCTCCAAGGTGCTTGGGGGGGATTTGGATCTAAGGACTCAGTTTGGTTTGAAGTGCCGCTGTTGTAGTTGCTCGCTTCCATTATTTGCATGATCTGTTTTGTTTTTTTTTTCCCCTTTCTCTGTCGGCACTGGGGGTTGGTCTTAATTTTTTAAACTCTTTCGGGTTCCTTGCTTTGTGACTGCCAGTTAAGCAAACAAATCTCAAGGTTGTATAATTTATACATTCGTTGATAATAAGTGCACTTTGAATCCTTGAAGCATTTGGTTATCAGTTCGGACATCACTTAGGGTTGAATTCTACATAGAATATAGAACACTTGTATGAGAGTACAGCCCTTCTGCCCATGATATTGTGTGGACCTTTTAGTCTACTCTAAGATTAATATAAACCTTCCCTCCTACATAGGCCTCCATTTTTATTGAGTCTCTTAAACATCCCTAATGTATCTGCCTCTACTATCACCCCCAGCAATGTGTTCCGTGCACCTACCACTCTCAGTGTAGAAAACTTACCTCTGACATCGCCCCTAAACTTTATTCCAATCACCTTGAAATTATCCACTACCCGCCCCCCCCCCCCTTTAGAGCGCTTGAAGATGAGTCCGTATGCTGTGGCAACACACACAAATTGCTGGAGGAACTCAGCAGGCCAGACAGCATCTACGGAAAAGAGCAAACAGTTGATGTTTCAGGCCACTACCCTTCATTAGGACAGAGCAGCGTTGGGATGAGTGAAATTATCCCCTCTGGCTCATGAACCTGATGGGTGAAGGGTAATAACTGATCCTGAACCTGGTGGTGTTGGACTTGAGGCTCTTGTACCTCTTTACTGATGGCAGCAGTGAGAAGAGACCAAAGACAGGATGGTTGGGATCCTTGATGGTGGATACTGCTTTCCTGTAATGAATCTTGAATGTTTCATTACTGTACAGTGGCATGCAAAAGTTTGGACACCCCTGGTCAAAATTCCTGTTACTGTGAATAGATAAGTGAGTAAAAGATGAACTGATTTCCAAAAGGCATAATGTTAAAGGTGACCCATTTCTTTAATATTTTAAGCAAGAAAACTTTTTTATTTCCATCTTTTACAGTTTCAAAATGACAAAAAAGGAAAAGGGCCCAAAGAAAAAGTTTGGGCACCCTGCATGGCAGTACGTAGTAACATCCCCTTTGGCAAGTATCACAGCTTCTATACACTTTCTGTAGCCAGTAAGAGTCTTTCAATTCTTGTTTAGGGGACCTTCTCCCATTCTTCCTTGCAAAAGGCTTCTAGTTCTGTGAGATTCTTGGGCCGTCTTGCATGCACTGCTCTTTTGAGGTCTATCCACAGATTCTCGATGATGTTTAGGTCAGGGGACTGTGAGGGCCATGGCAAAACCTTCAGCTTGTGCCTCTTGAGGTGGTCCATTGTGGATTTTGAGGTGTGTTTAGGTTCATTATCCTGTTGTAGAAGACATCCTCTTTTCATCTTAGGCTTTTTTACAGACGGTGTGATGTTTGCTTCCAGAATTTGCTGGTATTTTATTGAATTCACTCTTCTCTCTACCAGTAAATTTTCCCAGTGCCACTGGCTGCAACACAAGCCCAAAGCATGATCGATCCACCTCCATGTTTAACAGTTGGAGAAGGGTTCTTTTCATGAAATTCTGCACCCTTTTTTCTCCAAACATACCTTTGCTCATTGCGGCCAAAAAGTTCTATTCAAAAGGTTCAAAGAAACATCTAAACAAGCCTGATGCATTTTGGAAACAAGTCCTGTGGACTGATGAAGTTAAAATAGAACTTTTTGGCCACAGAACTAGAAGACTTTTGCAAAGAAGAATGGGCGATAATCCCCCAAACAAGAATTGAAAGACTCTTAGCTGACTACAAAAAGCATTTACAAGCTGTGTTATTTGTCAAAGGGGATGTTACGAAGTACTGCCATGCAGGGTGCCCAAACTTTTGCTTCAGGCCCTTTTTTTTTTGTTATTTTGAAACTGTAAAAGATGGAAATAAAAGCTTTTCTTGCTTAAGATATTAAAGAAATGTGTCATTTTAACTTTATGCCTTTTGGAAATCAGTTCATCTTTTACTCGCTTAGCTATTCACAGTAACAGAAATTTGACTGGGGTGCCCAAACTTCTGCATGCCACTGTATAATACCAGGTTTGTTGTCTTGTAGACAGTGTGGTGAAGGTTACTCATCACCCTGTTGATATTGTATTAGTAATGAGATTGGTTACACCACCCTAAAATGACTTCAAACACATCAACTCCTACTAATCTGTTCAGTGGGCAGCTCTTTATAGTCTGAGTCAGAATGTGATGTGCAACTACATCTCTTTCAAAACTCCCCCATGGAAACAGATCAGCCCAGGTTTATGTTGCTACGAATTATGAATAATCGCTGCCGAGCATCCCCCATCATCTCCTCCTACGAGGAAAATAAAACACAAGGTTGGTGGGTGAATGCTCCAAGCCATTAAGTGTGCACACTGAACAGTGGACCTTACTGCAAAGGGGCTTAACCGTGGTAGGAGGAAAGTCTTGTTACAATTGAACAGGCCTGCACTAGTGCACGAATATACACTTGGTTGCTACTTTATTAGCTACATTTTTTACCTGACTAGGTGGCCATTGAGTGTCTGTGGGTCTTCTGCTGCTGTAGCCCATCCACTCCAAGGTTCGACACGTTTTGCGTTCAGAGATGCTCTTCTGCACGCCACTGTTATAATGTGTGGTTACTTGAGTTACTGTCACCTTCCTATAGGCTTGAACAAGTCTGGCCATTCTCCTCTGTTCTCTCTCATTAACAAGGCATTTTCACCCACAGAACTGCTGCTCACTGGATGTTTTTTGTTTTTTACACCATTCTCTGTAAACTCTAGATACTGTTGTGCGTGAAAATCCCAGGAGATCAGCAGTTTCTGAGATACTCAAACCACCCCATCCAGCACCAACAATCATTCCACGGTCAAAGCCACTTAGTTTACATTTCTTCTCCATCTTGATGTTTGGTCAGAACAATAACTGAACCTCTTGACCTATGGTCCCTCTAAGCTGTGCGCGTGTGCGCACACACACACGTTTTTCAACCAGTGCACAAAGGAAATTAATGTTCACACAAAAGGTTAGTTACCTAAAATAATGTAGTAATTAATAATTATACTTATTGAAAATAATCTTTTAGCTAAATGTTTCTGTTAACTAGTTAGTCGGTTTTTCAAATACCACAATGTATGTCACTAATTTACATCACCTCACCTTTCCTGTTCCGGTTTGTACAGCTGCATCACGGTGGCAGCCATCTTTGGCGGACAGTGTTCATATCGTAAAGTTTACAAAGATCTGTTTCAAATCCTGTAGATAGCTTACTAAGTTTTTATTGAAAAAGATCAGTCAAATGACCCTGTGGCTAAATACTGTCACAAGAAATTGATAAACATCATATACAAAGTAGCTTTACAGGTTTTAAGTGACATCTTTGATGAACTGGCTGCACTGTGTTTCTGCAAAATTCTGCAAAACAGTGGCCTGACACCAATTGATTCACTTCATTTTGTGTGAGGCAAAATTAACAAGATAAGAAAGCAGTATCTGGGAGACAATGTTTCGTGGAGTGACAAAGTTAAACTTTTGCTAAGCCAACAACGTGAAGAAAACGTCACAGTAGATACAAGTTCGCTGTCGACTTTTATAAATCATCTTTGTGTTCATTTAGAAGAAAGGTTTCCTGAAGATGAGGTACAAGAATGGTCAGCTTTTGATTTCTCCTCAATTGCAGATTGTGACTTCACATTTGGCGATGAACATGTTAAAGCCTTATATCTAAAATATCATGATTTTCTAGCTGAAAATATTGTAATAGTTAGACAGTTTAATGACTTCAAATTTTCCATGCAAGAAAAAATTAAATCCAAACCGATTTCAAACTTTGCTCAAATGGTAGCAATTGTACTTCAAAATGAACAGTTTTGCAACCTTGCACAGTTGATGGACATTGGGGGAACCTTTCTTGCGTCCAGTCGGACTGTGAGTGAGGTTTGAGCCGAATGAATCAACTCAAAAACAAGCTGAGAAACAGTTTAGGTGACTGTCATGTGGATATGTTAGTGAGAATCAAAAGCTATTAATTGGATGGAAGTTCTATTAGTCTAGATAGAGTTTACAAAGAATGGGTAAATGCCAAAGACGGGAGAGAGAAAAAATAACTGAGTAACTTAAATATGTATGTTATTTTGTTGTTATTCTGTGCCGTTTTACATCAAATATTTTGTAAACCTACATAAACTGTGCCATGTGTGCATTCAGTGCGCACATACTTCTGTCACAGGGAAAAAATTTGCACAACATAAGTTTTTTGTGCACACTGACTACTAAAAATTAGAGGGAACATTGCTCTTGACCACGTCTGCATGCTTTTATGCATTCACTTGCTGTCACATGTTTGACTGATGAGGTATTTGCATTAACGGTAGGCAGCGTCCATTATTAAGGACCTGCAGCACCCAGGACATGCCCTTTTCTCACTGTTACCATCAGGTAGGAGGTCCAGAAGCCTGAAGGCACACACTCAGTGATTCAGGAACAGCTTCTTCCCCTCTGCCATCCGATTCCTAAATGGACATTGAACCTTTGGACACTACCTCAATTTTTTTTTTAATATTGCAGTATTTCTGTTTTTGCACTTTTTAAAACCTATTCAATATACATAATTGATTTACTTATTTATTTATTTTTATTTTTTTATTATTATTAATTTTTTTCTCTCTCTCCTAAATTATGTGTTGCATTGAACTGCTGCTGCTAAGTTAACTAATTTCACGTCACATGCCGGCGATAATAATTCTGACTCTGGTATACAGGTGCACATAATAAAGTGGCCACTGAGGGTAAAAGTTGATCATACCAGGAGCACTGTACTCAATCCTGGTCTCCGTATTCGAGGATTGTTCTAATGCAGCCCCTTTGGAAAGCAATTAAGGTGATGACTTTGGAGGGTGTGGAGTCACATGTGGACCAGGGCATATTTACAGCCCTGAATGCTGTCGGTCAACCAGAGACACAGTAGGTTCTGCAGATGCTGAAAATCCAGAGCAAGTGCTGGAGGAGATCAGCAGGTCAGGCAGCATGTATGGAGGAGAATAAATATTAAACATTTTGGGCTGAGACCCTTCATCAGGACAGGAGTGGAAGGAGAGAGAAGCCAGAATAAGAAGATGGGAGCGGGGTGGGGAGCACCAAATGGCAGATGATTGGTGAGACCAGGTGAGGTGAAAGGTGGGTGGGTGGGTGGAGGTTGCATGGATGAAGAAAGAAGCTGGAAGGTGATAGGTGGCAGACATGAAGGGCTGAAGAAGAAGGAATCTGGTTGGAGGGAGCAGTGGACCATGAGAGAAAGTAAAGGTTGGACAGCCACCAGAAAGGAATGGTGGGCAGGTGAGGAGAAGAGAAGAGGAAACAAAATAGGGAATGGAAAAAGAGAGATGGGGGAGAGGAGAAAATTATCTTGTTAGAGAAATCGATGTTCATGCTCTCAGGTTTGAGGCTGCCCAGGTGGGGGAGGGGGAATAATGTGAGAAGCTGGGAGGTACACATGGCTGTATTAGTAAACCTAAATAAACTCGTGGTCAAAGTGACAGAGAGCAGCAGAACTTGCAAAGAAAGAGAACTGAAATCTCCTCAAAGAGAGAGGAAAACCTCTTCATTGAAGAGATGTTGCAGTGGAGCAGCAAGTCCAAGGCACAAGAGGTTTTGCAACTGCTGGAAGCCTTGAGCAAATCACCCACAAAATGCTGGAGGAACTCAGTGGATCAGACATCATCTCTGGAGGGGAATAAACATCAACATTTCAAGCCGAAGCCTTTCAATGGGATTGGAAAAGAAAAGGTCAGAGGTCAGAATAAGAAGGTGGGGAGAAGGAGAGGAGGACGAGCTGGCAGGTGATAAACTACGGGTTTAGTTTACAACAAATCATTTGTTTCCTGCAGTACAAAATGCAAGCTGGAATTGGAGAAGGCTGCGGAGCAACCTTACAGAAGTGTCTGAAAACAAGAGGGGCATAGATAAAGAGAACAGCCCCAGTCTTCTCCTCAGGGTACGTATTTACTGCCCATTACACCACTGGTGTTTAGGGCATCAATGAAGGTCCTCCACCTCTGTCTGTCTTTGGTCATTTTCTTTGTTGTGCCCCAGGTGAGGTTCAGGGTCCTCGCTTCTACCTCTGCAGTACGGCGTCAAGTTTGTCGTTGGTCTCCCATGCCTCCACCGCCCCCTCCCCAGGGTAGTGGAGTCCAATACGAGAGCACAGATGTGCAAGATGAGAGAGAAAAGATTTAAAAGGGATCTGAGAGTCAAGCTTTTCACACAGAGGGTGGATTGGACTCATTTTAGAGGACTCTGCAGATCATGTAATGATGTGTTTCTGGTTTTTGGTTACGCTTTTTTTGCTATTTTGTGCAATTTTGATCAGGGCAGACTGGCTCTGCGGCTTGCAGTCAACAAACGCCTCAACTCTAAATTGAACAGAACTGATCTAAACTGAACATTCCTACATTGTTCCAAGGACTTTTGCGGTTTGATGTTTAATATTCTGTGTGTTATTCACTCAATTTTTTTTCCTTTTGTGTGATATGTTCTTTTTTGTAAGGTTGGGTGTTTGATATTTTCTTTGAAGAGAATCAAAGTTGATTCTTGGTTTCATGGTTGTCTGCAGGAAGGCCGATCTCAGGGTTGTTTACTGTATACATACTTTGCTAATAGATGTAATTTGACCTTTTGAATGTATGAAACAAGTGATAGACATGACAAAGACATTTTGGACAGGAAAGTTTAGAGAGAAGTGGGTCAAGTTCAGGCAACTGGGACTTGGATCATGTAGGCACCTTGGTCAGCAGGACCAAAAAGTGCGCCAGTGGCTATATTTCATTAGGAGTTTTAGGAGATTTGGTATGTCATCAAAGACTCTGGCAATTTTTTACAGATGTACCATGGAGAGCTTTCTGACTGGTTGTGTCTTCATTTGGTATGGAGGCTGCAATGCACAGGATCAGCCAGCTCTATCATGGGCACTAGACTCCCTACAAATGAGGACATCTTCAAAGCGAGCAACACACATCAAAGTTGCTGGTGAACACAGCAGGCCAGGCAGCATCTCTAGGAAGAGGTACAGTCGATGTTTCAGGCCGAGGCCCTGCGTCAGGATGGCCTGACGAAAGGTCTCAGCCTGAAACGTCGACTGTACCTCTTCCTAGAGATGCTGCCTGGCCTGCTGCGTTCACCAGCAACTTTGATGTGTGTTGCTTGAATTTCCAGCATCTGCAGAATTCCTGTTGTTTGCATCTTCAAAGCGAGATGTCCCAAGAAGGCAGCATCCATCATTAAGGTCTCTCACCACACAGGACATGCTCTCTTCTCATTACTACCATCAGGTAGACAGTACAGGAGCCGAAAGGAACAACCTCAACCTTTTAGGAACAGTTTCTTTCCCTCCATTGTCAGATTTCTGAATTGACCATGAACCCATGAACACTGCCCCACTTTTTGCTATCTTTTTGAAGTACTTATTTTTTTTCTGGAGTTTCCAGGGAGGTGTAGATCATCTGGTGAAGGAGCTTCTCGTATCCAGTCTCGGGCAGATCAGTCACCTTTGGTCCCTATTGGATACTCACCTCTCACCTTTGGCTCCAAGTGGCTGTTTGCTGGCAACAGCGGTCACACCCCAGTACACTGCTTCAACAGCTGGGCTTAACCAGGGAGGGCAGCCGGCGTCCTCATACCCCAGTGAGATACAGGGACGTGCCTGTCCCAGCATGCAAAGTCAGCTCCCGACAGACTGGGCGGACAAGATCTACAGTGAGACCCAATGGCTAGGAAGGTGGCACTAATATGTCCCATGGAGGGCAAAGGGCATGACAAGGCACAGAAGACATCATGTTCATCCACTGTAACCAAGGAAGACCCCAGTTTCTGATGTTTGTTCATACAACTGGACCTGGATTTTTGAGGTGGAGAGAGCGGAACTGCCCCAGTGCAGTGGTTTTTCCAGTTTAAAAACTCTCCCACACAGGGTTCCTGTCATCATCGGACACGATGGACAACACCATTTATTTTTCTATGTTTATTGCTGCATCTAATAGTATTTCCTTGTGCCACAAAACAACAAATTTCATGACATGTTTCAATAATAATATACCTGTTTCTGATTCTGATTCAGTGGAGCCAAAGAACCAGTTTCCACACTGTATGACTCTATGTTTCTATTTGAGAATAAGTTATTTAATTAACTGACTCTACATTTGATTGTCATAACGTGAACTTGACTCATATCAAGAGATTAGTTGGGGTCTCATTCACAGGGAGAAGGCAGAGGGTCATACATACAGATCAATTTATTTCATCCTTCATTCAAATTTTGAATTACCAAATGCTATGGTATTGACTGAGTCACAACAGTGAAGTCAGTGTCAAACTGAGGGAACCACACCAGTACGATCACTGTCAAACTGACCGAGTCACACCAGAATGCTGGAGGAACTCAGCAGGCCAGGCAGCATCTATGGGAAAGATTAAGCAGTCAATGTTTTGAAACGTCAAACTGTTTACCCTTTTCCATAGATGCTGCCTGGCCTACTGAGTTCCTGTAGTGTTTTGTGTGTGTTACTTTGATTTCCAGCATCTGAATATTTCCTCTCGTTTGTGAGTCACACCAGTACAGCTGCTGTTCATTGACTGAATCCGTTCCTGAGATGCTAACAGAGCCACATAAGTACAATCAGCACTTCAGGGCAATTAGTAAGTCAACCAGCAGATGAAACTTTCCAATTAAAACAGAAACTTTGCTATTTTGGCCGGTATTGCTAATTAGAGCAATGATTTGCTTTGAATGCGAGAAGTAACCTTCCTGCAGAAACTCTGGCTATTTGTTGCTATAGCCCCAGGCACTACATTACAATTATGACCCATCTAGAGGTGCCAGCCCATTTATTTAGAAGAGGTGTATGAGAAATAATCCTTTCACTCATAAGTGATGTGCTTCATTAAAATGTGTCCTCTGGGAATAGATTTACTCAGCCTATTCTCTGGGGTCCTCTTTATTTAATGAGATTATCTGCTCTTCACATATTACAAGAGAGAATGTTAACAACTGAAGTGATTGACAAGATATTGATGGACCTTTTGGAGCACTAACCCTCAGAAACAGAAGAAAAAGCAATGAAGAATGATAGCTCACCCTAAATGGATTGATCCATATGAAAGGAGTGCAACATTGCACAGGACGTCGGTGAGACTGCACTTTCAAGTATTGAATTTCCAGTTTTGATAGGGTAAGTGAACTAGTCATAGGCATAGTCATACTTTATTGATCCCGGGGGAAATTGGAACTAGGGCTTTTCTCTTTGGGATGATGGAGGAATGATGATATGATGATTCAGGTGTACAAGATGAAATGAGGGATAGATTGAGTTGACAGCCAGAGACTTTTTCCCAAGGTGGAAATAGTTAATACCGGGGGGGGGGGGGGCATAATTCTAAGGTGATTTGAGGAAAGAATTGAGTGGATGTCAGAGGAAGCTATCTCACACACAGAGTGTGGTGAGTGCATGGAACGACCTGCTAGAGGGTGGTGGCAGAGGGAGATACATTAGGGACATTTAAGAAACTCTTATACAGGCAAATGGATGATAGAAAAGCAGAGGGTAGGAATACTTAGATTGATCTTAGAGCAGGTTAAAAGGTTAAGACAATATCATGGAGAGAAGGGGCTACACTGTACTGTCATGTTCTGCGCTTTGTTCTCTGTCATAGGGGATGCATCATTAAACTGGAAAGAGTAGAGAGATACAATGCCGTCAGGACCCAAGGGCCTGAATTATAGGGAGAGGGTGGATAGGCGGGGATTTTATTCCTTGGAACATAGGAGAATGACCTTACAGAGGTGCATAACATCTTAACATGTTTAGATAGGGTAAATGCACACTGTTCATTTTCTCAGGAAGGGGGAATCTAAAACTAGAGTGGATAGGTTTAAGATGAGAGGGCAAAGATTTAATAGGAACCTAAGAGGTGTCACAGTAGTGTAGCAGCTAGCATATCACTTTACATTACCAGTGACCAGGGTTCAATTCTCATCGCTGCCTGTAAGGAATTTGTACGTTCTCCCCATGATGTGTGGGTTTCTCCGGGTGCTCTGGTTTCCTCCCACAGTCCAAAGACATACCAGCTGATAGGTTAATTGGTCACTGTAAATCGTCCTGTGATTAGGCTTGGATTAAATCGGGGATTTGCTGGGTGATGCAGCTGGAAGGGCCTGTTCAGCGCTGTATCTCAATAAGTCAATAAGTAAACTGCTTCCAACTACTTCCAAGGTCCATAAGTACAATGTTACAGAGCATAGTGATGAACGCATGCCAGAGGGTATATCAAAGAGAGAATGGAAAAAGCTTTCACCTCTGGGCAACCTAGCTCTGTAAAGAATTTAACTCAATTTATCCAGGCTAGTTAAAGATCAGTGCCAATAGTCATTGATAAACTAAAAGTTTCCCTGTGTTCGCCTTCCATAGGTGCAGTGTGGGGAGAGGCTGCATTATGGTGTGGTATGGAAACACCAATGCCCAAGAATGGGAAAATCCATAGAGAATGGTGGACACAGCCCAGTCCATCACAGACAAAGTCAATCCCACCATTGAGCACGTTTACAAGGAGCACTGCCACAAGAAAATTACACGCATCATCAAGGACCCCATCATCTAAGCCATGCTCTCTTCTCATTACTACAAGGGCCTTAGGTCCCACGACCAAGTTCAGGAACAGTCAGAACCTTGAGGTGGCATGGTAGCGGAGTGCTTAGCACAATGCTTTACAGTGCAGGTGGCTGGGGTTCAATTCCCATGACTGCCTGCAAGAAGTGCGTATGTTCTCCCCATGACCACATGGGTTTCCTCCGGGTGCTGCGGTTTCCTCACACAGTCCAAAGACACACCGGTTTGGTAGGCTGTTTGCTCTTTGTAAATTGTCCTGTGATTAGACTAGGATCAGAAAATTGCTAGGCAGCATGACTCAAGATGCCAGAAGGGCCTATTCCCCACTGTATCTCAATAAATAGATAGATAGACAGACAGACAGATAGGTAGATAGATAAATAGACAGTTAGATAGCTAGATAGATAAATAAAACTGTCATCATGCTTAAACCACCAGGCTCCTGAACCAGCATGGTTAGCTTCACTCACCTCAACTCTGAATGGACTACACAGCCTATAGATTCACTTTTTAAAACTCCACAACTCATGTTCTCTGTATTCTTTTATTTATCATTGGTATGATTTGTCCTCTTTTACATGTGGGGACCAAACTAAAGAGACGAAGGAAGAGGCGGTTGGCTCACTTTTAGAGAAAGCTTGGAGACAGTGCAAGAGCGAGAATAGGCAGGTGATAGAGAAGGGACACATTCTGACCAATGGTTTGACATGTGTCTACTTTAATACAAGGAATATTATGAACAAAGCAAGTGAGCTCAGAGTGTGGATCAGTACTTGGAGCTATGATGCTGTGGCTATCACAGAGACTTGGAAAGCTCAGAGGCAGGAATGGTTACTTCGAGTGCCAGACTTTAGTCGTTTCAGAAGGGACAGGGAGGGAGGCAAAAGAGGTGAGGGAGTGACACTGTTGATCAGAGATAGTGTCACAGCTGCAGAAAAGGTAGACATCATGGAGGGATTGTCTACGGAGTCTCTGTGGGCAGAAGTTAGGAACAGGAAGGGGTCAATAACTTTACGGGGTGTTTTTTATAGACCAACTAATAGTAACAGGGACATCAAGGAGCAGAAAGGGAGACAGATTCTGGAAAGGTGTACTAATAACAGGGTTGTCTTGGTGGGAGATTTTAATTTCCCAAATGTAGATTGGCATATCCCTAGAGCAAGGGGTTTAGATGGGGTGGAGTTTGTTAGGTGTGTTCAGGAAGATTTTTTGACACAATATGTAGATAAGCCTACAAGAGGAGAGGCTGTACTTGATCTGGTATTGGGAAATGAACCTGGTCAGGTGTCAGATCTCTCAGTTGGAGAGCATTTTGGAGATAGTGATCACAATTCTATCTCCTTTACCATAGCATTGGAGAGGGATAGGAACAGACAAGTTAGAAAAGTGTTTAATTGGAATAGGGGAAATATGAGGCTATCAGGCAGGAACTTGGAAGCATAAGTTGGGAACAGATGTTCTCAGGTAAATGTACAGCAGAAATGTGGCAAATGTTTAGGGGATATTTGCGTGGTGTTGTGCCTAGGTACATTCCATTGAGACAGGGAAAGGTTGGTAGGGTACAGGAACTGTGGTGTACAAAGGGTGTTGTAAACCTAGTCAAGAAGAAATGAAGAGCATACGAAAGGTTCAAAAAACTAGGTAATGGTAGACATCTGGAAGATTATAAGGCTAGCAGGAAGGAGTTTAAGAAAGAAATTAGAGAGCCAGAAGGGGCCATGAGAAGGCCTTGGCAAGCAGGATTAAGGAAAACCCCAAGGCATTCTACAAATATGTGAAGAACAAGAGGATAAGACATGAGAGAATAGGACCAATCAAGTGTGACAGTGGAAAAATGTGTATGGAACTGGAGGAGATAGCAGAGATACTTAATGACTACTTTTCTTCAGTATTCACTATGGAAAATGATCTTGGCGATTGTAGGGATAACTTACAGTGGACTGAAAAGTTTGAGCATGTAGATATTAAGAAAGTGGATGTGCTGGAATTTTTGGAAAGCATCAAGTTGGATAAGTCACCTGGACCAGACGAGATGTACCCCAGGCTACAGTGGGAGGCAAGGGAGAAGATTACTGAGCCTCTGGCGATGATCTTTGCATCATCAATGGGGATGGGAGAGGTTCCGGAGTATTGGAGGGTTGTGGATGTTGTTCCATTATTCAAGAAAGGGAGTAGAGATAGCCCAAGAAATTATAATCTTACTTCAGTGGTTGGTAAGTTGATGGAGAAGATCCTGAGAGGTAGGATTTATGAACATTTGGGGAGGCATAATATGATTAGGAATAGTCAGCATGGCTTTGAGAAAGGCAGGTCATGCATTACGAGTCTGATTGAATTTTTTGAGGATGTGACTAAACACATTAATGAAGGTAGAGCAGTAGATGTAGTGCATATGGATTTCAGCAAAGCATTTGATGAGCTACCCCATACAAGGCTTATTGAGAAAGTAAGGAGGCATGGGATCCAAGGGGACATTGCTTTATGGATCCAGAATTGGCTTGCACACAGAAGGCAAAGAGTGGTTGTAGACGGGTCATATTCTGCATGGAGGTCGGTGACCAGTGGTGTGCCTCAGGGATCTGTTCTGGGACCCCTACTCTTCGTGATTTTTAAAAATGATCTGGATGAAGAAATGGAGGGATGGGTTAGTAAATTTGCTGATGACGCAAAGGCTGGAGGTGTTGTGGATAGTGTAGATGGTTGTCAGAAGTTACAGCGGAACATTGATAGGATGCAAAACTAGACTGAGAAGTGGCAGATGGAGTTCAATACAGATAAGTGTGAAGTGGTTGATTTTGGTAGGTCAAATATGATGACACAATATAGTATTAATGGTAAGACTTTTGGCAGAGTGTGGAGGATCAGAGGGATCTTAGTGTCTGAGTCCATAGGACACTCAAAACTGCTGCGCAGATTGACTCTGTGGTTAAGAAGGCATATGGTGCATTGGCCTTCATCAATCATGGGATTGAGTTTAATAGCCGAGAGGTAATGTTGCAGCTGTATAGGACACTGGTCAGACCCCACTTAGAGTACTGTGCTCAGTTCTGGTCGCCTCACTACAGGAAGGATGTGGAAATCATAGAGAGGGTGCAGAGGAGATTTACAAGGATGTTGCCTGGATTGGGGAGCATGCCTTATGAGAATAGTTTGAGTGAACTCGGCATTTTTTCCTTGAAGTGGCGGAGGATGAGAGGTGACCTGATGGAGGTGTATAAGATGATAAGAGGCATTGATTGTGTGGATAGTCAGAGGCTTTTTCCCAGGGCTTAAATGGCTGACACAAGAGGGCACAGTTTTAAGGTGCTTGGAAATAGGTATTTTGTGGTACTTTGTGGACTGAAGTGTCTGTATTGTGCTGTAGGTTTTCTATGTTTCTATGTTGGATGTTTGTTAGTATTTGTTATGTATAGGTTTTCATAAACTTAATTGAATTTCTTTATTTTCCTGTAAATGCCTGCAAGAAAATGAATATTAAGGTAGTATATCATGAAGCATACATATTTTGAGAATAAATTTACTTTAAACTTTAAACTTTGACTTTGTCCGGACCAACCTTATTGCCTGTCGACTCTAAGCCCGTTTGCCTGCACTAGGCTGTTCTCCCTTCAGCCGTATGACCAAGAGCCTTTTAAACACTGTGGTTAATATAGAGGAATGCTTCTCAACCTTTGTTCACTCATGACACACTTGTGACTTTTATTTACCTCTGTGGCCCCCCACCCTCCATTGTCCAAAGGGTCTCAGCCCAAATCGTGGACTGTACTCCTTTCCATAGATGCTACCTGGCCTGCTGAGTTCCTCCAGCATTTTGTGTGTTTTGCACAGATTTCCAGCATCTGCAGATTTGCTTTTGGTTGCTCCATTGTCTCTGGTTAGTTGCTAAAGTTTTTGGTCCACTGTACCAATGAGTCTAATATACAGTCAATATTTATGTTTTATCAGGTTCAAAGCTGAAATTTCAAAGTTTATAGCAAATTTATTATTAAAGTACATACTTGTCTCCATATACAACCCTGAGATTCATTTTCTTTTGGGAATACTCAGCAAATCTGTAGAATAGTAACTGTAACAGGATCAGTGAAAGATTATTCAGAGTGCAGAAGACAACAAACTGTGCAAATGCAAATGTAAATAAATAGTAATAAATAACAAGAACTTGAGATCTTGAGATAAAAAGTCCTTGAAAGTGAGTTCACTGGTTGTGGGAACATTTCAATGACGGGGCAATTGAGCCCACTTTTACTCGAGAGTCTGATGGCTGAGGGGTAGTAACTGCTCTTGAACCTGGTGATACAAGTGCTGAGGGTCCTGTACTTTCTTCCTGATGACAGCAGCAAGAAGAGAGCGTGACCTGGGTGGTAGGGATCTCTGATGATGGATAGATGCTGCCGATCCATATTATTCTATGTTAAATAAAACTATTTCGAAGTTCTGAATAAGATACTATTTTAATGATATATGATATTCTTCCAACCAACAATGAAAAAGCGCTTAATATTGTTTCTTTGGGTAATAATATAGGACAATCAGCTGCATAATTGTTGATCAACCTTGCTACCGACAGCCCTGCCAGTCTGCAGTTTGTGATATGGAGTTGGACGTGAAGCGGGACAGGCTCACCTCAAGTAGGTGAAGCTGTTTTGCTACTTCACGTGCATCATCTAGCATTTTATTCAGGGTTCCAATTAAGTTACATATACTCTTTTTTTTTTATTTAAATGTTTTAGTAATATAACATTAAAACAGTAAACTTATCGTGGCCCAGTCAGAAACTCCTGTGGCCCCAGTTTCTTGATTTTTTTTACGTTTGGTCCCTATGAAATCCAGGATGGCTCATGTTGAGAACCACTGGTGTAGACAGTTGTCATAGATTACAATAGAGTCAATGTTCAAGGTTCAAAGTAAAATTTGTTATCAGAGTACATACATGTCACCACATACAATCCTGAGATTTTTTTTCTGCGGGCATACTTAGCAAATCTATAGAACAGTAACTTTAACCTATAAACATCAGTCACCGTTAACCATAAACAAATTGTGCAAATGCAGATATAAATAAATTTCAATAAATAACGAGCATGAAATAACAATATAACGGAGTCCTTAAAGGAGTGTAGCTATTCCCCTTTGTTCAAGAGCCTGAAGGGGAGGTAACTGTTCTTGAACCTGGTCAAACACGAGGAATTCTGCAGATGCTGGAATTTCAAGCAACACACATAAAAGTTGCTGGTGAACGCAGCAAGCCAGGCAACATCTGTAGGAAGCGGTACAGTCGACGTTTCGGGCCAAGACCCTTCATCAGGACTAACTGAAAGAAGAGATAGTAAGAAATTTGAAAGTGGAAAGGGGAGGGGGAGATCCCAAAAGGATCTTATTTACCCCTCAATCGTGACCCCACTAAGGAGGATACCTCCTCTTATTTACCCTTCGATCGTGACCCCACTAAGGAGCACCAGGCCATTGTCTCCCACACCATCACTGACTTTATCCGCTCAGGGGATCTCCCATCCACTGCTACCAACCTTATAGTTCCCACACCCCGCACTTCCCGTTTCTACCTCCTACCCAAGATCCACAAACCTGCCTGTCCTGGCCGACCTATTGTCTCAGCTTGCTCCTGCCCCACCGAACTCATTTCTGCATACCTCGACACTGTTTTATCACCCCTTGTTCAATCCCTTCCGACCAATGTTCGTGACACTTCTCACGCTCTTAAACTTTTCGATGATTTTAAGTTCCCTGGCCCTCACCGCTTTATTTTCACCATGGATGTCCAGTCCTTATATACTTCCATCCCCATCAGGAAGGTCTCAAAACTCTACGCTTCTTTTTGGATTCCAGACCTAATCAGTTCCCCTCTACCACCACTCTGCTCCGTCTAGCGGAATTAGTCCTTACTCTTAATAATTTCTCCTTTGGCTCCTCCCACTTCCTCCAAACTAAAGGTGTAGCTATGGGCACCCCTATGGGTCCTAGCTATGCCTGCCTTTTTGTTGGGTTTGTGGAACAATCTATGTTCCATGCCTATTCTGGTATCTGTCCCCCACTTTTCCTTCACTACATCGACGACTGCATTGGCGCTGCTTCCTGCACGCATGCAGAACTCGTTGACTTTATTAACTTTGCCTCCAACTTTCACCCTACCCTCAAGTTTACCTGGTCCATTTCCGACACCTCCCTCCCCTTTCTAGATCTTTCTGTCTCTGTCTCTAGAGACAGCTTATCCACTGATGTCTACTATAAGCCTATTGACTCTCACAGCTATCTGGACTATTCCTCTTCTCACCCTGTCTCTTGCAAAAACGCCATCCCCTTCTCGCAATTCCTCCGTCTCCGCCGCATCTGCTCTCAGGATGAGGCTTTTCATTCTAGGACAAGGGAGATGTCTTCATTTCTTAAAGAAAGGGGCTTCCCTTCCTCCATTATCAACTCTGCTCTTAAACGCATCTCCCCCATTTCATGTACATCTGCTCTCACTCCATCCTCCCGCCACCCCACTAGGAATAGGGTTCCCCTGGTCCTCACCTACCATCCCACCAGCCTCCGGGTCCAACATATTATTCTCCGTAACTTCCGCCACCTCCAACGGGATCCCACCACTAAGCACATCTTTCCCTCCCCCCATCTCTCTGCATTCCGCAGGGATCGCTCCCTACACAACTCCCTTGTCCATTCGTCCCCTCCATTCCTCCCCACTGATCTCCCTCCTGGCACTTATCCGTGTAAGCGGAACAAGTGCTACACATGCCCTTACACTTCCTCCCTTACCACCATTCAGGGCCCCAAACAGTCCTTCCAGGTAAGGCAACACTTCACCTGTGAGTCGACTGGGGTGATATATTGTGTCCGGTGCTCCCGATGTGGTCTTTTATATATTGGCGAGACCCGATGCAGACTGGGAGACCGCTTTGCTGAACACCTACGCTCTGTCCACCAGAGAAAGCAGGATCTCCCAGTGGCCACACATTTTAATTCCACTTCCCATTCCCATTCTGACATGTCTATCCACGGCCTCCTGTACTGTAAAGATGAAGCCACACTCAGGTTGGAGGATCAACACCTTATATTCCGTCTGGGTAGCCTCCAACCTGATGGCATGAACATCGACTTCTCTAACTTCCGCTAGGCCCCACCTCCCCCTCGTACCCCATCTGTTACTTATTTTTATGCACACATTCTTTCTCTCACTCTCCTTTTTCTCCCTCTGTCCCTCTGAATATACCTCTTGCCCATCCTCTGGGTCCCCCCCCCCTTGTCTTTCTTCCCGGACCTTCTGTCCCATGATCCTCTCGTATCCCCTTTTGCCAATCACCTGTCCAGCTCTTGGCTCCATCCCTCCCCCTCTTGTCTTTTCCTATCATTTTGGATCTCCCCCTCCCCCTCCAACTTTCAAATCCCTTACTCACTCTTCCTTCAGTTAGTCCTGACGAAGGGTCTCGGCCTGAAACGTCGACTGCACCTCTTCCTAGAGATGCTGCCTGGCCTGCTGCGTTCACCAGCAACTTTGATGTGTGTTGCTTGAATTTCCAGCATCTGCAGAATTCCTGTTGTTTCCATTACCTTTTGTTGGATTTTTCATTCAAAGGCATTGATGTTTCCGTATTGTGTCATAATGCAGTCAGTTAGTACATTTTCCACTACAAGTCTATAGAAGTTTGCCAAGGTTTTTTCTGACGAGCCAAAATTCTGCGGACTCCTGAGGAAGCAGATGCACTGTTGTGCTTTCTTTGTAGTAATATTTTTATGATGGCTCTAGGACAGGTACTCTGAGATAGTGACACACAGGAATTTAAATTTACTGACCCCCTCCACTTCTGATCCTCCGATGGTTATTGGCTCATGGTTTCCCTCTCCTGAAGTCTACAATCAGTTAAACATAGAAACATAGAAATACAGGCACTTCAGCTCACAATGCTGTGCCGAACATGAACTTTAGAAATTACCTAGGGTTACCCATAGCCCTCTATTTTTCTAAGCTCCATGTACCTATCCAGGAGTTTCTTAAAAGACCCTATCGTATCTACCTCCAGCACCATCGCCGGCAGCCCATTCCACGTATTCACCATTCTCTGCGTAAAAATCTTACCCCCGACATCTCCTCTGTACCTACTTCCAAGCACCTTAAAACTGCCTCCTCTTGTAGCAGCCATTTCAGCCCTGGGAAAAAACCTCTGACTATCCACACAATCAATGGCTCTCGTCATCTTATACACCTCTATCAGGTCAGCTCTCATCCTCCAAGTTCCTTGGTTTTATTGACCTTGAGTGAGAGGTTGTTGTTATTACACCACTCAGACAAGTTTACAATCTTCCTCTTGATAATGATTCATCACCACCTTTGATACAGCCCACAACAGTGGTGTCATCAGCAAACTTGTATAAGCTGTTGGAGATGTACTTACCAACTCAGTCTTAAGTGTAAAGTGAGTAGAGCAGGGAGCTAAACACACATCCCTGTAATGCTCCTGTGCTGATGGACATTGTGAAGGATATGTTTTTGACAATGCATGAGACCGTAAGACATAGGAGCAGAATTAGGCCATTTGGCCCATCAACTCTGCTCCACCATTCAATCATGGCTGATCCTTTCTTCCCCTCCTCAGCCCCGCTCCCCGGACCCCTCCCCATAACCTTTGATGTTGTGGCCAAGCAAGAGCCCATCAAGCTTTGTCTTATGTATACCCAATCACCTGGCCTCCACTAATGCCTGTGGTAATAAACTTCACAAATTCACCACAAACTGGCTTCAGAAATTTCTCTGCATCTGTTTTAAATGGACGCCCCTCTATCCTGAGGCTGTGCCCTTTTATCCTAGACTTCCCCACCATGGGAAACATCCTTTTCACATCTACTCTGTCTAGGCCTTTCAACATTCGAAAGGTTTTAATGAGATCCCCCCTCATCCTTCCAAATTACAGCGGGTACAGATCCAGAGCCATCAAACATTCCTTGTATGATAACTGTTTAATTCCTGGAATTATCCTTGTGAACCTCCTCTAAACCCTCTCCAATGCCAGCACATCTCTTCTAAGATAAGGTCCCCAAAACTGTTCACAATACTCAAGGTGAGGCCTCACCAGGGCCTTATAAAGCCTCAGCATCACAGCCTTGCTCTTGTTTTCTAGACCTCTTGAAATGAATGCTAACATTGTATTTGCCTTCCTCATAACCAACTCTACCTGCAAGTTAACCTGCAATCCGAACTGATTGGGGATCTACAAGTGAGGAAATCCAGGTCCAATTGCACAAGGGGATATTGAGGCTCAGGTCTTGGAGTTTACTGATTAGTTTTGAGGGGATGATGGTGTTAAATGCCGAGCTGTAATCAATAAAGAGCACTCTGATGTGTGCTTCTTTCATGTCTAGATGTTCTAGGGTTGTGTGAAGTGCAAAGGAGATAACATCTGCCTAGACCTGTTGTTTCCGCCTGCAAATTGGAGCCATTCAGACTGGAACTGATATGCTTCAATGCAAGTCTCTCAAAACATTTCATCACGGTGGATATAAGTGCCACTGGACAATAGTCATTAAGACAGGTCACCATACTCTTCTTGGGCACTGGTACAATTGAAGCCTGTTTGAAACAGGTGGGTACCACACACTGCCGGAACGAGAGGTTGGAGATAACCGTGAATACACCAGCCAGTTTGTCAGCACAGGTCTACAGTATTCAGCCAGAAAGCATCCAGACCAAATGTTTTCCTTGGATTCATTCTCCTGAAGGCAGCCCGCAAGTCATCTTCAGATACTGAGACCAAAGGATCGTCAGGAAATATAGGAGTGCGCAATGGTTCCTCCCTGTTCTGGTGATCAAAGGATGCATCGAAGGAATTGAGCTCATATGGAAATGAAGATCTGCTATCTCCTATGCTGTAAGATTTAATTCTATAGGAAGTTATGGCATTCAATTCCTGCCACAGCTGTCGAGCATCCCTCATTGATTACAGATTTGATTATTGCTTACAGGTTTTTCACCTGGCACCTACCAGCCTTCTCCTTCCCTCTCTCCCCCCACCTTCTTTATAGGGCCCCTGCCCCCTCCCTCTTCAGTCCTGACGAAGGGTCTCGGCCCGAAATGTTGACTGTTTGTTTCCACAGATGCTGCCCAAACTGCTGAGTTCCTCCAGCGTGTTGTGCGTGTTGCTTTGACCCCAACATCTGCAGAGTATTTTGTGTTCACGATTACAGTCTAGTCTGAAATCCCCACTTTGGCCAAGAGATAGATTTCCAAAGATCATACTGCACTTCTTTTTTTTTCCTGTTTTAAAATAATTTTTTAAATTCAATTTTCAAACTTGATTACATAGAATAATATCTACCCTCCCCCTTTCCCTTAACTGTTCCCCCCGATACATACACCTACCTAAAAAAAAGAAAAAAAGAGAAAAAAAAACAGAAAAGAAAGAAAGACTGCCTGAATATTGGAAGATCTCCACATGCTCCATGGGATTCGAAATAAATTTAATATATGTATTTGTTTCTTTCCCCAAAGGACCAACATCTTTATCATCGGAGCATCTATACATACAATCCTATCTTCTGTAAATAAGGGTGCCAAATATTCAAAAATGTATCATATTTATTACTTAAATTATAAGTAATTTTTTCAAGTGGAATACAGCTAAAGATTTCATTATTCCAACGACCTATACTTAAAACCAAATCCGATTTCCAAGTAACTGCAATAGCCTTTTTGGCTACTGCCAATGCAATTTTTATGCATTCTTTCTGATATTTATTTAATTTAAGTTTCGGTTTTATCCCTTCAATGTCACCTAATGAAAATAATATTGGCTTATGTGGAAGTTGAGTTCCAATAATTTGTTCCAATAAAACCCTTAAATTTATCCAAAAAGGTTGAATTTTGGAACAGGACCAAGTAGAATGTAAAAAAGTACCAATTTCTTGATTACACCGAAAACATTGATCAGATAACTTTGAATTTAATCTGTTTATTTTTTGCAGTGTAATATATAATTGATGTAAAAAATTATATTGTACTAAACTGAGTCAAACATTTATTGTATTTGTCATACTGTCAAGACATAGTCTTGGCCAACTTGTTTCATCAATATTAATATTCAAATCCATTTCCCATTTTTGTCTTGACTTATGGATTTCCTGTTTAAGTGTCTGTTTTTAAATCAGATTATACATAAAAGAAGTAAATTTTTAAATTTTTCCCTTTTTGAATTAAAGTTTCAATTTCATTAGGTTTCCGCAATAGCATTGTTTGACCCAGTTTATCTCATAAAAAAGCCCTTAACTGAAAATAACAAAATAAAGTGTTATTTGATATTTTATATTTATTCTTTAATTGTTTAAATGACATCAATATACCTCTTTCATAACAGTCTCCTACGTACCGTGCTTCCTGTGGCACTCTTGATCTGTAGACTTGAATGCTTCTGATCTGTCTCTCAGCGGGCTCCAGATTTCATTGTTCATCATGGCTTCTGACTGGGGTAAACCTTGAACTATTTCATGGGGCATACTCATCTACAGCTGCTTTAATAAAGTCTGTAACCCTGGTGTCCTCAGATGAGTTTCTGAACACGGGCCAGTCCACTGACTCGTGGCAATTCTGTAACCGTTCCTCAGCCTCCTGTGACCACCTCTTGGTTGTCCTGATCTCTGGAGCCTCGCTCTTTAGGCTTTGTCTGTACGAAAGTAGCAGGAGTATAGCCAAGTGATCTGACTTAGCAAAATGCGGTCTCCGGAAGGAAGTAATCTTTATCGTAGAGCAGAAGTGGTCTAACATGTTGGGACCTCTGGTGCAACAGGTTACGTGCTGGTGATAATTGGGTGGAGCTCTCTTCAAACAGGACTGATTAAAGTCATCAACTGTAATTTGAAATGCATCGGGATCAGCTGCTTCTTGTTTACAGACAGCATCATGCAGTTTTGCGAGTGCTTGCTTCTAATCAGACACTGGTGTATGAGAACTCTCAAGGCAAATAGAACGGTCTACATTTAATGATTAGTTGTTCAAAGCCAGAGAAACAAGAAGTTGGCATGACCCCAATGTTCATGCACCAACGAGAATTGACTATAAAGCATTTCTCCTTACTAGAATTCTAGTTCCGATCCATTCTGAAAATCGTAGAACCTTCTGTTTGGATAGCTGCATCTGGTGCATTCACTCTTAACCTGGTCTCAATGCAACAAACAAATGAGACCTGCCTCATCTGCCTCTAATGCAGCAGCCTTGCCCTGAGATCATCAATCTGATTTTCAAGTGACTGGACATTCGCCAACAAGATGGTCAGTAGGGGAGGCCTCATCGCACTGCGCTTCAGCCTGGTTTGAATCCCGCCTCTCCTGCTGTGTTTTCAACCATGGGAAGACCCCTAAAGGTGCCATGCTTAACTGCTCCGCATTGAACCGTTGAAGGTGAAATCTGAAGATCATTGATGCAATTTCGTAGTCCATTGTTAAGAGGAAATTTACATGCTGCAGATTGCAATGCAAGTATTTTAAGAGGACTCTATTTAAGAGGAAAACTGATACAATTTCCTGCAGTGCACAGAGAGTTGCCGGTGTATGCCGGTGTCATAGACAGGCTGCAGGCAGAGGTGAAGGCAAGAGAAGACGGGAGCAAGGAAAGTTCTGATGTCTGATCAATTTAAGTGCCAGACTGAATTGGAAAGGTCAGGTACAAGTTGAATTGTGGTGATGGGATCCAGGCCCCAGAGTGAGGAACGATCTGATGCTTGGATAATTTAAGCTCTGGTCAAGATTGTAAAGTTCCAAGCTGTTGGGACCGGAGGCCAGGGACTGGCCGATTCTGTTCACTGCTCCACGATGTTTACTCAGCTCTGCATTGAACTGAGGATGTGGCTTACTCCAGCTGCAGTGATACCTGGCTTTGTGTCTTTCGTAAAACAAGTTCTGAATGCTATTTGCTTATTTTTATTGTTTGCACAATTTGTTTTTTTTTACCCTCTCTCTGTGCATTGGGTGCTTGACGGTCTTTTTTTTAATAGGTTCTTTTGGGATTTCTTTGATCTGTGGCTGCCCGTATGGAGAAAAATCTCAAGGTTTTACATAGTATACATACTTTGATAATAAATGAACTTTGAACTTTGAAGTGGCAAATGGTGCTCAATCCAGAACCATGTGATGTGATACATTTTGGAAGGTCAAACTTGAAGGCTGTACAAGATCAATGGCAGGATCCTTAGCAGGGTGGAGTAGCAGAGGGATATTGGGGTCCAAGTCCATAGATCCCTCAAAGCTAATAGTGTGGCTAAGACATATAACGTATTGACTTTCATTAGTGGATGGATTGAATTCAAGAGCAGTGAGGTACTGTTGCAGCTCTATGGAATCCTGGCCAGACCACACTTTGGGCATTGTGGTACTGTGTTCAGTTCTGGTCATTTCACTATAGAAAGGACATGGAAGCTTTCAAGAGGGTGCAGAAGATGCTGCCAGGAATAGAGAACCCACCTTCCCCTTCACCTGATTTCCCCTATCACCTATCAGCTTATACTCCCTTACTCTCCTTCAATTCTTATTCTGGCTTCTTCCTCCTTCCTTTCCAGTCCCAATGAAGAGTCTCAGCCTGAATAATTGACTGCTTATCCCTCTCCCTGGATGCTGCCTAACCTGCTGGGTTCCTCCAGCATTTTACGTGTGTTACTCTGGACTTCCCAAATCTGCAGAATCTTTTGTGTTTATGATTTGCACTAATCCCATCCAACATCCAACATCCAAGATTCAAATTCAGAATCAGAATCAAAATTCAGAATTAGAATTAGAATTGTTTATCGTTATTCTTCAGTACACGAGTGTAAAGGAGAACAAAATGGCTCACACACCACAAAAAGTCGCAACTGAACCGAACCGAACCTAAGAGATTCTGCTGATGCTGGAAATCCAGAGCAGCACACACAAAGTACTGGAAGAACTCAGCAAGTCAGACAGCATCTATGGAAATGAATAAACAACCGACATTTCGGGCCAGGACTCTTCATTAGGTCCCCCATCTGATCCAGCTGAGGAAAGTCCAAAATTCCAAGTAAATTTATTATTATTGTACATATCTGTCACCATATACTGCTCAAAGATTCATTTTCTTGTGGGCATTCACAGTAAATACAGTAGAATCAATGAAAAACCACACCCAACAGGACGGACAAATAACCAATGTTCAAAAGAAAACACATTGTGCAAATACAGAAAGAAAAAATTGTAAATAATAATAATAAATAAGCAATAAATATCGAGAACATGGAGTGAATAATCCTTGAAAGTGAGTCCACAGGTTGTGGGAACAGTTCACTGACGGGACAAGTGAAGTTATCTCCTCTGAAAAAGGATTTAGTGTTTTCCTGGCGTATGTGATGAACGAACTCTTCTCGGGGTACAGGTATCAATTCTAACTGACAGGTCAGTGACAAACTCTGCTATCTCCAGAGATGAAGATGGCAGAGTTTGTTATCGAAACGTTGATTAAAATTTATAATTACACCCGGCTAGAAGACTGAGAACAGTTTGTCCCCTCTAGTTCAGGAGCCTGATAATTGAGGGGTAATAATTGTTCCTGAACTTGACTGTGTGGATCCTACGTCCTCTGTACCTTCTTCCTGATGGCAGGAGCCAGAGCATGGCTTGGTCAGGGTGGTGGGAATCCTTGATGATGGATGCTGCTTTCCTGCAACAGCGCACCATGTAGATGTGCTCAATGGTGGGGAGGGCTTTACCTATAAGACCATAAGACAGTAAGACAAAGGAGCAGAAGTCAGCCTTTCGGCCCATCGAGTCTGCTCCACCATTTTATCATGAGCTGATCCATTCTCCCATTTAGTCCCACTCCCTCGCCTTCTCACCATAACCTTTGATGCCCTGGCTGCTCAGATACCTATCAATCTCTGCCTTAAATACACCCAATGACTTGGCCTCCACTGCTGCCCGTGGCAACAAATTCCACAGATTCACCACCCTCCGGCTAAAAAAAATTTCTTCAAATCCCTGCCCTGAATGGGCGCCCTTCAATCCTGAAGTCATGCCCTCTCGTACTAGACTCCCCCACCATGGGAAACAACTTTGCCACATCCACTCTGTCCATGCCTTTCAACATTCGAAATGTTTCTATGAGGTCCCCCCTCATTCTTCTAAACTCCAAGGAGTACAGTCCAAGAGCGGACAAACGTTCCTCATATGTTAACCCTCCAATTCCCTGTGATGGACTGGGCATTATCCAGTACTTTTTATAGGATTTTCCGTTCAAGAGCGTTGGTGTTTCCATACCAGGTCGTGATATGGACATGTGGTGCGGAGTGGTGAGAACAGCACCACTCTCCAACAATTAACAACTTTCATGGCAAGACTTCGTATAACATGAACCACTTCCCAAACCCTACGGGCCATCACTCAGAGAAGATAAGATTCACCATTGTTCTCTATGCATCAGCAAAGCTTTGGGCCATCAGAGAAGAAAAATGTTTTGATCGTTAAGACCTCAAACAATATACATCATGGTTTCCTGGGTAATGGTTGTATTATTAGAGATATTTCATGTACAGTCAGTGGCCACTTTATTAGGTATCTCCTGCTGCTGTAGAAGGTTCAATTTGTTGTGTTTTCAGAGATGCTCTTCTGCACACTGCTGTGGTAACATGTGGCTATAATTGAGTTACTGTCACCTTCCCTTCAGCTTGAACCAATCTGGCCTCTCTCATTACCAAAACAGTTATGCCCACGGAACCGCAGCTCACTGGATGTTTCTTTTTGTTTCTTTGTTTTTGTACCATTCCCTGTAAACTCTAGAGAATTTTGAATGTTGAATATTGTGTATGAAAATTCCTGGAAACCAGCAGTTTCTGAGATACTCAAACCACCCTGTCTGGCACCAACAATCATTCCATGGTCAAAGTCACTTAGATCACACTTCTTTCCCATTCTGATACTTGGCCTGAACAACAGCTGAACCTCTTGATCATGTCTGCATGTTTTTGTACATTGAGTTGTTGTCACATGATTGACTGATTAGATATTTGCATTAGCGAGCAGGTGTAAAGGTGTACCTAATAAAGTGGCCACTGAGTGTATATAAAGGTGGTAGTATTAAAGAAGATTTGGATTTATAAATCAGAATTAAGGACTTCACAATCAACAAACCATTTATGTCGTAGCACCACTATGGAGAGGAGCAGGGAATAAATAAGTACATAGCAGGGACAGAAGTTACCAGGAGATAAGGTGCTGAGATCGGTGTACAATAGCACGTACTTGATAATTTCTCATTTAGTTCAGTGCAGCTCAGATATATCAATAATTCTTGGCATTTACAGTTTCCTGACTATCTTGAAGGAAACTAGATTTGGCAGATAGTAATATAAATTAATATTTGAATTAAAGTTGTTACTTCAAACCTAATCTAATATATTTCACACAGTAATCTCTCAAGAGCCAATATCGAAAGGTTCCTGGTGTCCATCTATTGCTCCTGTTTCTAAATGGATTAGGGGCTCTCTATTAAGCCTCTCTGTTACGAGCTGTCAATTTCAACAGCAGGACCTCCAGCCAGATCGAGCCCTTTACAGAACTGGCCTTTTATTCCTGAAATGCACTTCCTCTGCGAGCCATTTCACTTCCCCTATAACAGATCCATTAACACTAATAGTGCCAACAATCATCTCCCTAAATCACCACCCATTAAGACCATAACGCCATAAGATCTGGGAGTAGAATTAGGCCATTTGACCCATCAGGTCTGCTCCACTGTTAAATCACGGCTGATTGTTTCTTTTCTCAAATCCATTCTCCAGTTATTTCTCCATGAGACCATCAGACATAGGAGCACAATTAGGCCATTCAGCCCATCGTTCCTGCTCCACCATTCAATCATGACTGATTTCTTTCCTTCAACCCCATTCTTCTGCCTTCACTTCTTAACTCTTGACCCCTTTACCAATTAAGAAACTATCAATCTCTACCAATGACTTGGCTGGTATATCCCTCTATGGCACCAGATTCCATAGGCGTATCACCCCCTGGTTGAAGAATTAGCCTACTGACTCAGTCAACATGGATTCACAGACTGTATGGCTAACAAAATAATTTTCCTTTCTTCAATTCTCACTCCTTGACCTCCTCCATTCCCACTATCCACAGAACTCAATATTCTGGCCTGAGACTATTCAATCTACATACCCTCTATCTTCACTACGCCGGAGAGTGTTGTCACTTTGTGGAGCACCTTGGTTCAGTCCATAGGGATAACCCTGAGCTTCTTCTTGCCTGACACTTTAAGACCAGAAGACAGACCATAAGACAGAGGAGCAGAAGTTGGCTATTTGGCCCATCGCGTCTGCTCCGCCATTTTATCATGAGCTGATCCATTCTCCCATTTAGTCCCACTCCCGCTCCTTCTCACTATAACCTTTGATGCCCTGGCTGCTCAGATATCTATCAATCTCTGCCTTAAATACACCCAGTGACTTGGCCTCCACTGCTGCCCCACCCAACTCCAATACTGACCCATTGGTTGGTGTCTTCCCTTAGACTGAGGCATTGGCAAGACCGCACTTGGAGTATTGTGAGCAGTTTTGGGCCCCTTACCAGGGTCTGGATTAGGTTCATCTGAATGATTCTAAGAATGAAAGAATTAACAATTAAGGGCATTTGTTGGCTCTGGGCCTGTGCTCACTGGAGTTTAGAAGATTGAGGGGGAATCTCATTGAAACTTATTGAATATTGAAAGGCCTAAGAGTAATCATGGAATGGATGTTTCCTATAGTGGGAGAGTCTAGGACCAGAGAGCACAGCCTCAGAATAGAACAGGGTTCCCAACTTGGAGTACATGGACCCCTTGCTTAATACCCCTGGAATATGAACCAATCCTCACAGAGGGATCAGAAGTGGAGAGAGTGAGCAATTTCAAGCTCCTGTGTGTCAAGGTCTCTGAGGATCTAACCTGGTCCCGACATATCAATGCAGCTATAAAAAGGCAAGACAGTGGCTATATTTCATTAGGAGTTTAAGGAGATTTGTTTTGTCACCTAAAGCACTTGAAAACTTCTACAGATATACTGTGGAGAGTATTCCTGCAGGCCGCATCACTGTCTGGCATGGGCATGGGCACAAGATCAAAAGAAGCTACAGAAAGTTGTAAAATTATCCAGCTCCATCATGGGTACTAGTTTCCATAGTATCCACGACATCTTCAAGGAGTGGTGCCTCAGAAAAGCAGAGTCCATTATTAAAGATCCCCACCACCCAGGACATGCCCTCTTCTCATGTTTAACATCAGGCCGGAGGTACAGAAGCCTGAAGGCACACACTCAGTGATTCAGGACCAGTTTCTTCCCCTCTGCCATCCAATTCTTAAATGGACATTAAACCCATGATCACTACCTTTTTTTTATTTCTGTATCTGCACAATTTTTAATTTAGCTATTCATTATACATATTTAAGCACTTACATTAATTGATTTACTTATTTATTCTCTATATTTATCATGTATTATATGTACTGCTGCCACTAACTTAACAAATTTCATGACGTGCTGATGATATTAAACCTGATTTTGATTCTGGTTCTGATTCTGAATAGAAGGACATTCCTTTAGAACAGAAATGAGGGAGAATTTCTTTAGCCAGAGGATGATGAATCTGTGGAATTCTTTGCCACAGATGGGTGTGGAGGCCAAGTCATTAGGTATATTTAAAGCAGAGGCTGATAGATAGATTTATAATTAGTCAGGGTATCAAAGAAGGCATGAGAATGGGGTTGAGAAGGATAATAAATCAGCCATGATAGAATGGTGGAGCAGACTCAATGGGTTGAATTGTCTACTTCTGCTCCTATGTCTTATGGTCTTATGGTCTTACTGTTGTAATGAGGCCCATCACAAGCTTGAGGAACAGCACTTGATCTTCCAATTCTACATATAACAGCCTTTTGGATTCAATACTTTGAGGTAACTTGATTTCTTTGATCAATCATCCTTCTGTGATATTGGCTCAGTTTGATTTTTTAAAACTATTTTGTTTTTTTTTGCTCTGGAATGGGAGGACAAGTACTGCCTGACCTTCCAGGCACAGCTTTCTGCTTTACATTTTGCACCTTCTGAATTATTGTATCTATGTTCTCACTTTCTAACTGTTGTTCAGCTTCCAAGTTCCTGGGTGTCAACATCGCAGAAAGTCTATCCTAGGCCCAACATATTGATGCAATCATGAAGAAGGCAGATTAGCAGCTCTATAAAACTCTGGTTAGGCCACACTTGGAGTACTGTGTCCATTTCTGGTTGTCTCACTATAGGAAGGATGTGGAAGCATTGGAAAGGGTACAGAGGAGATTTACCAGGATGCTGCCTGGTTTAGAGAGTATGGATTATGATCAGAGATTAAGGGAGCTAGGGCTTTACTCTTTGGCAAGAAGGAGGATGAGAGGAGACATGATAGAAGTATACAAGATATTAAGAGGAATAGATAGAGTGGATAGCCAGCGCCTCTTCCCCAGGGCACCACTGCTCAATACAAGAGGACATGGCTTTAAGGTAAGGGGTGGGAAGTTCAAGGGGGATATTAGAGGAAGGTTTTTTACTCAGAGAGTAGTTGGTGCATGGAATACACTGCCTGAGTCAGTGGTGGAGGCAGATACACTAGTGAAGTTTAAGAGACTACTAGACAGGTATATGGAGGAATTTAAGGTGGGTGGTTATATGGGAGGCAGGGTTTGATGGTCGGCACAACATTGTGGGCCGAAGGGCCTGTACTGTGCTGTACTATTCTATGTATGTTCTCTACTTCATTAGGAGTCAGAGAGAGTTTTGTGTCAGAAATAGGTTTATTATTGCTAACATACAGTACTCTGCAAAAGTGTAAGGCACATACATAAAACTAGGATGCCTAAGTCTCTTGAACAGTACTGTAGTAATTTTATGTATTGCACTGTACTACTGCTGCAAAAAAACATCATGACATACGTGAGTGATGATAAACTTGATTCTGAAATGGGTCTCTGTTGTGGACTGAGAGTGAGAAGGGGACAGGGGGAATGGAATTACGGCTGGGAAAGGGGAAGGGAGAGTGGATGGAGCCGGAAGCACCAGAGAGACGTTCTGTAATGATCAATAAAACAATTGTTTGAATTAATTGATTTTGCTGGGGTCTCAGGGATGGGGTCTGCACCCACACCACGCCCGCTCCTGCCCTGGTGCGCTGTCACCAGCCCAAAACCCATACCACGGCACTTCATCTGCACCATTCCTAATATCCTTTTCTCCTGCCAGATTTACGAAGCTGCTGTCCGCTCCACATTGACAACTACAGTACTGTGCAAAATTCTTCGGCACCCTAGCTGTATGTATGTGCTAAGAGTTTTGCACAGCATTGTATCTCATGAAATTTGTGGCAGCAGACTGGCACGATACATCAAATTTACTGAAAGTTACAATAAGAAATGTATCTCAAAGTAAATAAGTAGTTCAAAAATAAGCCAAAATAGTGAGGTTGGGTTCATGGTTTCATGGATTGTTAAGACATCTGCTGGTGGAGGGGAAGTCCCTAAATGGTTGAATATGTGTCTTCAGGCATCTATAACCTCCTCCTTGATGGTAGTAATATGAAAAGGGCATGCCGTAAGTAGTGGGGGTCCTGAATTATGGATACCTTTCTAAGATATCCTTGTTGCTAGGGAAGCTAGTGTCCATGGGGAGGTGCACGAAATTTCCTACAGATGTACTATGGAAAGCATTCATCACACCCTGTAGGAAGGGTCCAATGTGCAGGAACAAAGAGTCTGCAGAAGGTTGTTGACTGAGTCAGCTCCATCACAGGCACAACCTCCCCACCATTGAGGACATGTTCAAACAGGAAGCATCCATCGTTAAGGACACTCATCATCCAAGACATGCCTTCTTCTCATGACCACCATAGGGACCGAGATCCTTTGGCCCCTTTGGTCCATGGTAACCAAGATGAGCTCGTCCCACCTGCCTGCTTTTGGCCTATATTCCTCTAAACCTTCCCAATCCATGTACCTGCCCAAATCTCTTTTAAATGTTGTAATTATACCAGCCTATAGCATTTCCTCTGACAGCTCATTGCATAGACACATCACCTCCGATATGACAGATTCTCTTCAGATCCCCTTTTCTCTCTCATTTTACCCTAAATATCAAGTTTTAGACTCCCCTACTGTGGCAAGGGAAGTCTAAAGCTCCCAAAGAAATTGTGAAATTATGCCCCTCATAAAATTATAAACACAGATTATGTCATCCGTTGGTCTCCTTTGCTTCACCTCTATGGAAGGAGAAACACCAACTCTTCAAGGGATTGGCAATAAATGCCACTCTTACAGTTTGAACATAGACCGGGCTCCTTGGCCCGTGAAAGTGCAGAAAGTTGGGGACATAACTCAGCACATCATGGAAACCAGCCTCCCCTCCATGGACTCCATCTATACTTCTCACTACCAGCATCATCAAAGACCCCACCCACCCCAGATATTCTATCTTCTCTCTTCTCATATCAGGCAGTAGTTCAGAAGCCTGCAGGCTCATAGCTCCAGCCTCAAGGACAGGTTCTAGTATGCTGTAATAAGACTATTAAATGGTTCCTTGGTGTGATAGGTGGACTCTTAACCTCACGCTCTCTCTCAATATGACCTTGCATTGTAATTTCTCTGTAACTGTTGCACTTTATTCTGCATTGTATTATTGCTTTATCTGATACTACCTCAATGCATTGTCTAATGATTTGATATGTATGAACAGTAGGCAAATAAGTTATTCGTTGTACCTTGGTACATGTGACAATAATAAACCAATTTCAATTCCAATATCAATTATGTTTGCATACTGCATGTATGGCCTAACTGAGAATTTACAGTATATATACTCAATGGCCACTTTATTGGGTATACCTGTACACGGGCTCATTAATGCAAATATCTAACCAGCCATTCATGCGGTAGCAACTCAATACATAAAAGCATGCAACATGGTCAAGAGATTCAGTTGTTTTTCAGACCAAACACCTAAATGGGGAAGAAAGGTGATCTAAGTGAATTTGACTGTTAAATGATTGTTGGTGCCAGACGGTGTGGTTTGAGTATTTCAGGAACTGCTGATCCCCAAGGTTTTCACACACAACGGTCTCTAGCGTTTATAGAGAATTGTGCGAAAAATATCCAGTGAGCAGCAGTGCTGTGGGCAAAAACGCCTTGTTAATCAGAGAGGTCAGAGGAGACTGGCCAGACTGGTTCTGGCTGATGGGAAGGTGACAGTAACTCACACAATCACGTGCTACAACAGTAGTGTGTAGGAGAGCAACTCTGAGCACACAATACACCGAACCTTGAAGTGAATGTGGTACCGCAGCAGAAGACCAGGTTTCACTCCTGTACCTAACAAAGAGGTCACTGAGTGTATGTCTCTCATAACTTTTATAATCTTCTATCAAGTTCCCTGTGAGTCTCTGACACTCTAGAAAAAGCAACCTATGTTTGTCCACGTTCTTCATATAGCTCATTCCCATTAATTCAGGAAGCATCTTGGTAAAACTGTACCTCTTCCAAAGCTCTAGGGTGATCGGAATTTCATACTCAAAGTATGGCCCACAGAGCCCCCATTTCAATCCCAATTCCCCCAGAACAATTTTTGCTGATTTGATTTGACAAATTTTGCTGTATTTTTTGATGTACATGTGACAAATACAGCTAATCTTTCATCCTTAAAAAAAGTACAGCAGTGAAGCATTTTTAAACACAAGAGATTCTGCAGGTGCTGGTAATCCAGAGCAATATACACAAAATGCTGGAGGAACTCAGCAGATCAGATAACACTTTTAAATACATTTTTCTACCGTATAAGATTCCTTAAATAAACACCAATTACATGGCTCAATGCTTATTCCAAGTTACCTTGGGTCTCAGAGAGAAGCAAACACAATCAGGGTGAGCCTGGTCAGAGTCCAGGATGACTTTACTACTCCTCCCTCAAATTAACCATAGGCTTAAAATGGAGACCAACTGTGCTTTTTCGTCTTTTAATGAAAATCCCCAGCATTTTCTGTGGGTCATTTGTAATAGTGAGGGAGAATTAAAAGGAAAAAAGTCAGTATTAGAACTATGACACAGAAGCGAAACAAGGCTATTTGGCCCATCAAGTCTGGCCTGCCACACAATCATGGCTAATTTATTATCCCTCTCAATCCCATTCTCCTGCCTTCTCCCCGTAACCTTTGTCATCCATACTAATCAAGAACCTATCACCTTCTGTTTCAAATATACCCAATGACTTGGCCTCCACAGCCATACGTGGCAATGAATTCCACAGATTCACCATCCTCTGGCTAAAGAAATACCTCCTCATCTCTGTTCTAAAGGGATATATTCTCTGTGGAAAATCTCGTTAAGCCCCTCCTATACAGAAAGAAGTCAGGTGAGATGACTAACCAGAAGAGTAATAGAAAACTGAAGCTCTCTCATGCAAAAGCCATGCATTCTCAGGGTTCTTTAGAGCTACCGAAGAAGGGGCTGATGGGGTTTTTATTGGGCTGGGGTTATCAAGGGATGTGGGACTTCAGATAGCCAAGTGTGGGTGAGACACAGAGGAGACACAATCTTGAGTCAGCCCAATGGGCAGAATGGGCAGAATAGTCTCCCATTTCTACTACAAGTTCTTCCAGAGTCCCACTCTCTACGAGTTGCAAACAAACCCAAACAAAAGGTAAAGGGTCTTGGCCTGAAAGGTCAACTGTTTATTCCCCATAGATGCTACACTTGATCTTAGCCAAAAGGCCGAGAAGCAATTATTCCCCATAGATGCTGACTAAACTTCTGGACTCCTCCCGCACTGTGTGGACAGATGAAACTCCGGGCTGCTTCTGAGGCCAGCAGAGGGCATTTCCTGCTCTGTCAGATTTTGCCTCAAATTCTCACTCACATGTTTCCTGACATTAACGTTTGGGTGCTTGCTGACAGAGCAGCCATTAGTTCAAGCAGCAACTTCTCCTCAGTGACTGAGGATCCAGTTTAGCCTTTCAGAAATGCAATGTTTAGCCACGGGATATACACTGGGTGTATGTTTGTGGTTTTTTGCTGTGGTCGCCCATCCGCTTCAGGGTTCAACCTGTTGCACTTTCAGGAATGCTCTAATGCACACCGCTGTTGTTATTTGAGTTACTGTTGTTATTTGACTTACTGTCATGTTCCTGCCAGCATGAACCAGTCAGGTCATCCTCCTCTGACCTCTCTCACTAACAAGGCATTTTCACCCACAGAACTGATGCTCGCTGGACGGTTTTTGTTTCTCGCACAATTATCTGTAAATTTGAAGAGACTTGTGTGTGTGAAAATCCCAGGAGATCAGCAGTCCATTCCTTGGGCGACGTCTTTCAGAAAGTCAATCATTTCAGCTTTTCTATGCCTTCTACTTATTTTTTTCTATCTGAATTTAGTTTTTCAAACTGTTGGAGTCTGTGACTTACAGTCTGTAGTTCAATCAGGTGAGCGAGCGCTCTGCTGTCCCTGTAAAACTCCAGGAGAGAAATGCGAGCAAAAGCTACCACGAGGAGAAGCTCAGAAATGAGATGACTACATTTCTCGCCGACTAAAGCATTGAGGAAAATTAAAACATCAAGGTAAATTCAGAGGAGAGTGAGCCGGTCTCAGAGAGGCCGCTGGTTCGAGTCGCTGCCATTGTATAGGCTGCTGGTTTGAGTAGCTGCTGTCGGTGGAGCTACTGGGTCCCGATGTTCTTGGAGGTGTTACTGAAATACTGAGATTTACGGATTTTACTGTAGTTTAAACTAACTGCTGTTCATATTGGCCTCTTCAGTTCAATGTTCTTTTGTGTTCTCACTTTCTTATTACTGATTGGTGGGCTGAGGGTTTGTGTGATCTGTTAGTTTTTGTGTGAGGGAGGGGCTGGGGTGTTTGGTGTTTGTGAGATTTGTTTCTTTTTCATTCAACTACTTATATGGTTTTCTGTAATCTATGGCTATCTGGAGAAGACAGAATTCAGAGTTGTATTCTGCATACATACTCCAATAATAAAATGAGCCTTTAAACCTTTGAGTCTCTGAGGTACTCAGACCACCCTGCCTGACAACCACAAACGTTAAAAGTCACTTTGATCACATTTGTTCCCCATTCTGATGTTTGGTCTGAACAACAACTGAACCTCTTGACCATGACTGATACTTTTATGCATTGAGTATCTGCCACATGATTGGCTGATTAGATAGTTGCATTAACAAGCAAGTGTACCTAACAACTGGGTGGTGGGGTAGAGGTATGTCTCTACCATAGAAGGTGTAAGGGGCCCTTTCTCTCCACTAGCCTGGAGGTCACCCTTGGGCAAGGTGTGGAACCTGCTTAGCCTCCAATCAGGCTCACTTGAAGCCATGGGAGCAGCTGGTAGATGGTCGTATGAGAGGCTGATGGACATCACAAGACCATTGACGCCAGGCAGACTATCTCTGAAGAGTATTGATACTGGCTGGGGTCACCCGTGTTGTAAAGACACTGTCCAGAAGAAGGCAATGGCAAACCACTTCTGGAGAAAAACTTGCCAAGAATAATCATGGTCATGGAAAGACTATGATCACCCATGTCATACGACACGGCACATTATGGTGAAGGTAACCACTGGTTTAGTCATTCATAACAAAAAGGCAATGAATTAGAAAATAGTGTGATTGTTTTATTTAAAAAAGCTGCTGAAAATTTTATACAGATACATGTCCAGCCAAAAGATCATTGTCTATTATCACTTAAGGCAAAAGAAAGATAACGCAAACAATAAATGAACAAAAACATATACATCGATATACTACATTTAATGATCTTCCTGCTTTAAAACGCCTAGGACAGGATGTGGAAAAGTATACACACAAGCTAACAAGATTCAAATGAAGGTAGATTATCCTTAGTCTAAGAACGCCTTTTCAGCAAGCGTATTTACCCAATATCTCTGCCATGGACGGTCCCAAGCCCGGCTGCAAAAGGAGGAGGTTTGGGCATGGGGCTAGCAACCCCATCTCATAAAAACCCAGAGCTACAGAAACACTGACAAAAGCTCCAAAGATCTCATCCCTGGGAGAGGAAGTATCTGCAAAGATGGTCTACACCTGTGGACAACTTGAAAGAGTGGCCCGGGATGAAGGACCCTGGCCAGCTGCCTTTGCCCCAGTAGGGGTGATGGATTTAAGTAAGCAAGTAAGTATTTACCCCATGAAATGTCCCTTTCTGTCTGTGTGTGTTAGTTCTCCTGGGAAGCAGCAATTAATCCTTAACTGGGTCTAAATCCTGGACCTCAATGCCCAACAGCACTGGGGAGCATTTACCCTAGAAGGACTGCAGCAGTTCAAGAAGATGGCTCACCCCACCTTCTCGAGGGCCAAGAAACAAATTGTGTTCTTGCCAACAACATCCCACATCAGAAAAATAAATAAAACAAAAAGCCTTTGGATCCAAGAAACTCGGCAAATCTTGCGATGCAATAGAATTTAATATGTGCCTTCCAGAATTGTTGTGTAAGCGATCAAAGTGAGCCGAGCTTTGCTGCATGTTACTGGCTTACCTCTGCACAGACTCGAGACCCCAGGCCTGTTATCTTGGCTGAGTCATTCCTCAGGGTGACACTTGCTCTCACTCCTTTATTCTTTCCCCAAAATCCCTCCCGTCAAGGCAAATAACTCACATGTGGTCGTGAGAGAGGATGGATGGAGAGAGAAGGAATTTTTTTTTCTCTCTCTGCTTTTAATATTAACAATATCATTTATTTTAACCCCACCCCGAACTCTTTGCTCCTCTCTACAAGTCCCCTTATGCCGTGAGAACGCTTCCTCCACTAAACATACCCAAAGGAAATTATAGCTCCACAGTTGCTTGCTACGATACTTAAACATGCATCTAACAGAATCTAAAACAGAGATAAGCTTAAGATACATAGAAGAAATAAAGCATAAGCAGGCACCAAAGTCTTCTAGGAGTTTGATGTTATTGATTCCCAAGGCTTATTATCGATGGAAAGTAATCAGCACAGATGGACATGGCTTACCTGATGCATGTACAGAAAGAACAGAATATAAAGCACAAGCCCTCTAAAAGCTGATTCTTTCAAAACTGAAATAAAACCAGAACAATAAAAGCTTCTCTTTTTTAACCCACTGCTATTTACAACTGTTTACAAAGTTTCATATATACAGTTCAGAGATGCAAGTCCGCTTTGCTCGAAGCGGACCTGGAATTCAGGCAACTGAATTGTCCTTTGATCGATGGTATACCATGTTCATCAGATGTACTACGTCACGTTTTTTTCTTTCCCAATGCTAAACAGAAAAAGTAAACACCCTTATTTGTTCGTCAGGCCCGGTTACAAGGGCATAACACAAAATGGCACACCAAGGACACCGTACAATCACTTACTTTTGAAACTGGGAAGTCCATTATTGAACATACAGTACTTCAGTTTTTATCTCCGTATGTGTCCATTTAATAGAATTCATGATTCATGTGCTGTTGGACAATGAGTTAAGCATGAGTTATCAGGAGTTCCAGCTGATACAGTGGATTAGTTGAATTTGCTTTCATCATTTATAAAAGACATTTGCGGATTCTTCTTGTTACAGTCTTCCGTCCCGTTTACATTGATTGGCGTCAAACCAATTTAAGTGGAGACAGGAATACAGGACCTCTAGCCCCACACACACACACACACACACCCACACACACACACACACTCCCCTGCCACCCTCCCCCCCTTACTAAATAGAAAGAAGTGGTTACTTGATATTCTTCTTGTGGGAGACAAGTAGTTTTCCAGTGCTTCAACTCATGATAAAATCATTTCCAAAAGGGGCGCCCTTACCCAACTAGTGTGGGGACCTCTCTTGCCCGGAGAGCTATACTCGAGTCGTCGAATGTGCGTGGGGCAAGTTTGTACTGTTCTGGCCTCCGGTGAATGTGTTGAACGTATGCAAGGGCTGCATCGCCGCCAGGGAGTTGGGGATCATGGTGATGGTGTTGGCCGTCATGAGCGGGATGTCGTCCGGGGACCTCCTGAGCGTGAGCGTGTAGTCAGGCGGGCAGGTCAGCCTCAGGGTGTCGTGGGTCTGCAGTGACTCGCACTCGTGCCCGTGCTCCAGCTGCTTCATCTGCAGCGACATGATCTCCTCGTTCTGCAGGTGGGCCAGGTCATTGGCCGCCCCCCTCGGCGGGCTTTGCCGCCGGTGGGTCTCGTGGCGGCGCTTATCCTTCTTGTAGTACAGGGCGGCGAAGGCCAGGATGTTCAGAAAGAGCAAGGAGGCCCCCACTGCAATGGTCACGCTCAGTTCTGTCGAGTAGTCCCGCTTGTCCTCGATCAGCACCGTCGTCTCCTCCGGGTTGGACTTCCGCGTCTCCTTGGCCTGCTTGGGGTTGTGGGAGGGGCTCAGCGGAGGCCGCTTGGTGGTGGAGGTCCACAGCTTGCGGGTCACGTAGGGGAAGGGGGTGGAGTCCGTCTGCGGGACCTTGGTGGTCGTCGAGACGTACTGGAAGATCTCGTTCAGGTTGTGCAGGTGAGGCACCAGCTCCAACCAGAACGCCACCTTGGTGGCCCGATAGTGCTCGCGGACTCTTGGCTTCAGGCCGATGTGCAGGTAAAGTTGGTCCTTTGGGTTGTACTTGGACCAGGCAACCTCCTCAAACCGGTTTGGCTTCGTGTGGATGAACTTTGTGTCTTGCGGGACGGGCTGATTCGGATCGCTAGGGGACAAACAGAAAAGGAGATTAATGATAAAGAAGCCGACTTCTCTTTTTATAGCACTTCTAATGTATCAAAAAAGTCCCAAGGGACGTCGTGTAAAATTTGATGCAAGACATGTCTATGGAACATGACAGAGCAGGAACAGGCGATGTCAGTGCTGGACATGATGTCGAGTTAAGCTAATCCCTTTCTGCCTGTATCTAATCCATATTCCTCCACATCCATTTCTCTAACAGCCTCTCAGATTCCTTTTCTGCTGACAGCCAGTTCCAGGTGTCTACCACTCTCCTTAGAGTTATAGAACACTACAGCACGGAAACAGGGCTTTTGGCCCATGTATATGTGCCGCACTATTAACCTGCCTAGTCCTATCGACCTGTACCCAAACCATACCCTTCCTATCCATATACCTATCCAAATTTCTCTTAAATGTTGAAATTGAACCCACATCTACCACTACCACTGACAGCTTGTTCCACATTTGGACCATGATCTGAGTAATGAAGTTCCCCTCATGTTCCCCTTAAACATTTCACCCTTCACCCTTAACCCATGACCTCTAGTTCTATTCTCAATCAACCTCAGTAGAAAAAGCCTGCTTACGTTTATCCTATCAATTCCCCTCATAATTTTGTATACCTCTATCAAATCTCTCCTCATTCTTCTGCGTGCCAAGGAATAAAACCTGTGTAAAAAACTTGCCCCACATTTCTCCCTTAAATTGCTGCTTTCTCACTTCAAATGCATGTTCTCTCGTTCTCGATATATCCACCCTAGAATGAAGGTTCTATCTGTCTACCATATCTAAGCCTCTCATAAGGAATTCAACTTGGAAAAGTATGAAGTGATTCACATTGGAAGGTCGAATTTAAAAGCAGAATGCAGGATTACTGGCAGGACTCCTGACAGTGTGAAGGAAGAGAGGGATCTTGGTGTCTTCGGCTAGAGATCCCTCAAGTTGATAGGGTGGTTAAGAAGATGTATGGACAGTTAACTTTCATTAATCGGGGGACTGCGTTCAAGAGCCGTGAGGTAATGTTGCAACTCTACAAAATCCTAGTTAGTCAACATCTGGAATACGGTACTCAGTTCTAATCACCTCATTATAGGAAGGATATTGGAAGCTTTAGAGAGGCTGCAGAGGAGATTTATCAGGATGCTGCCTGCATTCGAGGGCATGTATTAGGAGGATAGTTTGAGGGAGCAAGGGTTTTTCTCTTTGGAGTGAGGTAGGATAACAGGTAACTTCAGAAAGGTGTACAAGCTGATAAGAGGCACAGATTGTACAGATAGCCAGGAACTTTTTCCCAGGGCAGAAATGACTAATACAAGGAAGCATAATTTATAGGTGATTGGAGGGAGATGTCAGAGATACGTTTTTTACATAGAGTGGTAGTTGTGTGGAACACATTGCCAGGGATGGTGGTAGAGGCAGATACATCAGGGACATTTAAGAACTTTTCAGATAGGATGTCTATGTAGAGACCAGCTGTTTGAGTGAATGCCGGCCGGTTTAGCAAGCAGAGCGGCAGACACCCCTGCTGAAATCTGGAGGAAAACACACAGAGGATGCAGAGAGGGAACACAAAGTCGAGGAAAGAGGACCGGGTCGAGACAACAGAGACTTATGGAGAAAAGGATTTCGGTGGGTAATAAAATGGACGAGTTGACGGCACTAGCCAGGCATCAGAGAACATTTCGGGAGTGTTGTGTTATGTGTTTCACTGGAACGGGGCTGCACGAGGACATACCCGATCAAAACTTCTCCATGGACGGCTTCCAGACCGTTCTGGCTGACTAGAAGTGCACTGAGAGCGGTAAGCGTAAAGGAGTTGGGTGCTTACTGTTCTGGTTAACAACAGATGGTGCAATATTACGATCGAGGAACGTGTTTGTAGACCAGATATTGAACTTTTTACTGTTGGACTTTGGCTACATTCCACCAAGATACAACACTGGGCGGCACGGGAGGTCGTTCCTGCCTGTGGCCATCGAACTTGCAGCTCCTCCCGTGGAGGGTCAGACACCCTGAGCCAATAGACTGGTCCTGGACTTATTTTCCATCTGGCATAGTTTGCATTTTGTTGTTTGATTGTTTGTGGTTTTTGTATTGCTATATTTATGTTCTATTCTTGGTTGGTGTGGCTGTAACGAAACCCAGTTTCCCTCGGGATCAATGAAGTATATCTATCTTTCTAACTAGTGTTTTGTGTGACTGTATTTTGCTGATGGCTTGCTACCTTATATGTGCTACATGTGCTTTGTACCGTATGTGACTGTCAGTACAGTGTTTTGCACATTAGCCCTGAAGTGATGGTGTTTCATGTATGGTTGAATGGCAATTAAACTTGAACTGCAACTTGAGGGAAAGGATAGATTGATCTTAGAGTTGAAACACAGAAACATAGAAAACCTACAGCACAGTACAGGCCCTTCGGCCCACAAAGCTGTGCCAATCATGTCCTTACCTTAGAAATTACTTAGGGTTACACATAGCCCTCTATTTTTCTAAGCTCCATGTACCTGTCCAGGAGTCTCTTAAAAGACCCTATCGTATCTACCTTCACCAACGTCGCCGGCAGCCCATTCCATGCACTCGTTACTCTCTGCATAAAAAACTTACCCCTGACATCCCCTCTGTACCTACTTCCAAGCATCTTAAAACTGTGCCCTTTCATGTTAGCCATTTCAGCCCTGGGAAAAAGCCTCTGACTATCCACACGATCAATGCCTCTCATCATCTTATACAATTCTATCAGGTCACCTCTCATCCTCCGTCGCTCCAAGGAGAAAAGGCTGAGTTCACTCAACCTATTCTCATGAGGCGTGCTCCCCAATCCAGGCAACGGTCATTGTACATCTCCTCTGCACCCTTTCCACATCCTTCCTGCAGTGAGGCAACCAGAACGGAAGGTCAGCAGAACATCATGGATGGAAATGCCTCTGCTGTGCTGTTATGCTCTATGTTCTACATTCTATAATTTCATAAACTTTTATCAGGTGTCCCTTTAGCCTCTGAAATTTGTGCGCTTGTGAAGTGTGGTTGAATGGAATGTGCTGTAGATCAAACACATAACCCAGATAACATTTTAACCTATGTACTGTATATCAGAAGAACACAGCAACAGGATGTTCTATGTTCCATTTTATGAATTAGAATGGATATCTTTCACATGGAGAGTACTGGGGGTGGGGGTGGAGGGTGTAGATGTTTACTTTTTACTATGATGTTGAGGCGTCAGCCCTATTTCTAAGGTAAACTCTACGTGGTCTGCACTCACCCGGTCTTGGCAAAGTTGGTCCAATAGGTCATCACCACTGCGCTGAGCATAACATCGTTCTTGGAGAAGTTGCAGGGGAAGAGGTCGGTGGGGCCGATCATAGGGACACCGAAGACGTAGGGGACCTCGTCGCCGTGGGCAGCGTCAGACCAGCCGGGCTTCATGTCACTTTGGCAGTGGTGGTAGAAGGCGTAGAAGTAGGTGGGGGAACCGTACTGAGCGTGCAGGTCCGCCGTCGCTACGGCCGGTGCCACCCATTGGTGGTCGGTGAAGAGCGCCACCAGGGTCTTGCGACGGGTCTCCGGGTTCTCTTTGTCTGCCCAATCTGTGTACATGAACTTGATGGTCTCCCTCAGGGTGTCCTTCCCCTCCGGGTAACCGTAAAGGTTGTCCACAAAGTTGGAGACGGCAAAGTCGAAGTCACTGGCCGAAATGCCGTCCTCGTTGTCCACCATGTTTTCCACAAACTTCAGCCCTTCCCCTTGGTTGACGCCCAGCATGATGTCGTAGTTGAGGAACTCGCCCTGCTCCATCAGGATCTGGGGGTCGTCCGGGATGACGTCGCCGTCAATGACCGGCCCAAAGGCGATGTGGTAGCGGGCGGGCATGATGTCCTGCTCGATCAGCTCCTTGTATGTCTTCATCCGTAGGCACTCCACCAGGTTGATGGTGTCGAGCATGCTACAGCCAACCTTCTCGGCAAGCAGTCGAGTGTACTTGGCAGGCTGGTAATTCACTGCCCAGCTGGACAAGGCTGTCCCACTCTGGATTATTGCCTTCTGGAAGAGACCTGTTGGTTGAAGAAGAGAAGCCAATCAATGGTTGTCCTCGGTCTGGACTACAGGAGGATCCACCAGTTCATTATTATACTCAGTGGGCACTTTAATAGGTACACCTGTACACCTGCTCGTTAATGCAAATATCTAATTTGTCAACCATGTGTCAGCAACTCAATGTATACAAGCATGCAGACATGGTCAAGAAGTTCGGTTGTTGTTCAGACCAAACATCAAAACGGGGAAGAAATGTGACCTAAGTGACTTTGACTGCGGAATGATTATTGGTGCCAGATTGGGTGCTAATCACCTGGAATCTTCATGCACAACAGTCCCCTAACTTTACTGAGGATTGTGCAGAAAACAAAAAATATCCAATGAGCAGCAGATCTGTGGGTGATCTGTGGGTGAAGATACCTTGTTAATGAGAGAGGTCAGAGGAGAGTAGCCAGATTGGTTCAAGCTGACAGAAAGGCGACAATAACTCAAATAACCAGGTGTTACAACAGTGATGTGCAGAAGAGAATCTCTGAATGAACAACATGTTGAACCTTGTAGTAGATGGGCCACAGCAACAGAAGACCACTCAGCGGCCACTTTATTCAGTACCCCTTGTACTAATAACGTGGCCTCTTGAGTGTTGATCAGCAATGTAATACTGATAGTGTGTCCTTTAAGAAGTGAACCATGACACCACTGCTCTCTATTTTTACATTGAAAACATTGAACTGACTAGAGCTAGTTTGATAGTAGATATAAGAAACAAAAATGCTTCTTTAATTTATTACGAAGTATTACGAAGCTGCCACATAACAAATTTTGCAACGTATACTGCTGATATTAAACCTGATTCTGATTCCTTTCTAACTCCCTCTGCCTATTTTTCTATCTTTCTTTCTCCCTGTCTACCTCTCTTCATCTCTCTCTATTCTTTTCTTTCTGTCTTTTACTTTCTTTCTCTTTGTCTAAATCTCTTTTCCATAAGACCATAAGAATTAGACTATTTGGTCCATCGAGTCTATTCTATACCCAGTGTGAAGGACATCTTCAAAAGATGATGGCTCAGATAGGCAGCATCCATCATTAAGGACCCCAATACCCAGGACATACTCTCTTCTCATTACTTCCAACGGGTACATGAGCCTCAGACTTCCTCACTGGTTCTGTCCCCTTCACCATCAGATTACTAAATTGATATTGAACTATGAACACTACTTCACTATTTTGCTGTCTTGCACTACTTATTGATTTTAGTCTAGTCCTCCTTCTTCTCCTCCACATTTTTTTATTCTGGTATCTTCCCCCTTCCTTTCTTCAGTTACTAAGTCCTGAAGAAGGATCTGAGCTCGAAGTGTTGGCTGTTTATTCACTTTCATGGATGCTGCCTGACTGGCTGAACATCCCCAGAAGGGTGCCTGCTGCTCTGGATTTCCAGTATCTGCAGAACAAGGTCAAATCAGCATCAGAATCAGGTTTGTTATCGCTGACATATGTCATGGAATTTGGTGTTTTGCTGCAGCAGAACAGTGCCATACATAAAAAAATACTAAAGATCAAAGTTCAAAGTAAATTTATTATCTAAGTACATACAGCACTCTGCAAAAGTCTAAGGCACATATATACAGAGGGGCTAAGAGTTTTGCACGGTACTGTAGCAACTTTATGTATTGCACTGAACTGATGCTGCTGCTGCAGAAAAGCACATTTCATGACAGATGTGAGTGATGATAAACCTGATTCTGATATGAGTCACCCCCCGCCTCTGGCACTCCTTCTCTGCCGCCTGTCCCACACCCCTCCCACAGCGCTCCACCCTCGCCGTTCCCAATATCCTTTGCTCCTGCCAGATTTACACATTCGCTTCCTGCTCCACGTTCACAAATACAGTACAGTGCAAAAGTCTCAGGCACCTATATATATATATGTGTGTGTGTGTGTGTGTGTGTGTGTGCCTAAGGCTTTTGCATGGTACTGTATATACGTCAGTGATAATAATTCTGATTCTGCAATAAAATATTGATAGAGTACTCTCATGAGGATTGTACCACGTAGCTAACTGCCCTAAATCTCAGCTGTGGCTCAAATGATCTGCATGCCTACCTATACCACTCCGACTGGAGCCATGCCATCTTCTCGCAGGGGCGGCACAGTGGTGCAGCAGTTAGTATAGCACTATTACAGTGCCAGCGACACCGGTTCAACTTCCACGCTGACTGTAAGGTGTTTTTACTTCCACTCCATGACTGCGTGGGTTTCCTCCGGGTGCTCTGGTTTCCTCCCACATTCCAAAGATGTATCGATTAGTAGGTGAATTGGTCACATGGGTGTAACAGTGCAACATAGGCTCAATGGGCTGGAAGGGTCTGTTACAATATTGTATCTCTAAATAAAATAAAAGAACAGCCTAAACTCCCACACTATCAGGTTCAAGAACAGCTACTTCCCTTCAACCATTCAGTGCGTGAACCAACTTGCACAACCCTGATCATTACCTTAGTGGAACAACACTATGAACACTGGAGAAGGGTCTAGGCCTGAAACAACAACTGTTTACTCATTTCCATAGATGCTGCCCGACCTGCTGAGTTCCTCCTGAATTTTGTGCGTACTGCTTTGATCACTTTGCTTTACGCTACAATGCTTTTCTTGGCTCTAATTGTTCTTTCTTCTGAAAAATATTCATGGTTTAATTTTAATTTGCGCATTTATTGGTAATCTGCTTCTCTGATGCTCTGTGCCTGTGATGCTCCGAGTTGCACCTTTGCGTACGTATTCTGTGCCCATGACAATAAACTTGACTCTGACTTCCACTTTGACTTTGATCCCTCTATGACTTATTTATTCAAGTACCTGTTCAAGTGACTCTGAAATGTTGTTACTGTTCCTGCCCCTGCGCCTTCCTCTGGCAGTTCATTCCAGATATCAAGCATTCTTTGTAGGAAAGAATTACCCCTCACAACCCCTTTAAACCTGGGTCCTTTTTACAAAGATTCATTTAATTATTTAGAGATAGAACACAGTGTGGCCCTCCTGGCCTAATGAGCCTATTTATACCCACGTGGCCAATCAACCTACTAACATGCACGTCTTCGGAATTGGAAGCCAGAGCACTTGGAAGAAACCCACGAGGTCACAGGGAAATTGTACAAATTCCTTACAGACTGCAGTGGGTATTGAACCCAGACTGGTAGCACTGTATCAGTGTTACGTTAACCGTTAGGCTACCAAGCCATCCATAAAAAAAGACTGGCAAAACACAGTACTTTTCCTGTGCAGTTCTGAGACCCATTTTCCCAAATGAAGCGGAGAAATATAATTTATTTTCAATTTATTGTACTTAATGCTCCTAATGTAATCTGCTCTGTATTAGGGATAATGAATGTTGACACTCAGTTAATGAACTCCATAAGTCAGGGTAAAGAGGACAGGAGTTGGGATGTTGAAGTTGGTGATGCCTAAATTGGAGTACTGTGTGCTGTTTTGGTTGGCTACCTACAGGAAAGATATCAATAAGCTTGAAAGAAAGCAAAGAAATTTTACGAGGATATTGCTGCAGCATGAGGATCTGAGTTATAGAGAAAGGTTGAGTCAGTTGAGGCTTTATGCCCTTGAGCATTGGAGAAAGAAAAGCGATTTGATAGAGGTATTACGAGGGGTACAGTTAGGGTGAATGCATGCAGGCTTTTCCCTATCTGGTTGGCTAAAACTAGAACTAGAGGTCATAGGTTTAGGGTGAAAGGTGAAACATTTAAGGTGACTCAGACAGGAAATCCACTCAGAGGGTGTAGCGATTGTGGAATGAACTGCCAGAGGAAGTTATGGATGGGAGCTCAATTGTGACATTTAAGAGAAATTTGGATTAGTATATTGTAACATTAAGGAGAACAAGGATGAAAGAGGTTTGGAGGGATATGGTCTGGGTGCGGGTTGATTCTGACCTCCAATGCTGTCTCTGAGGAGTCCGCATGTTCATCTTATGGCCACATCAGTTTCCTCCCACACCACATTTTCCTTCAAAGATATTGCCTCACCCACTAAGTTCCTCCAACAATTTCTTCTTTGCTCCACATTCCAGCATCTTCAGTTTTGTGTGTCTCCATTTTATTGCCTACCCATCACTAGCCATCTCTTGCACCACCCCTTTTGCCCTCACAAAGGATCTTGAATTGAAACAACTACAGTCCATTTCCCTCCACAGATGCTGTCTGACCCAGTGAGTTAGAACATAGAACTAAGCACAATACAGGTCATTCAGTCCATGATGTTGTGTTGATCTTTTAACCTATTCCAAGATCAATCTAAACCTTCCTTCCCACATAGAATCCCATTTTTCTTTCATCCATGTGCCTATCTAAGGGTTTCTTAAATGCCATTAATGTACTTGCCTCTACCACTACCCCTGGTTGGGTATTCCATGAACCCACCACTCTCTGTGTAAAATACTTACTTCTGACATTCTCCCCTCTATTTCTCTCCAATCATCTTGAAATTTAAAGGCATCTATTAGTCTTGTGAGACCATGGATCTGCACCTGGAAAGTCTTCACTCTCCAGGGTGCAGGCCTGAGCAAGGTTGTATGGAAGACCAGCAGTTGCCCAAGCTGCAAATCTCCCCTCTCCACGCATCGATGTTGTCCAAGGGAAGGGCACTAGATTCGATACAGTTTGGCACCAGTGTCGTCACAGAGCACTGTGTGGTTAAGTGCCTTGCTCAAGGACACAACACGCTGCCTTGGCTGGGGATCGAACTCACGATCACTAATCTAATGCCTTAACCACTTGGCCACGTGCCCACAGCCCTTAGTATTAGCCATTTCTGCCCTGTAAAAAAGTCTCTGGCTGTCCACTCGATCTATACCTCTTGTCATCCCCTCTGCAATCTGATTTCTGAATGGACATTGAATCCAAGAATACTACCTCACTCCTTTTTATTTCTATTGTGTCCACTACTTATTTCATACATATGTATGAAATATATATAGATTTATATTTATTGATCATTTTATATATAGAGATAGAAATAGATATATACACTGTAATTCACATTTTTCCATTATTATGCATTGCATTGTACTGCTGGTACCAAGACAACAAATTTCATGACATATGCTGGTGATATTAAACTGATTCTGATCTTGTACACTTCTATCAAGGTGCTTGGAGGTCTAAGTTCCTCCAGTCATTTGATTTTTATTCCAAAGACACGCTAGGGCTTGGTTATTTGCATATTAGAAATAGTCCCTGGAATATGTGGCTGGCTGGTGGAAGAATGAGGTGTTAATTCGCATGTGTGAGACAATGTTATGGGGAAACAAGTGGGGAGCTGGGACGGATGGGATTGTCCAGTAAATCAGTATGAGCTCGGTGGAATGTCTCTCTCTCTCTCTCTCTCTCTCTCTCTGTGGAATGTAGAAAAGGAAAGGGTGTCTGGGATGCGCTGCTAGTGCTGATAGTGGAGGCAAATACGAAAGAGGCATTTTGGAGTTCTAAGATAGACACATAACGGATGGTGGGAAGAATATGTCTCTACCAAAGGAGGTGTAAGGTACTCTTTCCCTCTGCTAGCCTGCAGGTCACCATTGGGAAAGGTGTGGCACCTGCTTAGACCACAACTCCCCTCCCCCCAGTCAGGGTCATGTGAAGCTATGGGTGCAGCTGGTGCATATTTCAAGTCCTGGTTATGTGATCACAGACACCAGGCAGACAAACTCTGAAGATATTGATAATGGCTGGGGTCACCCGTCTTGTAAAGAAGGCAATGATAAACAACTTCTGTAGAGAAATTTACCAAGAACAATCATGGTCAAAGACCATGATCACCCATGTCATACGACACAGCACATAATAATGATGATATAATTATGAAGAGAATGAAGGTATATGTACTTGTGTAGACAGAAGTGATTATTTTAATAGGCTTCTAATTACTAGTTTAATTAATTTGGCACAACACTTGGGCAGGAGTGTCTGTTCCTGTGCTGCACTAATCTATGTTCTATGTTCTAGGATAAGACTTGCTGAACCTACCCAGAGTGTGAGAGCAAATGAAACTAAACAGCCAATCCACCCGTGGTAGATCCAAAATAGATCTTTAGTATGAGAAACACATTACTTCCCGCATTGTCAATTAAAGAAAGTTTTAACACAATCCGTACTTGGAAATCCACACTTGGCACAATCACGTTACAGTGACAGTGAACAGCATTTGGGGTAAGATTCCCACCACTGACCTTAAGGAGTTTGTATGTTCTCCCCATTGCTGCATGGGTTTCCTCAGGGTGCTCCGGTTTCCTCTCACAGTCCAAAGGCGTACCGGTTGGTAGGTTAATTGGTCACTGTAAATTGTCCCATGAATAGGTTAGGACGAAATTGGGGTTGTGAGCAGTGCAACTCGAAGGGCCGGAAAGACCTGTTCCGTGCTGTGCTTCAGTAAATCAATAAGTCCCAAAGGCCTGCGGGGATGATTAGCTCCCAAAGTGCTGGAAACTGAGGGGGAGTTGATGGGACCATGGGGAGAATGACATGGGATTGGTCTAGGGTTGTGTTCAGAGTTCAAATTTCAAAGTAAATTTATTATGCAGTATATATACGACACTGTATACTATCCTGAGATCCATTTTCTTCTGGGCATTTACAAGAAAGCAAAGAAACACTGAAAAACTACACACAAAGACTGACAAGCAACCAATGTGTAAAAGAAGACAAACTGTGAATAAAAACAGATAACTACAGTAGATTAGCTTGCCAATGGTGCAGTGGCATCTGCATCGGACTATGAGGTGAGTGGGCCCGCGTTCAAATCCGACCGGCTCCTTGCACACTTTCCATCTGTGCTGGGTTGTGCATCGAGCCAGGAACTCGGCTTCATAAAAAACAGACAGATGCTAAAGGTTGCTACCCAATGTACCACAAGACATGGAAGCGAACAACAACTAGATAGATGGATAAATAAATAAACATAAAGGCCTCCGTTAGTCTTGCAAAACCATGGATCTGCGCCTGGAAAGTCTTCACTCTCCAGGGCGCAGGCCTGGGCAAGGTTGTATGGAAGACCAGCAGTTGCCCATGCTGCAATTCTCCCCTCTCCACGACACCGATGTTGTCCAAGGGAAGGGCATTAGGACCCATACAGCTTGGCACCAGTGTCGTCGCAGAGCAATGTGTGATTAAGTGCCTTGCTCAAGGACACAACACGTTGCCTCGGCTTGGGCTCGAACTCACGACCTTTAGGTTGCTAGTCCAATGCCTTAACCACTTGGCCACGTGCCCACACTAAATAAACAAACAAATAAATAAATAAATGGAAACTGAGAACATGAGTTGTAGACTCCTCAAAAGTGAGTCCGTAGGTTGTGAAATCACTTCAGGAGCCTTACAGTTGAAGGGTAATAACTGCTCCTCATCTTGATGGTGCGAGTCCTGAGGGTCCGGCACCTCCTTCCCAAAGGCAGCACTGAGAAGAGGGCATGACTTGGATGGCGGGAGTTGTTAGTGACGGATCTTGCTTTCCTGTGGAATCACTCCTTGTAGATGTGCTCAGTAGTGAGGAGGGCTTCGCCTGTGATGGGCTGGGCTATGTCCACCACTTCTTGTAAGCTCTCTGTTAGATTGCGGGTCAGCACAGACTGGTGGGCTTGAGGGTCTATTTCCGTAAATAAGCTAGCATAAACCAATGGCTGAATATCCTGTCTCTAAGGCGTGCATTGTATTAACTCTCATTCTACATGCTTCCTTTTACCTGCTCCTAATATCTTACAATGCTCTGTACTTTTCCAGATTAGAAAGAAGTTATTCACCTTTCAGTGGTAGCGAAAGGCCACAGAGCCTGAAACTTCACACAAAACACATTAAAGCTGGTGTATCTGTAAATGGACTGGCATAACCTCAGAAACCTCAAAGTGTAACAGTCATCCATGGTTCAAAATGAATCAAAGCCGAGCTTGGCTTACTTCAGAAGAATGGAGTCTTGAGTTGCTTCACTGAAGTGTCTGTCATCTGTCAGTACAAATTTGCCCAGTGTTTAATAATGCATTTTATGTTTTATGTCTTGCAGATTAAACAGCAACTCACTTAAGATCAATGTATTCTCCATTAAATCCTATGAACTGTCACAACTATAGAAGTAATGCATACAAGATGTTGGAGGAACTCAGCAAGTCAGGAACCATCTATGGAGAGGAATAAAGAGACAGCATTTCAGGCCAAGACCATTCATCAGTCTGGATTTCTAGCATCTGCAGATACTCTTGTATTTACAACTACGGAAATAGTTGACCTGGTTGTTGTGCCAGGCTGTTGCCGTTAGCAGTGGTGGTCGGGATTCAATTCCCGCTGCTGTCTATAAGGTTGCTCCCATCACTGTGTGGGCCTCCCCTGGGTGCTCTGGTTTCCTCCCACATTCCAAAGACCTACAGGTTAGTAAGTTGTGGGCATACTATTTTGGTGCCATTCCTGGGGTGCCTATAGCATATTCTTGGATCATGTTGGTCACTGATTCAAATGATGCGCTTCACTGTATGTTTCAGTGTGCATGTGACAAATAAAGCTAAATTTCACTTTAATTTTCATTCCAGGACATGGATGGAGATAGCCTGTTCCCTCCTAGTGAGGTTTACTGTACACAGGATTTACTTTCCATTCCAACGACAGCGTCCCATAATTGGGATACTAATTACATTATTTGCCCCCTTGGCCAGTCAAGGTTCTTCACATGCTCCACACAATACTCCCAAGATAGATAAATTAGCAACACCATCTAGTATGCAGACCCAATGTGCAGGATTGCAAGAGTCTACATAAGGCTGCAGACTCAGGCAGCTCCACATTAGCTCAAGCCTCCCTTCACCGAGGACATCTTCAAGAAGGTAGCATCCATTGTCAGGGCCCATCACCATCTGGGACATGCCTTTCTCCCACTACCACCATCAGGGAGGAGGCAAAGTGGATGCAGAGAGGATGTTTCCAATAGTGGGAGAATCTAAGAATACAGGACACAGCCTCAAAATAAAAGTATGTCCCTTTAGAATAGAGTTGATGAGGCATTTATTTTAGCTAGAGGGAGGGGATCTGTGGAGACCATTGTTAAAAGCAGAAGGCCAGTTTATCAGGCATATCTAAAGCAGAAATTGATAGATGAGGATGCCAAACGTTACAGAGAGAAGACAGAAGAATGTCCTTTGTCCTATGTACAGGAGTCTAAAGACTCATACTCCATGATAAAAGAACAACCTCTTTCCCTCAGCCATCAGATTTATGAATGACACAAGAACCGATGGACACTACTCACTCTCCTTTTTTTCCTTGTACTATTTATTTCTTTTGTATTTGTGTATGGTGCATATTGTGTATAATTTTATATCATTGCCCTATACTGCAAAACAACATGCTTCATGTCATAAGCACAAGAAATTCACAGATACTGGAAATGCAAAGCAACACATATTATATAAGACATTAGCAAGGCCTAATTTGGAGAATTGCGTGCATTTTGGTTTCCTACCTGCAGCAAAATTGCAAATAAGGTTGAAAGAGTGCAGAAAATTTATGACGATTTTGCCGGGTCTGGAGGATCTGAATTATATGGAAAAGTGGAATAGGTAAGGACTTTATTCCTTGGAATGTAGAAAATTGAGAAGAGATCTGATAGAGATACACAAAATTATGAGGGGGATAGATAGGGTAAATGCAAGTAGACTTTTTGCACTGAAATTGGGTGGGACTACAACTAGATGTCATGAGTTAAGGGGAACACCAGGAGAAACTTCTTCACTCAGAGGGTCTTGACAGTGTAGAACGAGCCTGCCTGTCCATGTGGTGCATGTGAGCCCAATTTCAATGTTTAAGAGAAGTTTGGATAGGTAGATGGATGGTAGGGGTTCTATAGGAATGAGCCAAAGCAATATTTACTTCATGAACCCAATACAGATTACAGATTACAGAGGAGGGGATGTTTGCTGTCCTGAGGCCCCGAGGACTGAACAAGGTGTTCCCTCGGACCCTGTGGGGCATAAATGCAGAAATTGCAGGGGCCCTAGCAAAGATATTTAAGTCATCCTTAGCAACAGTTGAGGTATCGAAGGATTAGAGAACAGCTAATATTATTCCACTGTTTAAGAAGGGCTCAAAAAATAAACCAGGAAACTATAGGCCAATGAGCCTGACATCAGTAGTGGGAAAGTTATTGGAAGGTATTCTAAGGGAATGGATATATGAGCACTTGGATAGACAAGGAATGGTTAGGGACTGTCACATGGCTTTGTGCATCGTATGTCATCTGTAACCAATCTTAAGAGAGCTTTGATGGGAGTGGGCAGCACAGGCTGAATGGGCTGAAGGCCCTGTTTCTGTGCTGTAATTTTCTATGATTCTATGACTCTCTCTGGCAACAACAACCCAGTTCAAATTCCCTTTTAATTATGCATCTCCCACCCTTTGTTCTATTACTGTATACATATGCAATATCTCACTGTTCACTTTGTTTGGTATCTTTTTATCATCTGTTCTTTTGGCCACTTTCATCTTTCTTAACTTCTGTCCTTCCTCACAATCTTAACATTGACTGAAATATTATGGTTTGCATTGGTTTGGCCTCTGTTTATTGATCTATGCACCCTTGATGAGGCTGGTTCATCTTTTCTTTTCTTCTTTCCTTTTCATCCTCTTTCTTCTTCTGTCCCTCAGGATCAAGGATAAGAAATAATACCGTGAGACAGACAGCACTGTGCAAAATTCTGAGGCACATATGCATAGCTGGGGTGCCAAGACATTTTGCACAGTACCGTGCTTGTTGGCACGGAGCAGAGAGCTAGTCCGTAAAACTGGCGGAAGTAAAGGATGTTGGGAATAGTGAAGATGGAGGACTGCGGGGGGGGGGCGGGTAGGGACAGGTAACAGGGAAGGAGAGCCAGGGGCAGGGGGTTGGCATGGGTGCAGGCACACCAACCCTGAGACACCAGGCAAGATCATTTGATTCCAAACAACTGGCTTATTGATGAGTACAGAATGTCTCTCAGGTGCCTTCCACTCCCTCCCCTCTTCCTTCCCTTTTCTCGACCATGATTCCCCTCTCCCTGCCCCCTTCCCACTCTCAGTACACAATAGAGACTCATATCAGGATCAGGTTTATCATCATTCACATATGTCATAAAATTAGTTTTTTTGTGTGTGACAGCAGTACAGTGCAATTCATAAAATTACTGCAGTACTGTGCTGAAATCTTAAGCACCCTAGCTATATATACTGTATGCTTAAGACTTTTGCACAGTACTGTAGGAGCAGAATTAGGCCATTTAGTCCATCGAGTATGCTCCACCTTTAACACCCTTGTTGATCAAAAACCTATCAACCTCCACTTTAAATGTACCCAGTAACGTTGCCTCCGAAGCCATCTGATGTAATGAATTCCAATGATTTCTTACCCACTGGCTAAAGGGATTTCTCCTTGTCCCTGTTCTGAAGGATAACCTTCTTCTGCTTCAGCTCTGAGGTGACTACCACAAATGAGTCAGGAATTGCCTGGTGGATGGGTGCATTTTGGTCTATGAGGTGAGGGGTTCCTTTTGCTGCTTATGCTGTGCTTCTGAAGCATGTACATCAGGTTCTCAACACCACCTCAGTTGCTCCTTCTCCACTTTAGAGCATAGAAAGAAAGCATTACAGCACAGTACAAACCCCTTCGCCACAATGTCGGTGCCAACCTTCGAACCCATTCTAAAATCAATTCAACTCTTCCCTCCTACATAGGCCTCCCTTTTTCTAGAATCCATGTGCCTATCTAAGTTTCTTAAATTCCCCTAAGGTAGGTGTCCCTACCACTACCCCTGGCAAGGCGTTCCAAACCCCCACCATTCTATGTGTACAGAACTTACCTCCTAATTTTACTTTGTTCCAATCACTGTAAAATTTTGACCACTTTACAGGCCAAGGGTTTTCATGGATGGCCTGAAAAACATCCTTGAATAGTTTCCTCTGTGCACTAAATACTCCCATCCATGATGGTTTTCACAACAGATAACTGTTTCAGAGGTCAGGGCATACAAATGATATAGCCTAGCATCATTAGTGTAAGTCAGGCCTCACTGGTGTGATGTTGATCTGCGAGAAGACACTGATCAAAGATCTAACTTCAAAGTAAATTTCTTATCAAAGTACGCATCTGCCATCAAATTTCTTGCAGGCATTCACAGTATAACACATACAACAGAATCAATGAAAAAGCAACACACAAACAACAAAGCTAAGAAGACAAACTGTGCGAATTCAAAATAATAATAATAATTAGAAATAAATAAGTAAGTAAATAATATTGAGAACATGAATAACATTGTGAACACGGAACTGACGGCAATGTTGCGGCAGTAGGGTTATGGGGAGAAGGCAGGGGACTGGGGCTGAGAGGGAAATGGATCAGCCAAGATGAAATGGCAGAGCAGACTCAATGGGCCAAATGGCCTAATTCTGCTCCTATATCCTATGGCCTCATGGTCTTATCTCCAGTGCCTTGACGTTCTTTCTGTAGGGAGCACAAATCTCAGGAACATGAGCGAGGGCAGGAGTCACTTTGACTGATAGAATACAAGCCTTTTGCAAGATCTGAGATCTGTCCCTTCAAACACTCTATCCTGAGGCTGTGCCCTCTTGTCCTAGTCTCTCCCACCATGGGAAACATCCTTTCTACATCTATTCTGTCTAAGCCTTTCAATATTCGAAATATTTTAATGAGATTCCCCCCCTCATCCTTCTGAATTAACCAGTGAGTACAGACCCAGAGCCATCAAACGTTCCTCTTATGATAATCCTTTCATTCCTGGAATCATCCTTGTGAACCTCCGCTGGACCCTCTCCAATGCCAGCACATCTTTTCTAAGATGAGGGGCCCAAAACTGTTCACAATACTCAAGGTGAGGCCCCACCAGTGCCTTATAAATCCTCAGCATCACATCCTTGCTCTTGTATTCTTGAAGCGAATGCTAACATGGCATTTCCCTTCCTCACCACCGACTCCACCTGCAAGTTAACCTTCAGGGTGTTGCCATTCCCAACATCCTTTGCCCCTACCAGATTTTGTGACTCACTCTTCACTCCACATCGACAAATACAGTACGGTGCAAAAGTCTTAGGCACCTAGCTGTACATACGTGCTTGAGATCTTTGCACTGTGCTATTTGTTGGATGTAACACTGAGGCTTTAAAAGGTATTGGTCAGACCACACTTGATCAGTTTTGGGTCTCTTATCTAAGAAAGGATGTGCTGACATTGGGGACGGTCCAGAGGAGGTTCATGAGAATGATCGTGGGAATGAAGGGGTTAATATACGAGCGGTGTTTGACGGCTCTGGGCCTGTACTTGTGGAATTTTGAAGAAAGAGTGGGGAATCTCATTGAAACCTGTCAAACATTGAAAAGCCTAGAGAGCGAGGATGTGGAGAGAATGTTCCCCATTGTGTATGACCAGAGGGCACAGCCTCAGAATAGAACAATATCCCCTTGGAACAGAGATGAGGAGGATTTTATTTTTTTAGCCAGAGAATGGTGTATCTGTGGAATTCACTGCCAGGGGCAACCATGGAGTCAAGGTCATCGGGTACGTATATTTAAAGTGGATGTTAATAAGTTCTTGATTAGTAAGTATGTCAAAGGTTATGGAGTTTGGCAGGAGAATAGGTTTGAGAAAGAAAAGCAATTCATCCATGAACGGTGTGGAATATTTGACCGGCTGAATGGCCTAATCCTACTCCTATGGCTTACGGTGTTTCTCCTTAGTGGTCACATTTTCATTCTGGTTCAATTCATAATGTTGAATTTCTCCCACTCTTCGGGCTCACTACCTGCTTGGCACTACTATCTGTCTTTTATGCCTTTTTCCTTTGAATCTCATTGTGGCAGCCTGGGAACTTAAGGCAATTAATAAAATATATAGGCAATTAGAAGCTGACCATAAAACCATGTTGTCATTAAAAATGCAGCTGACTCATTACCGCCCTTCAGGGAGATGAAGTGCTGGTCACAGCAATCCGGCCCTTACAGGTCAAGTCTGTGATCTCGCACGATAGTGTAGCAGATAGTGTAACACTTTACATCAGGGCTCCCCAACCTTTTTTGCACCGCGTACCGGTTTAATATTGACAATATTCTTGCAGAACGGCTGACCCGGGGCGGTGGGGGGAGGCGTGCGTGTTGAAATAGGGTTAAACTCACCTCAACATGTCTTTTACAGTTAGGGTTGCCAACTTTCTCACCCCCAAATAAGGGACAAAAGTAGCAGTCAAATCTCGGGACACTTAACGCCAGGAAAGACTACCATGACCATGAAGCCTTGCGCGGGCACCTGTGTGCGCATGCGTGACGTGCGCATGCATGTACGTGCCCATTTTTTCCCCCACAAATCGGTTTTGCCTTCATCTTCCCGACTACACTGTACATACATTATTTCTACTTTATATAGGCTGTGTATAGCTGTGTATAGCTGCTCCGGCCTATGGTCAGGCCACACTTAGATCCCCTCCAGTTCGCCTACCAGCCCCGACTAGGAGTTGAGGATGCCATCGTCTACCGGCTGAACCGTGTCTACGCCCATCTGGACAAGCCAGCGAGCACTGTGAGGGTCATGTTTTTTGACTTCTCCAGTGCGTTCAGCACCATCCGCCCTGCTCTGCTGGGGGAGAAGCTGACAGCAATGCAGGTGGATGCTTCCCTGGTATCATGGATTCTTGATTACCTGACTGGCAGACCACAGTACATGTGCTTGCATCACTGTGTGTCCGACAGAGTGATCAGCAGCACTAGGGCTCCACAGGGGACTGTCCTGTCTCCCTTTCTCTTCACCATTTACATCTCGGACTTCAACTACTTCACAGATTCTTGTCATCTTCAGAAGTTTTCTGATGACTCTGCCATAGTTGAATACATCAGCAAGGGAGATGAGGTTGAGTATAGGGCTACGGTAGGAAACTTTGTCACATGGTGTGAGCAGAATTATCGACAGCTTAATGTGAAAAAGACTAAGGAACTGGTGGTAAACTTGAGGAGAGCTAAGGTACCGGTGACCCCTGTTTCCATCCAGGGGGTCAGTGTGGACATGGTGGAGGATTACAAATACCTGGGGATACGAATTGACAATAAACTGGACTGGTCAAAGAACACTGAGGCTGTCTACAAGAAGGGTCAGAGCCGTCTCTATTTCCTGAGGAGACTGAGGTCCTTTAACATCTGCTGGACGATGCTGAGGATGTTCTACGAGTCTGTGGTGGCCAGTGCTATCATGTTTGCTGTTGTGTGCTGGGGCAGCAGGCTGAGGGTAGCAGACACCAACAGAATCAACAAACTCATTCGTAAGGCCAGTGATGTTGTAGGGATGGAACTGGACTCTCTCACGGTGGTGTCTGAAAAGAGGATGCTGTCTAAGTTGCATGCCATCTTGGACAATGTCTCCCATCCACTACATAATGTACTGGGTGGGCACAGGAGTACATTCAGCCAGAGACTCATTCCACCGAGATGCAGCACAGAGTGTCATAGGAAGTAATTCCTGCCTGTGGCCATCAAACTTTACAACTCCTCCCTTGCAGGGTCAGACACCCTGAGCTGATAGGCTGGTCCTGGACTTATTTCATAATTTACTGGCATAATTTACATATTACTATTTAACTATTTATGGTTCTATTACTATTTATTATTTATGGTGCAACTGTAACGAAAACCAATTTCCACCAGGATCAATAAAGTATGACTATGACTATGTATTTATCATGTCATTCCTGCTTTTACTATTTGTTAGCGTTATTTATTTTTGGTTTTATGTGTTATTTGGTATGATCTGGTAATTTTGTGGTTCTGGAAACGCTCAAAAATTTTTCCCATATAAATTAATGGTAATTGCTTCTTCGCTTCACGCCATTTCGGCACAAAAGGTTTCATAGGATTGCTCTTACTTAGCGGGGGAAATACGAGACAAACCAATTTAGCCCAATATACAGGATGTCCCGGCAAATTCAGGACAGTTGGCAACCCTATGTTCAAGTTCAACAGTGCGTGACAGGGAATGAGGAAAGGTGCAGCTGACTCATATCATTTCCTCACGGCCTGGTAGCACATGCCTTGCGGCCCGGTACCGGTCCGCGGCCCGGTGGTTGGGGACCGTTGCTTTACATCACCATCTATAAGTCTGAGGTTCAATTTAAACTGCTGTCTGTAAGGAATTTGTATGTTCTCCTTGTCAGCACATGGGTTTTTTCCGGCTGCTGCTGTTTCCTTCCACACTCAAAAGACATACAGTACTGTAGTAACTTTATGTATTGCACTGTACTGCTGCCGCAATGAAACCCACAATAATTTCATGTCATATGTGAGTGATGATAAATCTGATTCTGATATGTGTCTCTATTGTGCACTGACAGTGGGAAGGGGGCAGGGAGAGGGGAATCATGGTTGGGAAAAGGGGAAAGGAGAGGGGAGGGTGTGGGAAGCACCAGACAGACATTCTGTAAAGATCAATAAACCAATTGTTTGGAATCAAATGACCTTGCTGGTGTTCTTAATGTTGGGTGTGTCTGCCCTCCACCCGAGCCATTCCCAATATCTTTTGCTCCGTCCAGATTTACAAACTTGCACTCTGCCCCATATTGACAAATACAGTACTGAGACTGTCCATCTATATGCACAGTGAAGTATGGGTTAATGATTTACGGGCATGCCATGTTGGTGCCGTAAAAGTGGTGAAACGTACGGGCAGCCCGCAACACATCCTTGACACAAATGAAGATTTCTCTGCACGCAGTCTAAAGTGGCATCAGGTTCAACTCAGGCATTGTGGGCTGAAAGGCCCTTTTCCTGGATCATACAATTCTACACTTAGAGGCAACTTTATTATTTTCCTTCTATACCTAATAAAGTGGCCACTGAGAATATGTTTGTCGTCTTCCGCTGCCGTGGTCCATCCACTCTAAGGTTTGACGTGCTGTGCATTCAGAGATGCTCTTTTGCCCATCACTGTGGTAACGTATTGTTATTTGAGAGTCTGTCATCTTCCCGTCAACTTGAAACAGTCTGGCTATTCTGCTCTGATCTCTCCCATTAACAAGATGTTTTCAACAACAGAACTGCCATTTGCTGGATTGTATTTTGTACCATCCTCTGTAAACTCTAGAGACTGTTGTGCATTAAAATCCATAAGATCAGCATTTTCTGAGATACTCAAGCCACCCCGTCTGGCACCAACAATCATTCCATGGTCAGAGTCACTTAAATCACATTTGTTCCCATTCTGATATTTAGTCTGAACAATGACATAATTGGCTAATTAGATATTTGCATTAAGGAGCAGATGTTCAGGCATTCCTAATAAAGTTGCCACTGAGGGAATGTTTCAAACTTCAACATAGATGTGTCAAATAAAGCTGATCTTTATCTTTATGTCTAATTTATTGTTAGGTGCACAACTGTGGTAATATGTAGGTAGAATGAAAAACCTGCTTGAAGCATTATCACAAGCATGTAGATACAGAAAACACACAGAAGATAATTTATAAAAAAAGTTATACATAAAATTATACCACACAGTGAAAAAGAGATACTGTGCAGAAGCAAGAACACTGTCTAAATAAAATCATGGATTGGAGAGGTATGGAGGACCACGGTCCAGGTGCAGGTTGATGGGATCAGCAGTTTAAATAGTTCAGCAAAGCCTGTTTCTGTGCTGTACTTTCCTATGACTTGATTATTCAATGGCACGTGCAAGAGGTCGTCCATTGTGTTCAATTGTTGCGGTAGGGTTAGTTCAAGATCCTGATGTCTGCAGAAATTAGCTATTCCTGAACACTGGTTGTGAGGGACTTCAGGCTTCTGTACCTCCTGCCTGATAATAGCAGTGAGAAGGGGTCCTTGATACAACACACACAAAATGCTGGAGGCTCTCAGCAGGTCAGGCAGCATCGATGGAGAGGAAAAGACAGTTGATGTTTTGAGCTGAGATCTTCATCAGGATAGAACATTGACTGCTTTTTTCTCCCTCTCCATTAGATGCTGTGTGACCTATTGAGTTCTTCCAGAATTTTGTGTGTTTTGCTCAAGATCTCCGGCATCTGAAGAAACTCGTGTATTTACGTTCCTAAAGATATTGCTGTTTTCTTGAGGCATTGCGTCCTGTAGATGTTGTTTGTGATGGGGAAGGCTGTGCTCATGATGAACCGAGCCATGTCCACTGATTGAACTAAACTGCATCCTCAGTTAAAAGGCTTTTAAGTTCAAGTTCATGGTTATTCAAATGTATACACATATACTGCCAAATGAAACAATGCCCTCCCAAACCAAAGTGCACAACACAGTACATATAATTCACACACAACATATAATGTAATCTTACCACAAATAAATTAACAAATAATAAAATGTATTCAAGAAGATTGACCTTTGGCAAAAGGTGCATTTATGACACAAGTTAAAAAGTAATCAGTTCAACACTACCGGTGTTTCATATGTGCTGAGAGCTGGGTGATGGCAGGTCTCATAGCCTGGGGGAGGGAGCTGTTTTCCATCCTAACGATCTTTGTCTTAGGAAGACAAAAAGGAAAAGAAACAACACTGCCAATGATGCATCCCAAAAATAAATAAGACCAAAAGACATAGGAGCAGAATTAGGCCATTCAGCCCATTGCATCTACTCCTCCTTTCCATCACGGCTGATTTATTATCCCTCTCAACCCCATTTTCCTGATTTCTCCCTGTAACCCTTAACATTCTTACTAATTAGGAACCTTTTAGCCTCCACTTTACATATACCCAATCCCTTGAGCTCCACATCCATCCATGCCAATGAATTGCACAAAATCACTACTCCCTGGTTAAATTTCTCCTCCTCTCTATTCCAAAGGAACATCCTTTTATTTTGAATCTCTACCCTCTGGTGCTATACTCCGTCACTATAAGAGACATCCTCTACACATCCACTTCATCCAGGGCATTTCCTTCTGATATTAGGAACTCCAGGGAAACCCAGGGCATGACCTTTCACCCTTGATCATCCAACCCCAATGACATGGCAGGAACCACCCCATAGAGTGGTTCGACCTTTCAATGGTGTCCTAGGGCTGGTGGCAATTCATGGTGCCTATTTGGGATACATTAAACTGAAACTATTTGCAAAACGCAAACATGAGAAAATCTGCAGATGCTGGAAATGCAAGCAACACACACAAAACGCTGGTGGAACACAGCAGGCCAGGCAGCCTCTATAGGAAGAAGTACAGTCGACATTTTGGGCCGAGAACCTTTGTCAGGACTACTTGCAAAATGTGGATTCTGTATAGACCAAGAGAAGTTAGGTTAGGAAACAAAGAAAAGGAAGAGAAATTATGGAAGTATTTTGTCATTCAGTCATGAAGAGACAGAGCACAGGAGCAGGCCCCTCAGCCCATTGAACATATGCTGACTATAAACCACTCACTTGCACTAAACCTACATTTATTTCAGCCCAACAGAAACTCCAATTTCTCCAATTTCTGGTATTTTCTCCCCGCTCCCCATTCTTTCCTTCTCCATTCCCCATCTTACCTTTTCTCTTCTCCTCACCAGCCTCTCACCACCCTCTGGTCTTTCTCCCCTTCCTCCATGGTCCACTGTCCTCTCCAATCAGATTCCTTCTTCTTTAACCCTTTACCTCTTCCACCTATCACCTCTCAGCTTCTCACTTCATCACCTTTCCCTCACCTACTCATCTTGCCCCTCACCTGGTTTCATCCATGACCTGCCAGCTTGTACTCCTTCCCCTTCCAACACCTTCTTATTGTGTCTTCTTACCCCCTTCCTTTCCAATCCTGATGAAGGATCTCATCCAGAAACATTGACTGCTTATTCCTCTCCATTGATGCTGCTTGACCAGCTGAGTTCCTCCAGAATTTTGTGTGTGTTGCTCTGGATTTCCAGTATACTCAGTGAGGGAGGAGAAGATGGTGGCATGACGCAGCGTGCGTGGCCGTTTCGAATTATATAGTATGTGTAACTAGAGGCTGTGCACAATCCTGATTTGATGGAGACAGCCATGAGAAGGACAGAGGAACACCTGGGGAAACTTCTGAAATGCCCACTTCGCTGCCACTGCTACTGTGCGATTGAGAATCTCCAGAGGGGAAGGCCCCAAATCCTTGGCTTTGCCTATTGCCTGTTGCCAGGGCCAGGGTCAAAGCACTCGGCAGAGATGGTGCTCAGTGTCTCGGAGAGCTGGTCAGAGGCTCGGAGTTTTCGGACGGACTCGGAGGCGGACTGTGGTCGGATGCTTCCGGGATGCTGCATTGGCAAGTTTGTGGCGCTGGAGGTTCACCGTCTGTGTGAAATGATGGGACGTTCAAGAGGCTTTGAGACTTTTTACCATGCCCATGGTCTGTTCTTTATCAAATTACAGTATTGCTTTGCACTGTTGTAACTATATGTTATAATAATGTGATTTTTGTCAGTCTTTCAGTCGCCTTGTCATGTGTTTCTGTGATATCATTCTGGAGAAACATTTTATCATTTCTTAATGCACGCATTACTAAACGACAATAAAAGAGGACTGCGTGTCCTCATAATCTAATCTAATCTGCAGAACTTCAAACACAAGAAGATCTGCAGATGCTGGAAATCCAAAGCAACAGACAAAAAATGCTGGAGGAACTCTGCAGGAACTCAGCATCTATGGAATAGAGTAAACAGCCAACGTTTCAGGACAAGGTGCTTCATCAGGAGTGGATGGAAGAGAAATTAAGGAGATATTTTGTTATTTCGTCATAGAGATTCACAGCACAGGAGCAGGCCTTTCAGCCCACTGAATCTATGCTAACCATCAACCACCCATTTACACTATCTCTTGTTCTGCAGAATTTCTTGTTCTAATTATGCCGTGTACTCTCCCCACATCTCATCAACCAGCCCACTCATCTACACACTGGGACAATTTACAGTGGTCTATGCACATTTCTTTGACGTGTGGGAGGAAACTGGAGTACCTGAGAAAACACACAAAGTCACAGGGAGAAAGCGCAAACTCCAACCAGAGAACACCGGCAGAAGTAAATGTGGGTCATTGGAGAAGTGGGGCAGAGCTTCTGTCACTGTTTTCAGTTTTCATTCACCAATAACAAAGAAAGCACCCAAGAAATAATGGAGGACAACAGATCACGAGGAGTAAAGATTTCAATGGAGTTGGAGAAGAAAATGGCTGACAGGTTGCAAGTGACACCTGGGTGAGAAAATTGGTAATGATAAGGGTTTATCATTGTCGTGTGTACTGAGGCACTTGAAAATATTTTGTTTGCGTAGCATCCAGACAGATCACTTTATACACAGGTACACTTGGTACACAGTAGCGTAACGGTTAGCATTATACTTTATTTTTTTTTAGATTATGAGAACACTCAGTCCTCTTTTATTGTCATGTAGAAATGCATACATGCATTAAGAAATGATACAATGTTTCTCTGGAGTGATATCGCAGAAAACAGGACAAACCAAAGACTGACACTGACAGAACCACATAATTATAACATATAGTTACAGCAGTGCAAAGCAATACCATAATTTGATGAAGAACAAACCATGGGCACGGTAAAAAAAAGTCTCAAAGTCCCTGAGTCGATCGACTCCTGAGTCCCCGATAGCAGGCGGCAAAAGGGAGAAACTCCCTGCCATAAACCTCCAGGCATCGTCAACTTGCCGATGCCTTGGAAGCAGCCGACCACAGCCGACACTGAGTCCATCCGTCCGAAAACTCCGAGCTTCCGAGCAGCCTCTCCGATACAGCCTCTGGAGCGCCATCCTCTGCTGAGCGCCTTCAACTTCACCCCGGCCGCTGAAACACGCAAAGCCAAGGATTCGGGGCCTTCTGCTCCGGAGATTCCGGTTACCATACAGTAGCAGCGGCAGTGAAACGGGCATTTGAGAAGTTTTCCAGATGTTTCTCCGTGCTCTCACGTCCGTCTCCATCAAATCAGAATTGTGCACGGTCCCCTACTTGACAGATAACAGATACTCATCACCGGAGAGGCCGCGCACGCTGCCGTCACGTCGCCATCTTCTTCTCCATTGTGCCAGTGATCGGTAGGTTGAGGTTCGATTCCCACCACTGTCTATAAGGACTTAGTATCTTCTCTCAGTGACCAGGTGGGTGTCCTCTGGGTGCTTCAACTTCCTCCCACATGCAAAATAAGTTGTGGGCATGCTACGTTGGTGCTGGAAACATGATGATACTTGCAGGCTACCCCCAGTACATCCTCAGACTGTGTTGTCGTTGACGCAAACAATGCATTTCACTGTATGCTTTGATGTACATGTGACAAATAAAGCTACTCTTTAATCGTTATCTGGGCATTAATCTTGAAGTGATAATCTTTTATCTCCTAAGAAAATAAAGACACTGATGCGCTTTCCTTGTGATTGCATCTTTGTGCTTGGCCCAAGACATCGATGTAATCTAGATTTCAATACATGATAATGGCAACTGAAGATGATATCAGGACTGGGCAGGATTAACACGGATTTACAAAAGGGAAATCACATTCTTACTTTATCATGACAGATCGACGAGTCCATGCCAGCTCTCAGAGCACTTCCTTCAATTCCAACTACAGAACCTTATTCGCCATAGACATTTACATGGATTAGGAATTTGCTGTGGTGTATTGGCATGACATGCAACAAAAAAGCAACATTCAACAATTATAAAGGATAAAAATTATATATAAATAAGTTAGAGGCTAAAGAAAGAATATGGAATAAAATGTACACAATTACATGAATACCAGCATGTATTTACAATGTAAACAACATTGTAAAAAATGGTTTAAGGTGTTTACAGTGTTTGAGGTAATAGATAGAGGAGGGTGGGGGGTGGGGAAGTTAACTAGAATGGTTGATCAGACTAACTGGCTGGGGGAAGAAACTTTGAAGATGGTGTGAAGTTTTTGTTCTAATAACCCTGGAGTACTTTCCAGAGGAGAGCTCTTAGAAAGGGCAGCTTGCAGGGTGGGCAGTGCCCAAGTTTCTGCTTCACATGCTGATTAGTCTCTCTCTTAATCTCAGACGCCAGTCCTCTGCTATATTTTGCTCTTAACTCACCATTTTAACTTCTTCAATTCTAAAGGAAGGTTAACTTCACTTCTCTGTCAAGAATGCTATCTGACCTGTTGAGAATTTCCTCTGTCTACCTACTTTTAGTTGTTAGATACTAATCGAATGTGAAGTATATTCTATACGAGTTTCTGCAAGAGTTGTGATCTTGTCAAGGTGGAGAGACTTGTGAGTTCCTGAGTTCCTGAGAGGATGACGTCTGGAGCTTAACTCCCAGTGGGGTCACCCGTAGAGTCAAGGGGGAGGTTCCAGATGAAGAGAGACCCAACCAAGACCTCAGCAGTAGAGCTGGTGGAAGACGATGACGCATCGCAAGTAGTGAAGGTGGAGGAAGGCTGCCGCGGTGAGGGGTCCCCAGTCATCTTGGATGCCATGCTACTGGACCCCGCCTCTGATCTGTCAAGGACCACGTGGTGGCTGGCCGTGCATCAGCCTCCCCACGTTAAATAAAGCACGTACAGGCGTTCACCATGAAAGGGACTAACCCTTTGGGAGAACATCATACTCAACTTGAGGGATCACATTGCTGCATTCCATAGGAATAGGTTTTGGATGCATTTTAAAAAGCCTTTTCTATTTCAACTGGATTCCTTAACTTTTCTCCGATCTCTTTAATTCCCAGCTGGACTCTCTAATGGTGTTAACTCAGACAGGAGCTGATTTAATACAAGAGTGATTCTCAGAGCTGAGAATAATTAAGGAAAAGACTGATCCATAATACCTTGTTGCAATTCACTTCATTGTCACCTGATTGGTTTTATGTCAGGTTTTATGCAACACGATCAGTTCCACAGAGAAAGAGCTTGGCACTAATTAATTAATATTCATGACATGCCACAGTGAATATTTCATCTCTTGGAGGAAGCCACCACTGTACAGCCCTAAAATAATTATACCATTACGGCATCCAGGCAAAAATCTACTGCTACAAGGTCCAAGTAAAAATCTCCTACTACAAATCCCTACAATAAATCTAGAGCTCTGGTTGTTTCTGGTTTTTATAGCCCAGAGTGGTAATGGGGATAAGCTCCCACTGCCTATTAAATGCTCCTAACAGCGTGCGCCTCAAATAGCCTCTGACAGCCAAGTCCAGATCCTGGCATGCACGTGTGGCTTGCTACTAAATCCAGCAGAACCGTTTCTACTGACAGGAGAAGGGGCAAAAGGCTGGTTACTGGCACCTTAAAACCAGTCGCTTCAGGCAGATGGGGCTTGTCCGCCGTGGTTGGCAGCTCACCTAGGAGAAGGGAAACTCTGATCTCAAACGTCTGCAGCCTTGTGGGTATACCCACTCACGGGGAAGGCATCAGGAGTAAACTCCCGAGGGGAAAATCCAGAGCTGGAGTTCCTAAGGTAGTCCTACCTTAAGTCTAATGTTGATAGGCCACACATGCGATGCTGCTGGTGCCAAACTCTGTCAGTCTCTGCTGTTCCTTTCAGTTCATTAGATGTGTGAAGAGAGGGAACCCGCAACAGCTTGCTCTCCATATCTTACTGCCCAGGCTTGTGTATCTAGACAGCTAGGACAGAACACCCATGGTAGACCCTGGCCAATGGAGCCCTCGAGAGAGCTCTGGAATAAATTTACTGTTGAAGGACCCTTTAACAAACTTCCACAGATGCATTGTCAGAAAGATCCTGGCTAGTTGCATCTTGAATGCACAGGAATGCAGGGAGCTGCAGAGAGTAGTGGATTCTGCTCTTTATAACACAGAAACAAGAGAAATTCTTGGGCCGAGACCCTTCATCAGGACTGGAAAGGAAGGGAGAAGAAGCCAGAATAGGAAGGTGGGGGAGAGAGAGGAGCACAAGCTGCTAGGTGATAGGTGTGACCAGGCGAAGGGAGAGGTGGGATGAAATAAGAAGCTGGGAGGTGATTGGTGGAAGAGGTAAAGGGCTGAAGAAGAAGGATTCTGATAGGAGAGGAGAGTGGAGCATGGGAGAAAGGGAAGGAGGAAGGGCTCCACAGGGAGGCGATGGGCAGGGAAACACAAGGAAAGGGGAAGAGGGGAGCTAGAATGGAGAACTGAAAAGAAGAGAGAAGGAGGACAGGGGAGAAATTACAGGAAGTTGGAAAATCTAAAAAATGAGAGAAATTAAAATCTATTTGAAATTTGACTTTGAACAACAGTCCAGGTTTATTCTATCCTGAGAGCATCTTTGATACAGATCTATTGTTACAGATCCCTAAATTTACCACAGCAGGATCCCAGAACCAGTGCACAGATTGAAGGTGCTTTGGCAAATCTACTGTTACAGCCCATAAAGAAGCAAGTGTTTCAGAAACACAAGAGATTCTGCTGATGTTGATAATCCAGAGTAACACACAGAACACACATCAAAGTTGTTGGTGAACGCAGCGGGCCAGGCAGCATCTATGGAGGGAAATGAACAGTCGACGTTTCGGACCGAAAATGTTCATCACGACACAGAATCCAGATGGAGGGTCTTAGAAGGGTCTGAATGTTTCAGAATCCTAAAACATCTCTACTATTTAATAGTCCAAACCCAACTCAACAACTGCCATTTTTTAAAACAAGTTTATCACCACAGAGCCTTTCACCGGTTTTAAGAAGTCCTACAAGAATTGTATTCTTATAGAGTTCTAGAGCAATTCCACCATAATGGCACCTGATTATATCTACCAAAACAGCACTCCAAAACAAATCCACCATGATACTGTCCTTGAAAAGATTTTAAAAATCATGGTCCTTAAATAATTTTAATGATCCAGTCCTTGAAAAATTTTATCATTATTTGTGCTAGAACAAAGATAAGAGATTCCTGAAATAAATCTGCTTTTACAGAACATTGGAATAAATTTATTACATGGTCCTATAACAACTCACAATTATTAAGTCTTGGCACAATTCTAACATTACAAAATCCTAGAATAATCTGCTGATAAATCTACAGTTGAACATTCGGAGCAGGAATTGACTATCAGAGACTCCCAGAATAAATGTACCATTGCAATGTCTTTGGAAGAAACAACTGTAACAGAGTCTTGGAAGAAATATATTGTTAAAGAATCCTTGGGCACATTATAGTTATTGGCTTGCAGTGGATAAACTGTTACAGAGCCCTTGAAGAAAACTACCACCAGAAAGTTTTAAAACTTTTTAAAATACTATTATAGCGCTCGGGATAAATCTATCATTATAGTGTCCAGTCGGTCAGTTGATATGGAGGGCAATGTTAACTGATTGGATCCATCTTGGCAAACCCATGGGTCTATTAACTTCCCCGTGTTATTAAGGTCATAGAGCACTACAGCACAGAAACAGGCCCTTCAGTCCATCTAGGCCATGCCAAACTATTATTCTGCTTAGTCCCATTGATCTACACCTGGAACATAGCCTTCCAAAACCTTCCTATCCATGCAGTTCTCTAAAGCTTCTTTTAAATGTTCCACACTTTCACCAAATTGAGTGAAGTTGTTCCCACTCATGTTCCCCTTAAATGTTTCACTTTTCATTCTTTACCCATCACCTCTAGTACTATTCTCACCCATCCTCAGTGGAAAAATCCTGCTTGCATTTACTCTATCTATATCCCTCATAATTTTGTATATCTCTATTGAATCTCCTCTCGTTCTCCTACACTCCAGGGAATAAATTCCTAACCTATACAACCATTTTCTATAACTCAGGTCCTCAAGTCCCAGCAACATCCTTGTAAATGTTCTCCGTACACTTTCAATCTTATTGAAATCTTTCCTGTAGGAAGGTGACAAGAACTCAACACAGTGCTCCAAATTAGGCCGCACCCTCATCTTACACAACTTCAACCTTACTTCCCCACCTTTCTGCCATCTCCCCTGGGGTTCTGCATACTCGGTGCACATTTACAATAAAAATTAACCCATAAATCTGCACATCTTTATTAGTCTTTTGCTGCCTGTCTATTACTGTCTAGTTTGGTGCAGCATCCTCTCAAAGTATACAAAACTTACAGCGAACTGTCAGTTCAGCTGAAATGATCACAGGCTGCACTTCACTATCACTGCAGGGTTTGTATGTGCCCAGGACAAAGAAGCAGGCTGGGAAATTAATGTGATCAATCATTCGAGTTAGCCACCCCACCACCCCCATCTATTACCTCAGTCACTGCACTGTAAACACTTTACCACTTTTTATAATGCTGTTTACACTGTAAATGCCTGATGGTATTTATGTACTTATATGCATTTTATTCAATATGCAGTGTTCAATGGTTCAATGTAATATCAGAGAACGTATACAGTATAAAACCTGAAACTCTTATTCTTTGCAGACATCCACAAAACAGAAGACAAACCCCAAAGAATGAATGACAAAAAACGTTAGAACTCCAAAGCCCCCAGCCCCTGATGTACAAGCAGCAGCAAAAACATCAACCCTCCCTCTCCCCTTCCACTTCAGAATCAGAATCAGGTTTATTATCACCGGCATGTGTCATGAAATTTGTTAACTTAGCAGCAGCAGTTCAAGTCAATACAAAATATAGAAGAAAAATAATGATAATAAATAAATAAGTAAATCAATTACAGTATATTGCATATTTTGAATAGGTTAAAAGTTGTGCCAAAAACAGAAAGAATATATATTTAAAAAGTGAGGTAGTGTTCCAGGGTTAAAAGTCCATTTAGGAATTGGATGGCAGAGAGGAAGAAGCTGTTCCTGAATTGCTGAGTGTGTGCCTTCAGGCTTCTGTATCTCCTCCCTGATGGTAACAGGGAGAAAAGGGCATGCCCTGGGTGCTGGAGGTCCTTAATAATGGACTCTGCCTTCCTGAGACACCGTTCCTTGAAGATGTCTTGGGTACTTTGTAGGCTAGTAGCCAAGATGGAGCTGACTAAATTTATAACCCTCTGCAGTTTCTTTCCATATAAAACCATATAACCATATAACAATTCCAGCACAGAAACAGGCCATCTCGGCCCTTCTAGTCTATGCCGAACTCTTACTCTTATTTTCGGTTCTGTGCAGTAGCCCCTCCATACCAGTGACGCAGCCTGTCAGGATGCTCTCCACGGTTCATCTATAGAAGTTTTTGAGTGTGTTTGTTGACATACCAAATCTTTTCAAACTCCTAATGAAGTATATTCACTGTCTTGCCTTCTTTATAACTGCATTGATATGTTGGGACCAGGTTAGATCTTCAGAGATCTTGGCACCCAGGAACTTGAAACTGCTCACTCTCTCCACTTCTGATCCCTCTATGAGGATTGGTATGTGTTCCTTCGTCTTACCCTTCCTGAAGTCCACAATCAGCTCTTCCGTCTTACTGATGTTGAGTGCCAGGTTGTTGCTGCGACACCACTCCACTTGCTCCAGTGAAAGCGTCAGCCTCCAGTCCACAACCACCCACTATGTGAGCGATAGCAAAGCCCACAGAGACCATGATCTAGACTCTGTCAAAAACTAGTGTCCATCCCAAAACTTTGGCATCCCAGATGGGCTCTCTCTCTCTCTCACTAATAAGGGGAAGAGTAAGATACCACTCCTGCAACAGGTGAGAGGGAGATCAGCAGCTCGCTGTTTCAATGTTTCAATCTGCCTCATCACTTATTCAAGTTCGCCCAGAATCTCTAAGTTCAGTTTCTATTCTTTCTAACAGTTGAATGTTGCTGTTTCTTGTTGCATGTCGTGCCAACACACCATAACAAATTCCTAACACAGGTAAAGCTACTGTGTATGGCCAATCAAGTTGATCCTTTAGGTTGTAAAAGGAAACCAGAACACTGAGGGTCATCCACACAGCGTTCTGGAAGATTACGAAGACTCCGAAGACTCCACACAGAGCACTAGAGGTGAGGGTTGAACCCAGATTGTTGGCCATGTCTGTCAGCACTCTCCTAGCCATGCTCCTCTTCCATCCTTGCCTAGATAATATCTACAGCTCCAGAATAAATCTTCAGTTACAAAGTCCCAAAACAAATGTACCATTATGGAGTCCTGGGACAAATCTACAATTAAAGTTGCCTAAAATAAATTGTACATTGCAAGCTTTTAGACTAAATATGTCATAACAGTGTCCTTGAATAAACTGCTCAGGACAGAGTCCTTGGACAAAGTTACTTTAGATCTCTCCTGGGTCGAATCAATCATCAGAACCATAGAATGTATCTGCCACTTGTGCAAAATCATGGTACGAAACTACCATTAAAAAGCCCAAGGACAGATCTACCACGGCAGAGTCTTGGAACAAATCTATTATTACATTGCCTAAGAACAAATGTACCAGTTAGGAGACTTACAGGACTGTGCAAAAGTTTTAAGCACATATAAGTCTTAGCTAGGGTGCCTCAGACTTTTGCACGGTACTGTATTTATCAATGTGGAGTGGAGAGCGAGTTTTTAAATCTGGTGGGGGTAAAGGATGTTAGGAAAGGTGAGGGTGGAGAGCCACCGGAGATTTGTGGGACAGATGACAGAGAAGGGGTGCCAGGGACGGGGAGTGTCAGGGGTGCAGACACACCCAGCCCTGAGACACCAGGCAAGGTCATTCGGTTCCAAACAATTGGTTTATTGATCATTACAGAATGTCTCTCTGGTCCTTCCTGCTCCCTCCCATCTCCCTGCCCCTTTTCCACTCTCAGTCCATAAAAGAGACCCATATCACAATCAGGTTTACCATCACTCATATATGTCATGAAATTAGAATTTTTTGCGGCAGTAGTACAGTGCAATACATAAAATTACTGGAGTACTGTGCAAAAGCCTTAGGCACAATAGCACAAGGTATGTGCTTAAGTGCTGTTGTGCAAATCTTATCGCCGCTACAAGTTCTTCGTCACCACCAGTTAGGGCCCTAAGCAGTCCTTTCTGACTATCTGTGAGTCCGTCACAGGTAAAGGCTTCCCCACCATTGAGCACATCTGCATGAAACATTGTCACAGGAAAGGAGCATCCAACACCAGGGCCCCCCACCACTTCGGACATGCTCTCTTCTTGCTGCTGCCATCTGGAAGGTGGTACGGGAGCCTCAGGACTCACACCACCAGGTTCAGAAACAGTTACTTCTCCTCAACCACGGGCTCTTGAGCTAAAGGGGATAATTTCACTCAACTTCACTTGCCACTGCTGTGGTTATTTTTCTATGGATTCATTGAGTATGCCTGCAAGAAAATGAATCTCAGGGTTTTATATGGTGACTTTAATAATAAATTCACTTTGAACTTTGATGGGATCAACTGACATGTGGTGATCTCGGTTGGGACTCCTCTACATTGGGGTCCCAATGCAGATTAGAGGACCGCTTTATTGAGAAACTTTGCTCTGTTCACCACAGAAGTTGGAACTTCCCAGTGAGCACCAATTTCAGGTTTACTTCCCGTATTATTCTGGCATGTTGGTCCATGGCCTAAGTTCCAGGCAAAATCCTTGTAAATTTTCTCCGTACTCTTTCAATCTTATTGATATCCTTCAGTAGGTCACCAGAACTGCGCACAATACTCTTAAATCTAGCCTCACCAATATTTTATACAACTTCAGCATAACATTCCAACTCCTGTACTCAATGCCGTGATTTATGAAGGCCAACGTGCCAAAAGCTCTCTTTAGGGTATTAGCTATCTGTGATGACAACCTATGTCTATTTTCCCAACTATGTTTTGAAAACTCTTGGACAACAAAGAAGACAACTCCAGAACATGGCAACATTCCAATTAGGCAAAAAAAATCCTCTTCATCTTGTCTTTCATTCTTTTGCCAATTACCTTCAATCAAATATTGAAATTATTCACGACACTAAGATCAAGTTATCTCCATGGCAATGAAACCAGCCAACCATGTGTTATCTGATCCAGTACACTGCTTATTAAACTTGTCAGCTTTTTGTTACACTATGCCAACATATTAATGAGGGAGTGACAGATAACAATGCCCATACAGGTCATTGTGTAGGAATGAAATGGGATAATGAAGGAGATAACTGTTCACCAAAACAGAGGCCAATAAAAACACACATGATAACAGCACCGCACTAAAGTGCTCACTTCTACATTGCGAGTTTCCCAATTTCAGAATACTCCTATGCACTTTATGCAAAATACAGGTAAACAGAGCAAATCAGAGATTCAAGAGATTCTTTAGATGCTGGGAATCCAGAGCAACACACACAAAATGCTGGAGGAACTCAGCAGGTCTGGCAGCATTTATGGAAATGAATAAACAGTCGACATTTTGGGACGAGGCCCTTTATGAGGATCAAATGAAGCAACATTTGTGTTTAACCTATTCTGGATACCACAAGCAAAATCAAAGTTTATTGCATTACCTTAATTTAATAGGTCTTTATCTGGAATATTTTTCTATCATCCATGTGCCCATCTAAGAGAAGGTGGTAGTAAACTCTTGAAGTTCTTCTGAAGTTGAAAGGGAGGAGAAGATGGCAGCGCGATGCAGCGCGCGCGGCCGTTCCGTATGATATCGTATGTGTTAACTAGGGGCCGTGCACAATCCTGATTTGATGGAGACAGCAGTGAGAAGCACGGAGGAACACCTGGAGAAACTTCTGAAATGCCTGCTTCGCTGCCGCTGCTACTGTGCGATCGAGAATCTCTGGAGGGGAAGGCCCCAAATCCTCGGCTTTGCCTATTGCCTGTTGCCAGGGCTGGGGTCGAACCATTCGGCAGAGATGGTGCTCGGTGCTCGGTGTCTGAGGGCTGGTCAGAGGCTCAAAGTTTTCGGACGGACTCAGAGTCAGACTGTGGTCGGATGCTCCAGGATGCTGCATCGGCAAGTTGGCGGCGCTGGAGGTTCACCGTCTGCGTGAGATGATGGGATTTTCGAGAGACTTTGAGACATTTACCGAGCCCATGGTCTGTTCTTATCAAATTACAGTATGGCTTTGCACTGTTGTAACTCTATGTTATAATTATGTGGTTTTTGTCAGTTTTTAAGTTGGTTTGTCATGTGTTTCTGTGATATCATTCTGGAGAAACATTGTATCATTTCTTAATGCATGCATTACTAAATGACAATAAAAGAGGACTGCATGTCCTCATAACCTAATCTAATCTAATCTAAGTTGCTCCCACAGTAATGTTGTATGGGAGGTGCATGATTTGGGTCCAGTAATGAAGAAGGATGGACAATATACAGTACTGTGGAAAAGCCTTAGGCATATATTGTATATAGAGCTGAGGTGCCTAATAAAACTTGCACAATACTGTAGTAAGTTTGTATATTGCACTGTACTGCTGCCTCACACAAAAAAATCATGACATATGTGAGTGATGATAAACCTGATTCTGATATGGGTCTCTGTTGTGGATTGAGAGTGGGAAGGGGGCAGGGAGAGGGGAATCACGGTTGGGATAAGGCGAAGGGAGAGGGGAAGGAGAGGGAAGCACCAGAGAGACATTCTGTAATGATCAATAAAGCAATTGTTTGGAATCAAATGACCTTGCCTGGTGTCTCAGGGCTGGGTGTGGTTGTACCCATGTCAGGTCCCTGCTCCTGGCACTCTTTGTTTGCCACCTGTCCCACAGCGCTCCGCCCTCCCAACATCCTTTGCTCCTGCCAGATTCGCTCTCTGCTCCACATTGACAAATCCAGTCCCGTGCAAAAGGCTGAGGCACCCTGGCTTTATAGATGTGTTTGAGACTTTTACAGAACAGTGTACTTCCAAGCTGAGGCGCAGTGTGACTTGGCGGAAGTCATGCAGATGGTGGTATCCCACACACCTGAAGTTCTTGTCCATCTAGGTAGGAGAAGGCGGGAGAGAGAGAGCAGCGCGCCGCGCGTGCAGCCCTCCGGTGAAAAATGATATCGTATCCGTTAAATAGGGGCCATGGACAATTCTGATTTGATGGAGATGGACATGAAAGCACAGAGGAACATCTGGAAAAATTTCTGAAATGCTCACTCGCTGCTGTTGTTACTGCGCGGTCAGGAATCTTTCAGAGGGTAGGCCTCAAAATCCCTGGCCTTGCCTGTTGTTGGCGACCGAGTTGGAGGTCGAATCGTTCGGATAGAGATGGCGCTCAGTACTCGGTGTCGGAGAGCTGATCAGAGCTCGAAGTTTTCGGATGGCTCAGAGTCGGACCGTGGTCGGGTATGGCAGGGAGAGTTTTTCTTCCTTCTCCCATCTGCATGAGACGTGGGACATTTGAGAGACTTTGAACTTTTACTGTGCTCATGGACTTCTTCATCAAGTTATGGTATTGTTGCACTGTTGTAACTATATGTTATAATTATGTGGTTTTGTTAGGTTTTTTTTCAGTCTTGGTCTGTCCTGTGTCTTGTGATATCACACCGGAGGAAATATTGTATTATTTCTTAATGCATGTATTAACTAAATGACAATAAAAGAGGACTGAGTGTCTTCATAATCTAAAGCTGTGGGTTTAGAAGGTGCTGTCAAAAGTGCCCAGGCAAGTAACTACAATGCATTCCATAGATGGTACACTATGTGGACACTGGGCATTTGTGGTGAAAGTAGTGAATACTTAGTCATAGAATGAAAGAGCACAGAAACAGACTCTTTGGCCCACCTAGTCCATGCTGAACTCTTATACTGCCAAGTCCTATTGACCCACACCAGGACCCTAGCCTTCCATACCCTTCCATCCAAGTACCTATCCGAATTTCTCTTGAATGTTGAAATAGAATCAGAATCAGGCTTTATATCACCAGCATATATTGTGAAGTTTGTTAACTTTACAGCAGCAGTACAATGAAATACATGATAAATAAAGTATACATGTGTCTATTAAATAGTTAAGTTAAAATAAGTACTGCAAAAAAGACAAATAAAAAAGTAGAGAGGTAGTGTTCATGGGTTCAATGTCTATTTAAAAATCGGATGGCAGAGGGGAAGAAGCTGTTCCTGAATCACTGAGTGTGTGCCTTCAGGCTTCTGTACCTCCTCCCCGACAGTAACAGTGAGAAGAGGACATGTCCTGGGTGGTGGGGATCTTTAATGATGGATGCCGCCTTTCTAAGGCACTGCTCCTTGAAGATGTCTTGGATACTATGGAGGCTGGTACCCCATGATAGAGCTGACTAATTTTATAGGTTCCGGAGCTTATTTCGATCTTATTTCGAACCCACACCCATCACGTCCACTGGCAGCTCATTCCACATTCTCAGAACTCATTGAGTGAAGTTCTCCCTCTGGTTCCCACTATTTCACCTTTCACCCTTAACCCATGATCTCTAGCTCTGGTCTCACCCAACCTCAGTGGGAAAGTCCTGTTTGCATTTACCCTATCTATACATCAGATAATTGTCTACACCTCCCTCAAATCTCCCCTCATCCTCCAAGGCTCCAAGGAATAAAGTCTTAACCTATTCAACCTTTCCCAATAACTCATGTCCTTAAGTCCCAGCCAAATCCTTGTCAAATTTCTCTGTAGACTTTCAATCTAAATGGTATCCTTCCTGTAGGTAAGTTCACGACCAGACCGTGCAACAGTTTCTTCCCCCAAGCCATCAGACTCCTTAATACCCAGCGTCTAGACTGACATCTACGTCATTTATTATTATATTGTAATTTGTCCTCTACTGTGCCTATTGTTTTGTTTATTATTTATTGTACTGCCCTGCACTGTTTTGTGCACTTTATGTAGTCCTGTGTAGGTCTGTAGTCTAGTGTAGGTCTGTATTCTAGTGTAGTTTTTGTGTTGTCTTACGTAGTCTAGTGTAGCCTTGTGTTGTCTCACTTATTCTAGTGTAGTTTTGAGTTGTTTCATGTAGCACGATGGTCCTGGAGGAAAGTTGTTTCGTTGTTACTGTGTACTGTACCAGCAGTTTATGGTAGAATGACAATAAAAAAGTGACTTGACTTGACCAGAACGACACATAACACTTTAAATTAGGCCTCAGCCCATTTTTTTTCCAGCTGGACTAGATCCTTCTGCAAGCTTTGATGGTGTGGTAAACCATGTATATAGGTTGTAACTGGGTTACCTGTCTGGACACACCCCTCTGCTGACTGCTCCTATGGCTCCTCCCACAGAATCCTGTATAAAGGTGATTGTGCCATTGCTCCTCCCTCAGTCCAGGACAGATACTCAGCATGGACATTGGTCCATTTACTGTTAATAAAAGCCTTTCAATATTTACTCTACTTCCAGTCTTTTGGAGTAATTGATAGTGCATCAGATAGTCTGCAAAATTCAAAGTATTTATCATCAAAGTACGTATACATTATACAACCTTGAGATTCATCTCTTAACAGGGAGCCATGAAACAAAGAAACCCAAAAGAACCCATGGTAAAAAAATGAAGAGGACCTGATGTGCACGGGAAATGAAGCAAAACATGCGAACAGTAAATGCAAGCAGATAGTGTTGTAAACTGAAGTCCACAGAGACTGTCCACAGACCCTTAATTCAGTGCAGAGCTGACAAAACGTCACAGAGCAGTGAGCTGAACCGGCCCACCCTTCACCTCAGGCCAAAAACCCTGACCTTTTCAATCTGCCCCAGGGCCTAAATCGTCATCCAAACACTGGGTTCAGTCACTTTGATACACTCTGGACCATGCTGGTTTGATTCAGCCTGTACCCAGCCTTTCTGATTTGGCACTGAGCTTAAATCAATTGAACCTCAGGTCTTCCTTGCTCTCGGCGACGACTGCCTCGCCTTGTCTTGGTTCTGCTGCATCAAGTTGCCTCCAAGTCCAAAGGGAAGTTACAGGTTATCGTTTGTGATGACTAACAAAGTAATTAGTTGTTTTCCTTGTTTCGTCGGCCTCCAGCCAGAATTAATGAGATTCACCGGCACCATCTTAAACTGATCTTCCTCAGTTGGGAGGCAATGTCTCAAGAAAACTGTTTGCTTTGGTCTGGAGGTTGTTGGAACTGCTTTTAATCAGGCAAATGGACAGTATTCCAGCACAATGCTGACTTGTGCCTCGTTGATGATACAAAGGCCTTGGAGTGTCAGAGTGTGAGTTACTGACCAATGATGCCTTGTCTCTTATCTGTACTTGCAGTTGTAGTACTTATTTGTTGTCCCATTTGAGTTTCTGGTCAATGGTGACTCAACAATGAATATCAAGGGTGGGTGGTCAGACTCTGTCTCGTTGGGGATGGTTTATGATCACCCAATCTAACTCATTGTGACCCTGAACTTTGTCTACTTGCTCTGCACTTTCCCTAGCACCTTGTTCTGAATAACAGACACAAAATGCTGGAGGAACTCAGCAGGTCAGGCAGCATCTATAGAAAGGATTAAACAGTCGATAAACCCTTCATTTCTAGTTTCCCTAGAATCTCTTGTGTTTATACTTTGTTCTACATACTGTTTTCCTTTGTACTATCTCAGTGTGCTTATTTATGGGATAACCTGTCTGGATGGATTTATCAAAAAGTTTTGCTGTATTTTCCAAGTTCACAGCAAATTTAATATCAGCGCTTATATATGTCACCACATACTACTCTGAGATTCATTTTTTGCAGGCATTCACAGTAGAACAAAAATACAACAGAATCAATGAAAAACCACACACAAAGACTGACAATCAACCAAAGCCCAAATGAAGACTAGCCGTGCAAATGCAAAAAAAACCTAATAAATAAAAATGTAAATACATTTTTCTAAGAACATGAGTTGTCGAGTTCTTGAAAGTGAGGAATAAGTTTAGTTTATGGTGAATGAAGTTATCAACGCTGGTTGAAGGACCATGCTTCCAGTCAGAAAAATACCTCTTGTCTACTACCTTCAGTACTACTTTGATACCTCTGTAATCTGCCTCTTGAAAAGACCTCTCATAAAATAGGATAAACCCTTGACCTCACAGTCTATACCATTATGATTCTGCACCTTATTGTATACCTGCACTGCACCTTCTCTGTGGCTGTTATACTTTATTCTGCATTGTTATTGTTTTACCTTGTTCCAGCTCAGTGCATTGTGTAATGATCTGAACTGTATGGACAGTGTGTAAGACGAGCTTTTCAATGTATCTTGGTACACGTGGCAATAATAAAGCAATGCCAATAATAAACCTACATCAATAGAAGTTAAATGATTGGGGCAATGCTAAAGGTTTACTTTATTTGTCAATTGTACATTAAAACACACAGTGAGATTCATCACCTGTGTCAAATCAAATCAGCGAGGATTGTGCTGGGCATCCCGTAAGTGTCACTATGCTTCTGGCATCAAGATAGCACGCTCACAACTCGCTAAGCCTATCTTGTAGGCCTTTGGAATGTGAGAGGAAACTGGAACACCCAGAGGAAGCCCAATTGGTCTCAGGGAGAATGTACAAACTCCTTACAGGCAGTGGTGGGAGTTGAGCCACCATCCTAGAGCCGGCTACTGTAAAATGCTGCACGAGCTGAGAAAGTAAGTATAAAGTGGGTTTGAGCTCGCAGAAACTTATAGAACACCCTGAAAACAAGATGGGGTCTAGGGCCAAAGGGAGAGGTCAAGTGATACGTACCTGACCTAAAGCATGACTCTAACTGTGCAGACAATCACACACCTGCCGTTAGCCATAAGTAACCAGACTTATAAAACCCTCAGACTAACAGGAATGGTTTAAGACTGTCCCCAAAGACACCAAATTAAACAACAGTCTCCTGTTCTTGGATTGGTTTTTCTTTAGATTAGTGGGAACCAAAATAGATGCAAATTTTTATATTAAATCTACTTAATATTTCAACTTATTTAATAAATCTGCACATTCTACAGTTAAAAGTTTAATATTCTAATCTTCATAATAAGCACTAATTAATTATAAATATATCTCCTATTCTCCTCCAACAGTAATTATTTAAGGATGAATTATACCATTCATAACCTCTGTATACTATCCCATCTGACGAGAAGCAAAGTTTCATAAACAAAATGTTGAAGGAACTCAGAAGGTCAGGTGGTATCTATGTAGATGTATAAACAGAAAAAGTTCATTTAGAATGTTTTCTATATTTTGGTCACCTACCTACAGGAAAGGTGTAAACAAAGGTTGAAAGAGTACAGAGAAGATCTACAAGGATGTTGCCGTGTCTGGAGGACCAGAGTTATAAGGAAAGAATAAATAGTTTAGGACTATATTCCCTTCAAACGTAGAAGACTGAGAGGAGATTTGATAGCAGTATACAAAATTTTGACGGGTATTGATAGGGTAAATACCAGCAGGCTTTTTCACTCAGGTTGGGTGGGACTACAGCCAGAGGTCATGGGTTAATGGTGAAAGGCAAAAAGTTTAAGACCATAAGACAAAGGAGCAGAAGTCGGCCATTCGGCCCATCGAGTCTGCTCCGCCATTTTATCATGAGCTGATCCATTTTCCCATTTAGTCCCACTCCCCCGCCTTCTCACCATAACCTTTGATGCCTGGCTACTCAGATACCTATCAATCTCTGCCTTAAATACACCCAATGACCTGTCCTCCACTTATGGGGAACATGAGGGGAAATGTCTTCGCTCAGAGGGTTGTGAGAATGTGGGATGAGCTGCAGCACAAAGTGGTGCATACAAGCTGGATTTCAAGGTGTAGGAGAAGTTCGGATGGTAGGGGTATGGAGGGCTATGACCCCAGTGCAGGTCAATGGGAGAAGGCAGCTTAAATGGTTTTGGCATGGACTAGATGGGCTGAAGGGTATGTTTCTGTGCTGGACTTCTCTATGACTCTGTGGATTAGTGTGTATTAGCTGCAAGGAGAGGTTGGGCAAAGGGTTTATTTTCAGAGCAATACGCACAAAATAATGTCAGAATATGTCTTCACCCCCCCCACCTCTTTATTACCAGTCCTGATGAAGGATCTTGGCCTGAAACATTGACCATTTAGACCTCTCCATAGATACTGCCTGACCTGCTGACTTCCTCCATTGTTGTGTGTGTGTGTGTGTGTGTGTGTCTGCAGACATCCCACCTCTCCCAGAAGTTCCGGGAGTCTCCCGCATATTAATAGTGGCTCCCTGATGCCCGTAAATTATATACAATATCATGGAAATCAATTTTTTTGAGAGCAAGCCAGCGAGAGAGCGAGAGGGAAGGCAACCGAGAGCGCGAGTGACCACGAGGGAGAGAGCACGCGAGCAAGAGAGAGAGCGAGAGCGCGCCATGGCAGACCGTGTTCCAAAAAGAGAAAATATAAAACATACGTCACCCCAGACTACACTAAAGTGTACCCCTGCCTAATAGGGGTCAAAATAATGACAGTGTTGCTCGCTGCACTGTTTGCAACAATGACTTTTCTATTGCCCATGGTGGGTTAAGACTGTAAAAGACGTGTTGAGGTGAGTTTAACAGGTGTCATTCATTTATTAGCATAGCTAACGTTATTTAAACTAGCTGGCCAGCTGCTAAGGAGCTACCCTATTGCAGACATCCCACCTCTCCCGGAAGTTCCGGGAGTCTCCCGCAAATAGATAATGCTACCTCCCTGAAATGAGTTTTTGCAGGATGGGATGTCTGTGTGTGTGTGTGTGTGTGTGTGTGTGTGTGTGTGAGTGTGTGTGTCTGTGTCTGTGTGAGAGTGTGTGTGTGTGTGTGGCTGAGTGTGTGTGTGTGTCTGAGTGTGTGTGTGTGTGTGTTGATCAACACTTTCAGCATCTGCAAAATCTCTTGTGCTTAAGCAAAACTTCAGATATTATTTCTGAACAAACAAATTTCATGACACATGCCTGTGATAATAAACCTGATTCTGATCCTATTCGTTGACCATCAGCTGGATGGCTAACTTTCATGTCCTTGACTTCAGCTAGTCAGCTCATCCGCTGCTGGATCTCTTGTCCAATCCTTTGTTGATGGAAATCAGAAGATTCTCACTATATGCGGCAATAACAAACCAGTTTCAATTCTTATTGGAACGAGAATGGTTAAGTAATTAGATAGAGGCATACATAGATTGGGCAGCCAGCACCTCTTTCCCAGGACAGCAATGGTAAATACAAGGGGGTATAATTTTAAGTGAGTAGAGTGTAAGATAGAGAAAACTTGCTGCTGAGAAATAAGTGGGAATGCAAAGTCTAACACTGGTGCTGGACTCTGAAAAGTGAAAGAGGCATTCAAAGTTCAAAGTACATTATCAAAGTACATATACATTAGGGTCGGCACAACATTGTGGGCCGAAGGGCCTGTACTGTGCTGTACTGTTCTATGTTCTATGTTTTATACAACCTTGAGATTCGTCTCCTTACAGGCAGCCACGAAACATTGACACCCAAAAAAGGAACCCACATGTATGTATATATGAATATATAAGGAAGACTGTCTAACACTCAGTGTGCAGAGAATAAAAACCAAACATGCCCATAAAAAAAAGAACATACCCATAATAAAAAGTAAAAGAATAAAATAGAAGATTGTTGACACAGTGTGCAATGAAAAGAAACCTCATGCGAGCAGTAACCGCAAGTAAATAGTGTTTCTGAAGTGGAGTCCGCAAGACAGCCCCATAGTTCAGCGCAGAGCCGGGTCAATGTCACAGAGCAGTGATGATTTGATCAGGCCTTCTCCACACCGCAGGCCTCTACATCCTAATTTTTTTTAATCTTGCCCGGCGCTTAACTCTCTGTCTGAACACTGGGTTCTGCCGCTTTGTGCAGTGATCGGAACTGGCCCGTACCACGGCTTGGGCCCTGAAACCCTGACCTTTTCATTCTGGCCCAGCGCTTAAGTCTCCGTCTGACCGATAGATTCTGCTGCTTGATATGCCGGACTCCACGGCTTCGATTCGGCCTGTAAATCTCCAGCTGAACATCCACACTCTGGGACTTTGTCCCACGGCTTCGATTCGGCCTGTACTTCTCCAACTGAACACCCACGCTCTGGGACCTTATCCCCGTGGCTTCGGTTCGGCCCGTGCCCGATCTTTCACACTCTTCCATGCTCTCGCTATGGGCCCGCTGCCTCGCTTTGCCTCAGGAATTCCACATCGAACTGCCTCCAAGTCCAAAGGGAAGTTACAGACTATCACTGGCGATGATTGTTTGCCAGAAAAAGTGTGATTAAGGAAGTATTTAGTTGTTTCCTTGATTTGTTAGCCACCAGCCAGAAGTTGCTGAGGGTCACCATGCCATCTTCAACCTTGATGGTATTGGCATTAGTATTTGTTTATTATTGTCACATGTACTGTACCAAGATTCAGTGAAACACAACACACACGAAGCGCTGGAGGAACTCCACAGGTCAGGCAGCATTCATGGAAGTAAATAAACAGTCCATTTTTCAGCCTGAGACCCTTCATCAGGACTGGAAAGAAGGGGGAAGGAAGCATTCCGTTTATGCAGACCAGATCATTACTCAGTGCATTGAGCTAGAGCAGGGTAAAGTGATGATGCAGAATAAAGTTCAAAGTACATACAACCCTGAGCAACACACAGGAAATGCTGGAGGAACTCAGGCAGCATCTACGAAAAGAGTACAGTCGACGTTTCTGACCAAAACCGCATACAACCCTCAGATTCTTTTACTGCAGGCATACTTGGTAAATCTACAGAACAGTAACTAAACAGGATCAATAGACAGCAAACTGTGCAAATGCAGATATAAGTAACAAGATGAAAGAGTCCTTAAGTGAGAATATTTATCCCTTTTGTTCAAGAGCCTGATGGCTGAGGGGTAGTAACTGGGAGTGTAAGAGCCATCAGAAGTGCAGTGCAGGTAAATGATAAAGTGCAAGATCGTAATGAGGTAGGTTGCCATACCAAGACATTGAGTTGTCATGATATCATGTCACTTTGTTCTCTAGCAACACACACAACATGCTGGAGGAACCCAGCAAGTCGGGGAGTATCTATGGAGGGGAATGCAGAGCCGGTGTACTGGGCTGAGATCCTTCATAAGTTCTCTCAATCCTTCCTGCACTCAAACTGGTAAACAGGATTGCTTTGAATGGGTACTTGATGGTTGTCATGGATGCGTTGTGCCAACGGGACTGTTTCTGCTTTGTATCACTCAAAGACACAATGTCCATTCATAACAACAGACATAAAGGAAGAATAGCTTTGCATTTATTTTGCGATCTTACACATTTGTTTGAAGATATCAAGGAGTATTCTATTCACACTGGAAGTACATCAGACTGTTGCTCTGATATGACTGCTCTCCAAGTCCTGGTTTCGGCAATCGGCCCACTCAGCGGAGAAGATCATTGGCTGTCTGCTAGAAACATTAGAAGACCTGTTCATCGCCCGAGCGAAGAAAAGAGCTGAAAAAAAATGCTAACTAGCTCTCACCTACTCACCAAATTGCCATCAGGGAGATGCTACAAGTCCATCACCACCAGGACAATACATCATCTCCAAAGCTTCTTTCCTGTAGCTATCCAGCTTCCGACAAAACTCAGTCAGGTGCAAAACCCAAACTGTCCCTGCACAACATCCTTAAATAGACTTTCCTGCTCTCCTTATTCTGTTGAAAATTATGGAGTCTGTTCATATGTTCACATTTATTTAAGTTTGATAATTGGCGTTTGCACCTATAACTGTTCTGCTAATTGCTGATTGTTCATGGCTGTTTGCAAGATTGTAAGTTGTTTGTTGCTATTGTGTTGTCTGTTCTGGTATTGTCTTGTGTTTAATGCTTGGCACTGAACCACAATCAGTTAAGACCATAAGACCATAAGATATAGGAGCAGAAATAGGCCATTTGGCCCATTGAGTCTGCTCCACCATGCAATCAAGGGCTGATCCAATTCTTCCAGTCATCCCCACTCCCCTGCCTTCTCCCCATCCCCTTTGATGCCCTGGCTAATCAAGAACCTATCTATCTCTGTGTTAAATACACCCAGTAACTTGACTTCCACAGCCACTTGTGGCAACAAATTCCATAGATTAACACCCTCTGACTAAGGTAATTTATCTGCATCTCAGTTCTAAATGGATGTCCTTCAATCCTGAAGTCGTGCCATCTTGTCCTTGAATCCCCTACCATGGGAAATAACTTCGCCGTATCTAATCTGTTCAGGCCTTTTAACATTTGGAATGTTCCTATGAGATCCCCCCTCTTTCTCCTGAACTCCAGAGAACACAGCCCAAGAGCTGCCAAACGTTCCTCATATGGTAACCCTTTCATTCCTGGAATCATTCTTGTGAATTTTGTGACACTCCAATGTCAGTATATCCTTTCTAAAATAAGGAACACAAAACTGCACACGATACTCCAAGTGTGGTCTCACACGTGCCTTATAGAGCCTCAACATCACATCTCTGCTCATATTCTATACCTCGAGAAATGAATGCTAACATTGCATTTGCCTTCTTTACCACCAACTCAACCTGGAGGTTAACCTTTAGGGTATCCTGCACAAGAACTCCCAAGTTCCTTTGCATCTCTGCGTTTTTGAATTCTCTCTCCATCTAAATAATAATCTGCCTGTTTATTTCTTCCACCAAAGTGCCTGACCATACACTTTCCAACATTGTATTTCATTTGCCACTGCTTTGCCCATTCCCCTAATCTATCTAAGTCTCTCTGCAGGCTCTTTGTTTCCTCAACACTAACCGGTCCTCCACCTATCTTTGTATCATCATAAAAGCAGTGGTCCCAACACTGACCCCTGTGGAACTCAAACACGAGGAATTCTGCAGATGCTAGAAATTCAAGCAACACACATCAAAGTTGCTGGTGAACGCAGCAGGCCAGGCAGCATCTCTAGGAAGAGGTACAGTCGACGTTTCAGGCTGAGACCCTTCGTCAGGTTGCCAGAATAGGATCCCTTTATTCCCACTCTGTTTTCTGCCAACCAGCCAATACTCCACCCATGCGAGTAACTCCCCTGTAATTCCATGGGCTCTTATTTTGCTAAGCAGCCACATGTGCGACACTTTGTCAAAAGCCTTCTAAATATCGGAGTACACCATGTTCACTGCATCTCCTTTGTCTACCCTGCTTGTAATTTCCTCAAAGAATTACAGTAGATTTGTCAGGAAGGATTTTCTTTTCAGAAAACCATGCTGGTTTTGGCCTATCTTGTCAGGTGCCTCTAGATACTCCATAATCTCATCCCTAACAATCAATTTCAGCAACTTCCCAACCACTGATGTCAGGCTAACAAGTCTATAGTTGCCTTCCTGTTGCCTCCCACCCTTCTTAAGTAGCTGAGTAACATTTGCAATTTTCCAGTCATCCGGTACAATGCCAGAATCTATCGATTCTTGAAAGATCATCGTTAATGCCTCCGCAATCTGTCTAGCTACTTCCTTCAGAACTCGAGGGTGTATTCCATCGGGTCCAGGAGATTTATCCACCCTCAGACCATTAAGCTTCCTGAGCACCTTCTCAGTCGTAATTTTCACTGCACAAACTTCACTTCCCTGACACTCTTGAATGTTTGGTACGTTTCACATACTGGCAATGAAGGGATTCTGATTTTGATGAACAAAATGAACAATGAGTGAGGGATGATCTCATTGAAGCCTATCGAATGGTGAAAGGCCTTGATAAAGTAGATGTGGAGAAGATGATGGGAGAGTCTAATATTAGTGAACACAGCCTCAGAATAGAGGAGGAATTTCTTAAGTCAAGAGTGGTGAATCTGTGGAATTCTTTGCCACAGGCAGCTGCAGAGGCCAAGTCTTTATGTATATTAAAGGCAGAGGTAGATAAGATTCTTGATTAATCAGGGCATGAAGGGATACGGGGAGAAGGTAGGAGATTGGGGCTGAGAGGAAAATTGGATCAGCTATGATGAAATGGTGGAGCAGACTCGATGGGCCAAATAGCCTAATTCTGCTCCTATATCTTATGGTCTTATAAATATGGGGCAGAATTCAGACCACAGAATTAATCAGAGGGCTGGACTTTAGTGAAGAGATTGAGGTAGAGAAGGAGGAAGGTCTGGGGTATGTCAAGCAGCTGAAGATATGACGGCCATATGATTGAAGTTGGGGATGGCAAAGGGGCGAGGCTGAGCGAAGAAGAGGAATTGTAGAGTTGGGGAAAGTCAGAGAGGAAGAGAGGGCTATGTTCATAGAGGGGCTTGGAAACAAGGAAGATAATTTTTAAAAAGACATAGTCGGAGGAGGAACATACTGTATGTGTCATACATACACACGCACACACACACACACACAAACTCTGACTACTCTCTCTCACACAATGAACTTCCATTGTTGACCAAACTTCCTGCAGTGTTAATTAAGAAAACTGAGAGGCAAAGTCATTATTGAACTCTCTAACAGGATTAAATTTTAAGGATGCTTGAAGGCCCGAGCCCAACAATTTAACCCAAACCACTTGCACCGTGCTATTTTATTTACTTATGGTGCTCTCTATTGAACAGGGAACACATTTTATACCTTGTCCTGACCCTGCACAGTTCAGGAAAGAAATAAAATGAAGTGCCCTTTTGAATGGCTGTCTTTATTTTAACTCTTCTTCGTCCATACTGCTTGTCTTGCCCTCATAATTATTCCCTTAAAGCTCTTTTCTGTGGGTTTCTTAAACCTGAATTACAACTTCCTGATTTAACTAGCCATCTTTCTTCAGCTTTGTCATGCTGACACGTTGAACTTTGCCCTTTCACCCAGATATCTCAATTTTTTTAAGGGCAGATAATATACTGAGAGCACACAATGACTTGGCCTTTTGGAAAGGGAAAAATGATCTGTGGCCCAACAAATAGGCTGTTACGTAAGGCCTCAGAGATTTCATAATTCATGGCTTTATTCTGGGAAGTGGAACACAAAAGAGGCTATGTAGTCCTCTGTCTGATAGGCCGCATTACCAAGATCTGAATAGATTACTGAGGAGTCTTTGTTCAAACCTACTCAAGCCATGTCAGAACGAAGAAAGGAATTCAAAACCAGAACAGACTTCATTCTCAAAGTGCTGCACTGCCAGAGAAAACACGAGGGGTGTATACAGTGGGAATGAAGTACTGAATTGGAACAGAATCTTCAAACAGGAGATTGGAGCCAACCAGGAGGGGTTGGTCTGTCAGGCTAGCATTGAGAGCTGCTCCATTCATTCACTTCCAGTCCTGGGGGAACAGTGAGATGCCTATGTGCCGTAATTTGTTGCTGAATTGAGAAAGAGAGGGGACTGTGTTCTCCGAAGAGCGCTGGCTGCCAGCGATGGATGTCGGGCAGCGCACAATGCTGCTCACTAGCATGGCAGAGCCTGCCACAGGGTGCCAGGAGGGGGCAAGGAAATGAAATGGGAGGAATGTGGGATTGAAGCCAAGAGGAGGAGGAGAGTGTGTGTGTGTGAGTGAGTGTGAGTGAGCATGAGCAAGATTGTGAGTGAGCATGAACGTGTGTGTGATTGCGAATGTGTGTGTGAGTGTGAGGATTGGTGTATGAGTGGGTGCGTGTATAGAAGTGAGTGTGCATATATGTGTGTGAGCGAGCATTAGTGAGTAAGTGTGTGAGTGTGGGCTGTTGTGGGAGCGAGTATGCATTTGTGCAGGTGTATGTGTGTATGGGTATGTATGTATGCATGTGTGTGTACAAGTGTGCGTGAATGTGCATGTATGTACATGTGTGAGAGTGTGTGTGTGTGTGTGTGTGTGTGTGTGTGTGTGTGTGTGAGAGTAACTGTGAGTGTATGTGTGAATGTGTGCGCGTATGGGTGTCTGAGGCTACATCCACACTAGACCGGATAAATCCGTAACCAAAGTTTTTTCTCTTCGTTTTGACCCTCTGTCCACACTGAAACGGCGTTTTCCTCCCCTGAAAACGGAGCTTTTCTAAAACACTTCAGAGTGTGTAAATCTGAAAACGCCGGTTGGGCGTTATAGTGTGTATGGGGTAACCAGCTCATTTTAAAAACGCCGTCATGACGTGCCGGAACAAATGGAGGCGGCAGCGCGGCACTTCATTGTTTTCTTGAACGCAACCTCCAACACCACAACAATATCTGACAATAGATGTGTAACAGCCTAATGTAACATTGTACGGAAATACAAGATAACACTGATGCAGACATGTTTTATACATTTAACAAGGTGCTTTATTAATGTATTGCTTGTGCAAACTTAAATAGATGCAATTGTCACTTTTGCCCAGTAACTCGTTTTATTGCACATGTTAAATAAAGAAAAATAATACACAAAGACATGGCAAAAGTAAAGGCAAACAAATGAGGTAACAGCAAATTTCACTTTTGCCCAGTAACAAGACTTATTGCATTTAGTTGTAGCTGTCGTCCCTTTCATCGGTGAAGAGACTATGGCTGTAGGAAATGTTTCTGGACAAACGTGCACCAAGTCTTTCGTTTGGCAATTTCCTTTTACGTTTTTCTAGTCTGTAACTGGACAAACGCGCACCAAGTATACTGTTTCCTCTTCGCTTGTTTTCTGTAGGTGTGTCCTGTGCATGCCCAGTAGGACGAGATTCGACCAAATATCCATTTTAATGTGGACAGGGGTATTTTCAAAAACGGCTGGTGTGGACGCCTGTCGTTTTTCGCGGAACCGGTGATTTCAAAATTATCCGGTTTCGTGTGGACATAGCCTGAGTGTACAGGTTGGCATGTGAGTGAGAGTGAATGTGTGTGTATGCGTGTGAGTGAGAGAGAGTGAGAGAGAATGAATTTGAGTGTGAGTGAGAGTGCACGAGAGTGTGAGAGAGTGCGAGAGAAAGTGCGTATGTGTATGTGTGAGTATGTAATATAAGATTGTGGGTGAGAGTGAGTGTGAGTGAGTGTGAGAGTGAATGAGTATATTAGTGTGTATCTGTGTATGGGTTGGTGTGTGATTGTGTGTATATGAGTATGTGTCGGTGTATATGTATTTAAGTGTGTGACTGAATGTGTGTGGGTTGATGTGTGAGTGTGAGTGAGTGTAAGCGTGTGAATGAGAGTAAGTGAGAGTGAGGGAAAATGAGAGTGTGTGTACCAGTGTGTAATTGTGAGAGGAGAGTGTGTGAGTGTGTGTGTGGCTATGGGTCTGAGTGTGTATGCGTGTGAGAGTACATGTGTGAGTGTGCGTGGGTTGGTGTGTGCATGCCTATATGTGTGCATATACGTGTGTGTGTGCATGTGGTGTGTGCACATGCGTGTGTGTATGTGAGAGTGTGTGTATATATGCGTGTGTGTGTGTGTGTGGGTGCATGCTTATGTGTCTATGTGTTTGTGTGGGTGTATATTTGTGGGTTTCTGTGGGAGTCCGTGTGTGTGTGTGTTTAGAAAAATCAGATTGGTTCTGAATCACAAGAGAAGGAATTTGTAGAACGTCTGCGAGTCAGCTTTTTAGTGCAGTTTGTAGTTGAGCATACTAGGGGAAAGGCAGTTCTGGATTGCGTGTTGTTTAATGAACCAGAGTTGATTGTGGAGCTCAAGGTAAAAAACTCCTTAGAAGGGAGTGATCATAATATGATAGCATTCATCCTACAGTTTGAGATTGAGAAGCTAAAGTTAGTTGTAGCAGTTTTACAGTGGAGTAAAGGGAAATACAGAGGCATGAAAGAGAAGCTGCAAAATTAATTGAAAGGGGACCATCATGAAGTTGAGAAGGCAGGAGAATTAAGTTGAGATGGATAATAATCCGCCATGATGAAAATGACAGAGCAAATATGATGGGCTGAATAGCTAAATTCTGCTCTTATATCTTATCTTCTTATAGATCCCTGCCCATTGTATTGATAACTATAAGAAATACTGGCTGAAATGACCCAGTCAGGCCTGTCCGATCCTTAACTTTTCTCTCCATTCGAACCACCTTCTCCTGTCCTACTGCCTGGATGCAAACAGTGGAATAGTAATTACATTACAGGACTAGACAGCAAGAAGTCTGTACTCATAATCTAATGACATGAATAATTTCACTCCTGCCATGTAAATTAAGCTAATTAAACAATGGAAAACTAGCCCCATTAATATTAACCATGAAGCTATTGAACTGTAATGAAGACCCAACATATAATCTCAAATTCAATACTGCTCCAGGGAAAAACGTGGCAAAGAAGGGCTTCATAAGACACTGCCTTTTGATTTCTCTTTCCACCTGAGAGGATAGATGGGCCTAATTTTAAAGTTCCATTTAAAGAAACATACACTAAGAGGCCACTTTGATAGCTGCAGAGTGGAAAATGCAGTGGTCTTCTTCTGCTGTAGCCCATCCACTTCAAGGATCAACACGTTGTGCCTTCAGAGATGCTTCTCTGCAATCCACTGTGGTAACACAGGTCATTTGAGTTACCATCGTCTTCCTGTCAGCTTGAACCAGTCTGGCCATTCTCCCCTGACCTCTCTTATTGACGAGGTATTTTTATCCACAGAACTGCCACTTGCCAGATTTTTATTTGTTTTTGGCACCATTCTCTGTAAACTCTAGAGACTGCTGTGCATGAAAATCCCAGGAGGTCATCAGTTTCTGAGATACTCAAACCACCCCATGTGACACCAATAATCATTCCGAGGTCACTTAGATCACACTTCTTCCCCATTCTGATGTTTTGTCTGAACAATGACCAAACTCTTTGACCATGTCTGCATGCTTGTATGCATTAAGTTGCTGCCACATGATTGGCTGATTAAATATTTGCATTAATGAGCAGGTGCACCTAATAAAGTGGTCACTGAGTAGACTTTCCAACGGTTGTTGATCTGTTAATAAAAGGCCTACAAATTACTATCTTCTCGCAGCTACCATCAGGCAGGAAGTACAGAAGCCTGTTGTCCCACACCACCAGGTTCAAGAAAAGCTGCTTCCCATCAACCATTTGGCTTTTTAACCTACTGGCACAACCCCAAATACTACGTCGCTATAGCATCACAATATTGACCACTTTGAACTACAACGGATTTGTTTCTGTTTTTTCTAATTATGTTATTTCTGGTATAATTTTGTGTAATTTATATTTAGTTTGATTTTCTTCTGAATGTTGTCTGCAATGCTACTTGTGCACAGAACAATAAAATCTTGGGTCTTGACTTTAACTTTAATAGGAGAGCTGGTCACCAGTCTCACTGCTGAAACCTGCTTCATGTTATCACAGAAAGATGAAGGCCATGTGACCTCTTCACAAATGTCACTTAGACAAGGAAATCTCCAAGGTAAATTCAAGCCGGCTTTGTCCACCGACCTCCAGGAGGATCACAACCGTGTCGTGGTTTGGAGGCTTGCGTGCCTCAATGACCCAGAGAGCTATGTTGGCTGGAGTCAGGGCTTTGTGCTTTGGCTATTGGTTGGGTCACCCATGCCAAACAGGTCAATAGGTGGAGGACAGACTAAGAGTGGTCTACTGGTCCTCCAGGTTTGGGGTGGGGGTGGTGTTCAGCTCAGGGCTAACAACCTTGACTGGTAAAACAAAATTGTCATGGAAACAGCAATGAAGACTCCTACATCAGAGTGTGATGGTATTCCTGAGTCTCCTCCCCAGACTTGCATGACTGACATTGATGAAAATGGAGAGGAAGCTACTGACATAATGCAGGAAACCCTGAAGGCCATCACAGTTGGAGGACCTTCGTTGCTGCCCTAAGAGCCAGCGGCATAACAGGCAGTAAGTAATTAGATTTTCCACTGAAATTAGGTGAGACTACAACTAGAGGTCATAAGTTAATAAGGAAAGATAAAATATTTATGGGGAACTACTTCACACAGAGGATGGTGTGAGTGAGGAATAAGCTGCCAGTAGATGTAATGGATTCATGTTTGATTTCAACATTTAAGAGAAGTTTGGTTAAGTACATGGATGGGAGGGGTATGGAGGGGTATGGGGGGCTATGGTCCAGGTGCAGGCCGATGGGACAAGGCAGAATAACAGTTCAGCCTAGACTAGATGGGCCAAATGTCATGTGTCTGTGCAATAGTGTTCTATGGCTACATGACTCTATGTGCACATCTTATCCAAGTGGTCTATATGCGACTCTGAAGTCCCCAGTGTGGTTGCCTCTGAAATATCACACAGAGATTCTCAATGCAGGAGGAGTTAGGGATAGATGATAGATGCTGGCCTTGGCATCTCTGATCAAAGTTCAAAGTTAATAGATATCAAAGGGCATGTATGTCACCATACACATCCCTGAGATTAGGTTTCTTGCAGGTATACACAGTAAATCCAAGAAACACAACAGAATTAATCCCAACAGGATGGACAAACAAGCAATATGCAAAGGGCAGCAAACAGTTCAACTACAAAAGAGAGAAAATAATAACAACAAATAAATAAGAAATAAATATTGAGAACATGAGATGAGGAGTCCTTGAAAGTGAGCCCATACGTTGTGGGAACCGTTCCGTGTTGGGGCGAGTGAAGTTAAGTGAAGTTAATCCTTCTGGTTCAAGAGCCTAGTGATTGAGGGCACTAGCTGTTCATGAACCTGGAATCCTGAGGCTACTGTACCTTCCAACTAATGGCAGCAGTGAGAAGACAGCATGTCCTGGATGGTGTGGGGGGGGAATCACTTGATGATGGATGCTGTTTTCCTGTGACAGCAGCAGCAGATGACATCTCATAGAACAAGATAATAATTGTCTTTTCCTTCCAACTGATCCAACGGTGTCACTGTTACTGCCTTGACCTCTGACCCGGATCAGAATCAGGTTTATTGTCATTGACATGCATCATGAAATTTGGGGTTTTACAGGAGCAATACATTAAAGAAAAAGCTGTAAGTCAGAAATCTGATGGCAGAGGGGAAGAAGCTGTTCCTAAAATGATGAATGTTCATCTTCAAGTTCCTCATCTGCTCTCTGATGATAGTAGTGAGAAGAAGGCATGTCCCAGATAGTGAGGATCCTTCATGATGGATGCTACTTCTTGAAGATTTCCTCCATGGTGGAGAGGCTGGTGCCCATGATGGAGCTGGCTAAGTTTACAACTGCCTGCAGCTTATTCCGATCCTGTGCATCGGTGCCTCCAAAGCAATCATTGATGCAATCAGTCAGAATGCTCTGCACAGTATATCTGTAGAAATTTGCAAAAGTCTTCAGCAACATACCAAATCTTCTCAGACTCTTGACCCTGCATGGGAACAACAAATCCTCCCCACCTTCTGCTGCTAAATCTCTTATATTTATTTTCATTTATTTAATGGACTGGTATGGAAACACCAACCAGGAAGGGAAAAGCCTCCAAAACATGGTGGATACAGCCCAGCCCATCACAGGCAAAATCCTTCCCGTCAATGAGTATATTTACAAGGGCCCTGCCACAAGAAGGCAGCATACGCCATCAAGAAACCCCCACCATCAAGGGCATACTCTCTTTTCACAACTACCAAAAGGCAGGAGATACAGCAACACGTCCCAGACTGCCAAGTTCTCAAGCAGCTATTATCCTTCAACTATCAGACTCCTGAACTGGCATGGATAATTTCAGTCACCTTGATTCTGAACTGATTCCACAACCTACTGACTCACTTTCAAGAACTGTACAATCAACGTTCCCTCTATTTTTCTTTTGCAGCTGTGCGGATCAACCATTACCCTTAGTAGGAAATTTTTAACACAGCCTGAAAGCCGTGTGGTGCTTCAATAAAACACTATATTAAAGAAAATTCCAGCTGTGCGGCAACAAAGGCAATGTGCACAGGAACATTTCAGTTACTGTGCGTCTGCACATCCGCGTAGCTTAGAGGGAACAGTGTCTACAACTCATCTTCTCAGAATTATATAGTTTTTATTTGCACTATTTGTCTCTTTTAGCACACTGGTTGTCAATCGTTGCTTAATAATACTTTTGATAAATTCCTATAAATGCCTGCAAGAAAATGAATCTCAAAGTAGTATATGGTAACATATAATTTGATAATAACTTTAATTTGACTTTGCTGTTGACGTTTATCACCGCATCCTTACCTCCATCCGCTCAGCTGTCCTATGTTTTGAATGGCATTTGCCTGTTCTTCCTAATGAGAACAGTCCCAATTTTCCTTTTCTGGATATGGAGATACATTTTTAGCTCCTTACCCATCACTGTTGTCTTAGCAACAGTGAATACCAAAAATGTGGTGAAATTCCTAGTGGCTAATGTTTCCTCAACAGTTGCATCATTGTTCCCAGTTTCAAATATGAACAGGATGCAACAACTACTGGTGTTTGCAGCACACATTCTGTGCATTAATGTGGTCCCAGATGCCTCGTGGGAGTGGTTATTAAGTCCATACAGGGCCTAAAATCGCTCACAGTATTCAGATATTTATCACATGTAAATCGAAACATATGGGTGGCAGGGTGGAGATACGTCTCTACCAAAGGAGGTGTAAGGCACTCCTTCCCTCCATTCGCCTGCCGGTCACCCTTGAGCTATGTGTGGCACCTGCTTAGCCCCCATTCAAGGTCATGTGGAGCCATGGGAGCAGGTGGCTGACAGTTGTATGAGCAGATGGTGCATATCATAAGTCCTGGTTACATGATAACTTACGCCAGGCAGAAAATCGCTAAAGAGTATTGATCGTGGCTGGGGTCTCCCATCTTGGAAAGACACTGTCCAGAAGAAAGCAATGGCAAACCACTTCTATAGAAAACATTGCCAAGAACAATCATGGTCATGGGACCATGATCGCCTACATCATATGACACAGCACATAATTATGATGATGATATCGAAACACACAGTGAAACGTACTGTTTGCCTTAACAGCCAACACACCCAACGACGTACCGAGGGCAGAAATTATTGATGGACATCAGCAACACTTGATAAACCCATGTCCATCTGCATCCATGTGTAAGTGCATTTCAGAAACTGATTCAGATTAATTTATTTACCATACATATATTGGAGCACACAGTGAAATGCATCGTTTGTGTTGACAGCCAACACATCCAAGGACGTGCTGGGGGCAGCCAGCAAGTTTAGCCAAAGGGTAGGACTTCATTGCCTGGAACATAGAAGACTGAGGGGAGGTTTGATAGGGGTATACGAAATGATGAGGAGTATAGATAGGGTAAATGCAAGCAGATTTTTCCACTGAGGTTGGGTGGGATTACGACCAAAGGTCATGGCTTAAGGGTGAAAGGTGAAAAGTTTAAGGGGAAACTACTTCACTCAGAGGGTCACGAGAGTGTGGAAAGAGCTGCCAGGTCAAGTGGTGCATGCGAGCTCGATTTCAACATCGATGAGAAGTTTGGATAGGTACATGGACGATAGGGATATGGAGGGCTAAGGTACCGGTGCAGGTCGATGGGAGTGGGCAGTTTAATGGCTTGGCAAGGTCTAGATGGGCTGAAGGGCCTGTTTCTGCACTGTACTTTTCTATGACTCTATCCAACACCAACACAGCATGCCTACAATGTTCAGCAGTATAAGCAGCAGCAACAACAACAAAACAAGCCCAGTTCCAACCTTCCCCAAACCCACCCTCTCTCACACACACAGATAGTCTCCCAACCCCATGGCAAACCATCTCCAGGCCTCCAGCCTGCAGTGGTCTCGTGGACTCACAGATATTAGAGTGCATATTCTAAATGTGGTTGAATAGTAATTAAAAATAAATCTTTATTCATATCAGCAGGAAAAGTCCAAACACTACATCAAATGTGGAGTGCTGTTTAAGGAGAGTTAGTTAGGTTGAAGAACATTAGTGAGTAATGCAAGGTTGGTCACTTGTTATCGTAGTTACCCATGATCCTCTGAGTAATCCCCACCGTTATGGTGGCAGTCTAGGTCAGCTGGTGGTGCTACCACCACACAGCTCAAGTGGTTTGATTCTGATCTTGGGAGCTGTCTTTGTGGAGATTTCATATTCTCCCCGTGACCCTGTGGGTTTCACCTAGATGCTCCTGTTTCCTCCTACTTCCCAAAAATATGTGGGGGCTAGGAGATTAATTACCCACTGTAAATTGCCTCTAGTGTGTAGAAATGTTGGAAGAAGCCTGGAACATAGACCATCACAGTGCAGTACAGGCCTCTTGGCCCACAATCTTTAAACCTACTCTAAGGTCAATCTGACCCTTCCCTCCCATTTTGCCTTCCATTTCTCTATCATGTTTTCCAAAGTATTACAGAGAAAGTTACAGGGAAGGATGAGCATGGATCAACATCTGGAGTTATGACATTGTAGCCATGAGTGAGACTTGGTTGCAGGAGTGCAGGACTGTTAGCTCAGCATTACGTTGTTTTAGATGTGACAGAGGGGGAGGGATTAAAGTAGGAGGAGTGGCATTACTAGTCAGGAAACACGTCACAGCCGTGCTCCGCCAGGACAGACTGGAGAACTTGACTAGTGAGGTGTTATGGGTGGAACTGAGAAACAAGAAAGGTATGACCACATCAATGAGGCTATATTACAGACATCCAACAGTCCTTGGGATTTAGAGGAACAAATTAGTAAAGGGATTGCAGACTGTTGCAAGAAACATAAGATTGTTATAGCAGGTGATTTTAACTTTCCACATGTTGACCGGGAATCCTATTCTGTAAAAGGACAAGATAGGACAGGGTTTTTCAAGTGCGTAAAGTTTTCTTTCTTAAGTATGTAGAGGACAAATAAGAGAGCATGTGATACTGGATCTGCTATTAGGGAATAAGACAGGGGAGCTGGCTGAAGTTGTAGGGGAACATTTTGAATCCAATAACCACAATGCTATTAGTTTTAAAGTAAATATGCAAAAAGATAGGTCTGGTCCGTGGGTTGAAATTCTAAATTGGAGTTTGGCCAATTTTGATAGTGTCAGATATAACAAATGTGGATTGGGACAAGCTTCTTTTCTGGCAAAGGTGTACTTGGAAAGTGGGAGGCCTTCAAAAACGGAATTTTTAAAGTGCCTGTCAGAATGAGAGGTAAAGGTAACAAGTGTGGAGAACTTTGGTTTTCAAGAGATATTGAGCCCTGGCTAAGAGAGAAAAGGAGGTGCAAAGCAGGTACAGGCAAATAGGAACAAATCACGTGCTTGTGGAGTACAAGAAATGCAACAGAACACTCAGGAAGGCTAAAAGAAGGAATGAACCTGCTTTAGCAGATGTGAAGGAGAATCCTAGGGTATTCTGAAGATATGTTGAGAGCAGAAGGATTTCAAGGGACAAAATTGGTCCTCTGGAAAACCAGAATGATAATCTATATGTGGAACCAAAACAGATGAGGGAGATCTTAAATGAATTCTTTGCTCCTGTATTTACTCAGGAGATGGATGCAGAGTCTATAGAAGTGAGGCAAAGTGGCATCAACTTCATGGACCCCGTGCAGATTGCAGAGCAGGAGGTGTTTGCTACCCTGAAGCAAATCAGGGTGGATAAATCCCCAGAGCCTGACAAGGTGTTCCCTCGGTCCCTACAGGTGGCAAGAGCAGAAATTGCTGGGGCCTTAGCTGAGATACATAAAACATCCTTAGCGCCAGGATGAGGAACCGGAGGATTGGAGGATAGCCAATGTTGTTTCACTATTTTGAAAGGGCTCTAAGCGTGAACCAGGAAAGTATAGGCTGGTGAGTCTGATATCAGTTGTAGGAAAGTTATTGGAAGGTATCCTAAGGGACCGGATATATAGTATAAGTATTTGGAAAGACTTGGACTGCTTAAGGATAGTCAGCATGGCTTCATGCATGGCAGGTCATGTCTAACCAAACTTACAGAGTTTTTTCAGGAGGTTACCAAGAATGGGAATGAAGGTAAGGCAACGGATATTGACTACATGAATTTTAGTAAGGATTTTGACAAGGCCCCACATGAAGACCATAAGACCATAAGACATAGGAGCAGAATTAGGCCATCTGGCCCATCGAGTCTGATCTGCCATTCAGTCATGGCTGATCCTTTTTTCTATCTCCTCCTCATCCTCAGTTCACGGCCTTCTCCCTGTGACCTTTGATGCCATGTCCATTCAAGAACCTATTAATCTCTGCCTTAAATACACCCAACGACCTGGCCTCCACAGCTGCATGTGGCAACAAATTCCCCAAATTCCCCACCCTTTGGCTAAAGAAATTTCTCTGTATCTCTGTTATGAAAGGGTGTCCCTCTATCCTGAGGCTGTGCCCTCTTGTCCTTGACTCTCCCACCATAGGAAACATCCTTTCCACATCTACTCTGTCTAGGTCTTTCAATATTCGAAAGGTTTCAATGAAATCCCCCCTCATCCTTCTGAATTCCAGCGAGTACAGACCCAAAGCCATTAAACATTCCTCGTATGATAACCCTTTCATTCCTGGAATCATCCTTGTGAACCTCCTCTGGACCCTCTCTAATGCCAGCTCATCTTTTCTGAGATGAGGGGTCCAAAACTGGTCATAATACTCAAGGTGAGGCCTCACCAGTGCCTTATAAAGTCTCAGCATCACATCCCTGCTCTTGTACACTAGATCTCTTGAAATGAATGCTAACATGGCATTTGCCTTTTTCACCACCAACTCAACCTGTAAGTTAACCTTCAGGGTCTTCTGCACAAGGGCTCTCAAGTCCCTTTGCATCTCAGATTTTTGGATTTTCTCCCCATCTAGAAAATAATCCACACATTTATTTTTACTACCAAGGTGCATAACCATGCATTTTCCAATATTGTATTTTATTTGCCACTTTCTTGCTCATTCTCCCAACCTGTCTGAGTCCTTTTGCATGCTATCTATTGCCTTAACACTACCTGCCCCTCCACCAGTCTTCATATCATCTGCAAACTTTTGAACAAAACCATCTATTCCATCATCTAAATCATTTACATACAGCATGTAAAGAAGTGGTCCCAACACCGACCCCTGCAGAATATCATTAGTCACTGGAAACCAACAAGAAAAGGATGCTTTTATTCCCACTCGCTGCCTCCTACCAATCAGCCAATGCTCTAACCATGTGAGCAACTGTACTGTAATACCATGGGCTCTTAACTTGGTAAGCAGCCTCATGTGTGGCACCTTGTCAAAAGCCTTCTGAAAGTCCAAATATACAACATCCATTCCATCCCCTTTATCTATCCTACTTGTAATCTCTTCAAAGAATTCCAACAAGTTCGTCAGGCAGGATTTTCCCTGGAGGAAACCATGCTGACTTTGTACTATCTTGTCCTGTGTCACCAAGTACTCCATCACCTCATCCTTAACAATTGACTCTAACATCTTCCCAACCACTCAGGTCAGGCTAACTGGTCTATAATTTCCTTTCTGCTGCCTTCTTCCTTTCTTAAAGAGTGGAGTAATATGTGCAATTTTCCAGTCCTCTGGCATCATACCAGAGTCCAATGACTTTTGAAAGATAATTTCTAATGCTACCACATTCTCTAATACTCCTCTTTCAGAACCCTGGGGTGCAGCTCATCTGGTCCGGGTGACTTATGTTCCTTTAGGTCGTCCAGCTTTTTGAGCACCTTCTGTCTTGTAATAGTAACCGTACCCACTTCTCTTCCTTCACACACTACAACATCAGGCATACTGCTCATATCTTCCACAATGAAGGCTGATGCAAAATACTCATTTAGTTCATCAGCCATCTCCTTGTCCCCCATTATTATTTTCATGCCTCATTATCTAGTGGTCCTATATCCACTCTCATTTCTCTTTTATTTTTAACATACCTGAAAAAGCTTTAATTATCCACTCTGATATCATTTGCTAACTTGCTTTCATATTTCATCTTTTCCCTTCTAATGATTTTTTTAGTTGCTCTCTGTAGGTTTTTAAAAACGTTTCAATCCTCTATCTTCCCACTAATTTTTGCTTTGTTGTATGCCCTTTCTTTTGCTTTTACAATAGCTCTGACTTCCCTTGTCAGCCACAGTTGTATTATTTTACCATTTCAGTATTTCTTCATTTTTGGAATACACATGTCCTGCACCGTCCTCATTTTTCCCAGAAACGCACACCATTGCTGCTCTGCTGACATCCCTGCCAGCAGCTCCTTCCAGTTTACTTTGGCCAACTCCTCTCTCCTATAATTTCCTTTACTCCACTGAAATACTGCTATGTCAGGCTTTACTTTCTTCCTATCAAATTTCAAGTTGAACACACTTATATTGTGATCACTGGTTCCTAAGGGTTCTTTTACCTCAAGTTCCCTGATCGCCTCCGGTTCATTACATAGCACTCAATCCAGTATAGCTGATCCCCTTGTAGGCTCAATGACAAACTGCATCCCTAATGATTTGATACTCAGACTGTTGGCTGCAACTTAGTCCCGTCACCGGCCTGCCCTACCTGAAACTGACTGCACGCTATCTTCACTTTTTTACCATCAGTCCTTTCCTGAGTTGCTTCACTTCAGTTCTCACCCCTGCCAAGTTAGCTTAAACCCTCCCCAACAGCTCTAACAAACCTGCCCTTGAGAATATTGGTCCCCCTCTGGTTCAGGTACAACCCGTCACTTTTGAATAGGTCATACCTTCCTCAGAAGAGATCCCAATGATCCAAGAACCTGAAGTCCTGACCCCTGCACCAGCTTCTCAGCCATGTGTTTATTTGCCAGGTGATCCGGTTTCTACCCTCACTGGCACGTGGCACAGGCAGCAATCCAGAAATTACTACCCAGGAGGTCCTGCTTCTCAGCTTTCTACCTAGCTCTCTAAATACTCCTTTCAGGACCTCATTGCTTTCCCTTCCTATGTCATTGGTACCAATATGTACCAAGACATCTGGCTGTTCCCACTCCCTCTCCAAAATGTTGTGGACGTGATCTGAGACATCCCTGACCCTGGCACCTGGGAGGCAACATACTATCCAGGTGTCCTGTTCACATCCACAGAATCTCCTGTCTGTTCCCCTCACTGTCAAGCCCCTTATCACTACCGCTCGCTTCTCTCTCTTTCCCTTCTGCACCACGGACCCATGCTCAGTGCCTGTAACCCAGTCATCGTGGTATTCTCCCGGGAGGTCATCCCCCACAAAATTATCCAAAGCGGTATACTTGTTTTCAAGGGGAGTGGCCACAGGGGTGCTCTGTTCTAACTGCCTATTTCTGTTTCTCCTGATGGTCACCCAGCTACTCGCCTCCTGCAAATTTGGGGTGACTACTTCCCTGTAACTTTGATCAATTATCTCTTCAGTCTCCCGTACAAGCCAAAGGTCACCCAATTGCTGCTCTAGATCCCTAACACGGTCTTCAAGGAGCTGCAGCCGGATGAAATTCACACAGATGTTGCTCCCTGGGAGACTCTGGGTCTCCGAGTTCTCCAACGTCCAGCATGAAGAGCACACCACAGGCATTTAGATGGTACAGTAAGAGTGGGAGAAGAAAAAGGAAACCTTAACAGACGCTTTACACACAGCCGATGCCTCTTTCTAGCCGAGGCCTAGTTTGAGCCAAAGCCTATCGCTTCTACGCTCGCTATTGGCCTACTCCCGACAATGGCCGTTCCACTTCTGTACTCTTATTTAGCTTGTAGGGCTCTGTTGATGCCGCTGATAGGCCACGTACAATGGACAAAGCTCTCGAAGCTCCCTTTTTAAACAACCGCTGCTGACCTGCGTGAAATCCCTCTTGGTGGAGTTCTGTTGATGCTGCTGATAGGCCACGTACAATGGACAAACACTCTCAAAGCTCCCTTCTTAAATAATTGCTGCCGATCTGCGAGAAATCCCTTTTGGTAGAGTTCTGTTGACATTGCTGATAGGCCATGTGCTCGGTCACAAAGCTTTAGCAACACACACAGCTCTTTTAACCCTATAGTCAAACATTTCTTCCACAGGCTGGGAGGATGGGAAAGTGGCTGGTTTTGCTGTTGTTGTTGCTTCTACTTGTGTTGTGAGTTGTGTGTTCTGCTCAGCATTGCGGGTATGCTACGATGGCACCAGAATCTGTGCACTTTGGGGTGTGTTGGTTGTTATCACAAATTATGCATTTTACTGTACGCTTTGATGTAAGTGTGAAAATAAATCTGAGTCCAAAACAGAATCTTGGGATGATCTGAAAAGATAGCCTCAGCATTCCCCAGAAGCAGAAGACAAGGGTACTACCTGGAAAGGTTAATGGTTCTGACCAGAAACATAGTGTAACATCAGGAGAGACAAAATCAATTCTCTCCATGATGTTGTGGTTCAGTCCATTAAATAAATTAGAATGAAAAGCAAATGCAACGTACACGACGTTCACAGCAGCTCGAGTAATGGAAATTCACCCTCATGGAATTCACAAATCTCTGCCAAGAATTTTGAGATACAGAATAAAAAATCATTGTTTTGAACTTATGTGGGTAAATTAACTAAATAAATACAAAGATGTGAACAAAACAAATAAAAATTGTCAGGTTTTGCCAAGGGTTCACATTATGAGGAATCAAGATACATTTGGTTTTCTAGAAATGCAACCAATCTGTATCACAATGGTGTCCTGTATTAGTAATAGTAACGGTTGTAAAAGCCCTTGAAATTACTAATCCCTGCACTGGAAATGAAGTGTGCGCTCCATACCAAGTATTCCTGCATAGTGGAAGACAAGAAATACATCCCTGGTCAATGTCTGCACATGGCATTGTGGTCAACCTCCCAATTCATCCCCTGTCAATATCTCTGCATAATATTGTGGTGCAACACTGAAATTCATCCCCTGTCAATGGCTGTACATGGCACTGTGGTGCAGCACTGAAATCCATCCCCCATTCATGGTTATCAAGTGTCTCTGAAATTTGTTCTATTGACTTTGTTATAAACGATTTCACAGAACAATGGAGTGCCATCATTATCTGCTCTGATGGGGGCCATAGAGTTCACGTGTGTGATGACCGTTGTCCAAGCTAGATCACACTTGCTTTTAATACATAAGTATACGATCTCCAGAAGTCCCAATCATCTTACTTTTTTCACAAGTCCCTTCAAAGTCCTTACCTTCTGAATAATGGGAAAGCGTCAACAAGCTTACGCAGGAGGCCCCAGCACCGGAACCAAAGACAGTAATTCGCATTGAGTCTCCTCCAAACGCCCCGATATTTTCACTAATCCACCTCAGTGCTTGGATCTGGTCAAGTAACCCATAATTCCCTTTGGCAGCTTGGTCACCTGTGCTTAGAAAGCCTAGGAAGAAAAGCAGAATAATTGATTTAGGCTAAGGATTTTTCAAAGTTAAAGATAAACAATTTATATAGTTTGATTCACCAGCCAGTGGCCATCGTGCAACAGAAGAGTTTCTGGACTCTAAGTGATCAAGTAATCCCTGTGTTCGTAGAATCATGGAATCCTACAGCAAGAAATGGTCCCTTTTGGCCCAGTTGGTCCGTGCGATCATCAAGCCTTTTTACACTAAGCCCGTTTAACTGCTTAGGCTCGTATCCCCAATCAATACACACCAAATGCTGGAGAAACTCAGCAGGTCAGGCAGCTACTATGGAAATGAATAAACAGTTGATGTTTCGGGCCAAGATCTTTCTTCAGGACTGGAAAGGAACTGGGAAAGACACCAGAAAAAAAAAGGTGGATGGAGGGGGAGGAGAATAGCTAGAAGGTGATAGGTGAAGCCAGCAGGATAGGAAAGGTAAAGGCAGGCGAGGAAGGAATCTGATAGGAGAGGAAGAAATCTGATAGGAGAGGAGAGTGGACTATTGGAGAAAGGCAAGAAATAATAATAGTAGCAGCACAGGATAAACAAGCAAGAACAACTTACTAAATAGGTATAGCTATTCCAAACACATATAACATACAGGAATCAGTAAGTGAAAAACACCAGAAAAATGCTGAATTGAAAAAGGAAATTGTAAGACAATGGAATATAAACAGGGTATACATTGTCCCAATAGAAATATCTAGAACTGGTATCATCCCAAATTCACTACACAATAACATTAAACAGTTAGACCTACACAGCAACATCTATGTAAATCCGGAGAAAATCATAATAGACAGATCATGTGAGCTCTGTCTCAGTGGCCGATGTTAGGCTGCCTTTAAAGAGAGCGAACCATTACAAGGCAGAAGGTCCCGATGGAGTACCTGGTAAGGCTCTGAAAACCTGTGCCAGCCAACTGGCGGGACTATTCAAAGACATTTTCAACCTCTCACTGCTACGGGCAGAAATTCAGACTTGTTTAAAAAAGGCAACAATTATATCAGTGCCTAAGAAAAATAATGTGAGCTGCCTTAATGACTATCACCTGGTAGCACTCACATCGACAGTGATGAAATGCTTTGAGAGGTTGGTTATGACTAGACTGAATTCCTGCCTCAGCAAGGACCTGGACCCATTGCAATTTGCATATCGCCACAATAGATCAATGGCAGATGCAATCTCAATGGCTCTTCACACAGCTTTAGACCACCTGGACAACACAAACACCTATGTCAGGATGCTGTTCATTAACTATAGCTCAGCATTTAATACCATCATTCCCACAATCCTGACTGAGAAGTTGCAGAACCTGTCCTGGGCCTCTGTACCTCCCTCTGCAATTGGATCCTCGACTTCCTAACCAGAAGACCACAATCGGTACGGATTGGTGATAACATCTCCTCCTCGCTGACCATCAACACTGGTGCACCTCAGGGGTGGGTGCTTAGCCCACAGCTCTACTCTTTATATACACATGACTGTGGGGCTAGGCATAACTCAAATACCATCTATAAATTTGCTGATGATACAACCATTGTTGATAGAATCTCAGGTGGCGACAAGAGGCCGTACAGGAGCGAGATATGCCAACTAGTGGAGCAGTGTTGCAGTAACAACCTGGCACTCAAAGAGCTGATTGTGGACTTCAGGAAGGGTAAGACAAAAGAACACATACCAATCCTCATAGAGGGATCAGAAATGGCGAGAGTGAGCAGTTTTAAGTTCCTGGGTGTCAAGATCTCTGAGGATCTAACCTGGTCCCAACATATTGATGCAGTTATAAAGAAGGCAAGACAGAGGCTATACTTCATTAGGAGTTGGAACAGATTTGGTTTGTCAACAAATACACATAAAAACTTCTATAGATGTACCATGGAAAGCATTCTGACAGGTTGCATCACTGTCTGGTATGGGGGGGGGGGGGTGGGGGACTACTGCACAGGACCGAAAGAAGCTACAGAAGGTTGTAAATCTAGACAGCTCCATCTTTGGTACTAGCCTACAAAGTATGCAGGACATCTTCAAGGAACGGTGTCTCAGAAAGGCAGCGTCTATTATTAAGGACCTCCAGCACCCAGGGCATGCACTTTTCTTACTGTTACCATCAGGTAGGAGGTACAGAAGCCTGAAGACACACACTCAGCGATTCAGGAACAGCTTCTTCCCCTCTGCCATCCGATTCCTAAATGGACATTGAACCTTTGGACACTACATCACTTTTTTAATATAAATTATTTCTGTTTTTGCAGGATTTTTAATCTATTATATATATATATATATATATATATATATAGTAATTTATTTATTTATTTATTATTATTATTTTATTTTGTTTTTTTCTTCTATATTATGCATTGCATTGAACTGCTGCTGCTAAGTTAACAAACTCTACGCCAATGCCGGTGATAATAAACCTGATTCTGATTCTGATATTAAGCACCTCTAGAATAGTGCAAATGTTCCTCGCAATTGAGAAATGAGTGTGCTTGGCTAAGCCCCTACCTCAGGTTTTACCAGCTTGTGCTGATAAAAAAAATTTTAAAACAATAACAGTATATTAATAATGAATATTAGGTGTATTTATCATACGTACATGAAAATATCCAAACATACATTGAAACGTGTCATTTTGCTCAATAATCAACATAGTCCGAGGACGATCTGAGGGAAGCCTAAAAGTGTTGCCACTCTTCTGGTGCCAAAATAGAAACTCTAAGTATTAACTCTAACCTGTAAGTCTTTAGAATGTGGGAGGAAACCCGAGCACCTGAAAGAAGCCCATATGGACACAGGGAGAAAGAACAAACTCCTTACAGACAGTGATGGGATTCGAACCCTGGTAGCTATCAGTGATCGCAGGTGCAGTAACTGCTGTGCTATTGTGTCATCTCATAATTAATCAGAATCAGAATCACTTTATTGCCAGCATGTGAAACATACTAGAACCGATTGTGTACATCCCTTCTCTACTATTAGGTACACTTGTACACTTGCTTGTTACTGCAAGTAGCTTATCAGCCAATCATATGGCAGCAACTCAATGCATAAAGGCATGCAGACACGGTCAAGAGGTTCAGTTGTTGTTCAGACCAAACATCAGAGTGGGGAAAAAATGGGATCTAAGTGACTTGGACAATGAAAATGAATATTTGTGCCAGACGGGATTGTTTGAGTATCTCGGAAACTGGGACTTCCACACACAACATTTTCTAGAATTCACAGAGGATGGTGTGAAAAACAAAAAAAAATCTAGTGAGTGGCAGTTTTGCAGGCAAAAATGCCTTGTTGATGAGAGAGGTCAGAGGAGAATGGCCAGACTGCTTCAAGCTGACAGAAAGGCGACAGTAACTCAAATACAACATGTTACGACAGTGGTGTGCAGAAGAGCATCTCTGAATACACAACACGTGGAACCTTGAAGTGGATGTGCTATAGCAGCAGAAGACCATGGACATATACTTAGTGGCCACTTTATTAGGCACAAGAGGAATCCAATGAAGTGCCCCCTGAGTATATCTAAGTTTCCATCACTGGGGAAATTCGTGGCAGACGGCGAGGTGGAAATGCTGAAATTGATTTATTATTGTCACTTGTTCCGAGGTACGGTTTGGGACATTGCTTTGAATGTTATCCATACAGATCATTTCCAATTCCTCCCCATACCACTTCTTTCTTTTTCCAGTCACCATTCTGACTCCCCTCTTACCCCATGTCTTCTCACCTACCCATCACTTTCCTCTGGTGCCCCTCTGCTTTCCTTTCTCCCATGGACCACTCTGCACCCCTATCAGGTGCCTTCCTCTCCAGCCCTTTATCTTTTCCACCTATCACCCCCCAAGCTTCTCACTTCAACCCCCTCCCTGCACAGATCCACCTTCCCCTTCAGCTGATTTCACCTATCACCTGCTGGCTTATGGTCTTCTTCTTCTTCTTGTTCTTCTTCTTCTTCTGGCCTCTTACCCCTTCCTTTAAGCTGTGATGAAGTGTCTAGGCCCAAAACATTGACTGTTCATTCCTCTCCATAGATGCTGCCTGACCCTCTAAGTTCCTCCAGCATTTTGTGTGTGTTACTCTAGATCATTTCAAAACATCAGTACACCAGTACTAGAAGAAAAACAATAACAGAATGTAGAATACTGTGTTACAGTTGCAGAGAAAGTGCAAAGCAGGTAAATAACATGTTTGGGGCATGGCGAAGAAGATTGTGAGGTCAAGAGCCCATCTCATCAGACAGGGAGACCATCCCTGCTTGTATCAGCAGGATAGAAACAATCTTTGAGCCTAGTGGTGCATTCTTCCAAGCCTTTAAATCTTCTGTTTATGGGAGGAGGTAGAAGGCAGGTTTCGTGGTGTTTCTTTGTTTTATAGCTGCCGGCAGGAAGACAAACCTCAGGGTTGTATACTGCATATGGACTTTGATAATAAATGTACTTTGAATCTTTGAATTTTTAAAAATTTATTTAGAGATATAGCCCAACAAGCTGTACTATCCACCTATTTAACCCTAGCCTAATCACAGGACAATTTATAATGATCAATTAACCTACTAACTGGTACATCTTTGGACTATGGGAGGAAACTGGAACACCCAGAGTAAACCCATGTGCTCATGGGAAGAACGTTCAAACTTCTTACAGAGGACTCTTGGAACCCCATTATCTGGGGTAGGAGAAACAAGAAGTTTTTGAAATTGAGGCTTAACAGAAGCAAGGTAAGTGGAGACAGATGTTGCAAAGACCTCAGACAAAGTCAGGAATCAAAAGGTTGTGCATGGTGCAACTAATGTCCTGAGCTGCATATATTTCAATGTAAGCTCAAGCTCGATTTCAAAGCTTAAGAGAATAAGAGAAGTTTCGATAGGTACAGGGTTGTTAGGAGTATGGAGGGCTGTGGCCCCAGTGCCGGTCGATGGGAGAAGGCAGTTTAAATGCTTTGGCATGGACTTGATGGGCCAAAGGACCTGTTTCTGTGCTGTACTTTTCTATGACTCTATGACTCTAAAAGCCACTGGGAAAGGATAGGTAAATGAAAGGAAATGCAAGCTGATGCTCAAGCTCCGTCTCCCTGGTGCCCTGTGCTGCACTTGGTGCTAGACGTAAATTAATTCCAATGTAGTTTAGTTTTGAAGGAAGCACAGAATATATTTTCCATGGAAGGCACAGCAATAAATCAACATTGAGATGCAAAAGGAAAACCAGGTCATCTGTCACTCATCTGCAGGCATTTAGCTTTTGATGCCTGTACACTTCAAAGCTCTGGGGTGGAAAGATAGATGATGGTTGGTCTTGGTTTCTGATTAAAGTTATCACTGCCCACTGGCACTGAAGGCTCAGGAGTATGGATTCAAAGGCAGAGCTGTTGTAGGCTCGTGAAGTGTTTGCTGATGAGATCAAAGGCAGGAGAGGCTCTCCAATAGCCATTCCTTCAGCATGGCCTCCATTCCCAATGAGGTGCCTTGGCCACTCTGACACTCCACAGTGTTGCGTCTACAGCAACAAGGACAAGTTGGGATGGCTGAAACAGAGGACCACTGTATCATTGATGTATTTACTGAAATCTGTTGCCCTCTGGCAGCAGTACAATGCAAGACATAAAAAAAATACTATAAGTTACAACAGAAATTAATAAATTGTGCAAAAGAGGAGTAGTGAGGTAGTCCAAATCAAGGGACACCACTGCAGAATAAGGGACAATGCAAACTAGATAAGAAGGTTTTGGGCATGCTGGCCCTCATTAGTTAGGACACTGTGTTGGGATGTTATGTTCCAGCTGTATAAAACTTTGATGAGATTATATTTAGAATATTGTATTCAGTTTTGATCATGTTGCTATAGGAACGATGACACGACTTTAAGATGGAAAGGGTACAGAGGACAGCTACGAGGATGTTACGAAAGGGTACAGAGGACAGCTACAAGGATGTTACCAGGACTCAAGGGGACTGAGCTATAGAGAGAATTTGAGTGGGTTGGGACATTTATTCATTGGAGCATAGGGATATGAATAGAGTCATAGAGACATAGAAAAGTACGGCAAACAAACAGGCCATTCAGTCTATCTAGTCCATGCTGACCCATTTAAACTGCCTATTTCCATTGACCCGCACCAGGACCATAGCCATCCATACCCTTCCTATCCAAAATTCTCTTAAATGTTGAAATTGAGCTCACATGTACCACTTGTACTGGCAGCTCATTCCACACTCTCACAACCCTCTAAGTGAAGATGTTCCCTTTAAACTTTTCATCTTCCACCCAAAACCCATGAGCTTTAGTTCTGATCTCACCCAACCTCAGTGAACAGAAGCCTGCTTACATTTACCCCATCTACACCCCTCAAAATTTTGTTATCAAATCTCCTCTCAATCTTCTATATTTCAAGAAATAAAATCCCACACTATTCAATCTTTCCATATAACTCAGGTCCTCCAGTCCTGGCAACATCCTTGTAAATTTTCTCTGTAAATTTGTAAATGATGACATTACATACTGTAGGTAGCTAAAATCAGAAGAGGTATGCAGCAGATAGGGTGAAATGAGTACAGATGTGTTCCCTGGGTTGGGGAGTCAAGAGCTAGAAGACATGGGTTTAGTGTGAGAAGAGAAAGATTTGGTTGAAAATTGAGGGTTACCTTTTTCATCCAGAGGGTGGTGCATATTTAGAGAGGTTGAGTCAGGTATATTTAAAGCATTTAAAAGACACTTGGGCAGGTACATCGATAGGAAAGGTTTAGATCAGGGATTCCCAACCTTTTTTATGTCATGGACCACTACAATTAAGCAAAGGGTCCAGGGGCCCCCAGTTTGGGAACCCCTGGTTTAGAGCCATATGGGTCAAATGCTAGAGAATAGGACCAGCTTAGCTGGGCATCTTGGCTGGCCTGGACCAGTTGAAATTTTAAGACCATAAGAGGAGCAATTGGTCCGGCCCAACATCTGGCCACGGATTCTCCATGTCCATTGCTGGCCAGCGAAAGCAGAGCAGAGGTCTAGACTGTGGCCTGACTTCGAATTCCTACACATCCCTGTGGTTAAACCCTATTCTGACCCCTAACTCACCCTTCTGTCCACAAAACCATCCCTATGAACCTTAGTTGCCTTTTAGGTTTTTTAAGCCAGCTCCCTGCCGTACGCACAAGGACAGCAGGTATTGGCACAATGCCCAGATCCTGCAAATGAATATTACACACTGTACCACATGGCATCTTGAGGACTTCAATCCAGCTTTCCTTTACAATAGAAGCAATGGGAACAAAAACAGTTTCAATAAAAGTCAGTAGGAAATCAGGGAGTATGTATGAGGATGCTTCAGGAGAGGGAGCCTGCTCTTGGTTTCCTAGTTTGGACCTCCACCCTCAAAGACAGAACTTAAACCTTCCCTTCCCATTGTTGTCCCAAGTGCTGAACACTCAAACATCAACAGTCACAGTTTAACAATCTACAAAAGAAACTACGTGGGGGAGAACATAAAGACTAACTAGCTTAGCAGCATTTGAAATGATCTGCTAGAAACAGTCATTGAGGCAGGCACATTGATGGACTGTCACGGCAGTGTAGCAATTAGCGCCAACAATCAGAATATCGGGTTTCAATTCCCACCACTGTCTGTAAGGAGTTTGCACATTCTCCCTGGGACTGTGCAGGTTTCTTCTCGTTGATCCAGCTTCCTCCCACATTTCAAAGATGTGTGGGTTAGGGTTAGTAAGTTGCGGGCATGTCATGGGGGAGCAAACTCCATCATGAATGTTCCCAAGCCGGGCTGCAAAAGGAGAAGGGTTGGGCATGGGGCTAGCAACGCCATCCCATAAAAACCCAGAGATACAGCAATGCCCTCAGAAGCTCCAAAGGCCTCATCCTTGGGACAGGAAGGGTCTAAAATGATGGGCTGCACCTGGGGACAACATGAAAGACTGGCCCAGAACAGAGGACCCAGATGAGCTGCTGTTGGCGGCTTACACATAGTGGGGATGATGGGCATAAGTAAGTAAGTAAGTATATATGTTTGTGCTGCAAATGTGTCAACCCTTGCAGCCTGCACTCCGGCACCTCGGACTGTGCGTTGATCGTTGGTGCAAATAAAACATTTCACTGTTTTGATGTTTCAATGCACACACGACAAATAAAGCCAACCATTATTCCCACATTATCATTATCAGCGCCATCATTATGTGCCGTGTCATGTGATCTGGATGATCATGGTCTTTCTATGACCATGATTGTTCTTGGCAAATTTTCCACAGAAGTGGTTTGCCATTGCCTTCTTCTGGGCAGTGTCTTTACAAGACCAGTGGCTCCAGCCATTATCAATACTCTTCAGAGATTGTCTGCCTGGTGTCAGTGGTCGCATAACCAGGACTTGTGATATGCACCAGCTGCTCATATGACCATCCACCACCTGCTCCCATAGCTTCATATGACCCTGATGGGAGAACTAAGCAGGTGCTACAACTTGCCCAAAGGTGACCTGCAGACAAGCAGAAGGAAGGAGCACCTTAAACCTCCTTCGTTGGAGACTTAACTCCACCACCCAGAAAATCTCTCATTAGCCAGGTTAAAAAGCCAAGTATATAAGTGCAGGGATAGGAAAGGTTTAGAAGGTTGTGGGCCAAACATGAGCAGATGGAACTAACTCTACGGGCAACAGAGACGGCATGGATGATTTGGACTGAATGCCCTGTTTCATAAACATAGGAGCAGAATTAGGATCTTTAGCCCATGGAGTCTGGTCGGCTATTCAATCATGGCTGATTTAATATCCCTTTCAACCCCATTGTCATGACTTCTCCTTGTAACCTTTGACACCCTTACTAATCAAGAATCTACCAACATCCACTTTAAATATGCCCAGCAACTTGGCCTTCACAGGTATCTGTGGCAAGGAATTCCACAGATTCAGCTTCAAAGTTCAAAGTAAGTTTATTATCCAAGCACATATATGTCACCATATATAACCGTGAGATTACTTTTCTTGCAGGCATACTTAATAAATTGGTACAATAATAACCAGAACAAAATCAATGAAAGACCGCCCAACTTGACCATTCAACCAGACTGCAGAAGACAACAAACTGTGCAAACAAGAAAAAGAAAGAACAACAATAAACAAATAAGCACTAAATATTGAGAACATGAGATGAAGAGTCCTTGAAAGTGCATCCACTGGTTGTGAGGACATGTTAATGACAGGGCAAGTGAAGTTAAATAAATAAATTAGTTAAATAAATTTCTCCACATCACTGTTCTAAAGGAATGCCTTTGCATTCTGAGTCTATGCCCTCTGGTCCTAGACTCTTCCATTACTGGATACATCCCCTGCTGATCCACTCTAGGCCTGTCTATATTCAAAAGTTTTCAATGAGATCCCACCTCATTCTTCTAAAACTGTTCCAAAGCAATGTTTTTCTATTCTGAGTCAGTGCCCTCTGGACTTAGACTCTTTTATTACTGGAAACATCCTGTCATCTCCACATCTACTCTAGACCTGTCAATACTCAAAAGTATTTAATGAGATCACCGCCCTCCCCCATTCTTTTAAACTCTAGCAAACACAGGCCCAGAACAATCAAATGCTCCTCATGAATTAACTCACACACACAAAATGCTGGTGGAACGCATCATGCCAGACAGCATCCATAGGAAGAAGCACAGTGGACGTTTTGGGCCGAGACCCTTCGTGTGACGTCTCGGCCCGAAACACCGACTGTACCTCTTCCTATAGATGCTGTCTGGCCTGCTGCGTTCTACCAGCATTTTGTGTGTGTTGCTTGAATTTCCAGCATCTGCAGATTTCGTCGTGTTTGCGTTCATGAATTAACCCTTTCATTTCTGGGATAACTCAGTTTCCTTTCTGTATAACTCTACAAAGCATGGGTTCCCAACCTTTTTAATGCCATGGACCCCTACCATTAACCGAGGGATCCGTGGACTCCACATTGGAAAGTTCAATGTGTGCTACTGTATCACTTGAATTGAATTGAATTGCAACTTCTAAGATTCAAGATGTCTAATGTCATTTCCACTACACAAGTGTAAATGAAAATGAAATAATTGTTACCCTGGATTCATTGCATCATGAAAAAACACAATCAGATAAAGAACACAATAATAAAAACACAATAAATATAAATACACAAGATAGCTTATGTACGTAGATTGATTGGTATGTCCATAAAGTGACAGGAGTGTTGCACGGGGTGACTGAGGAGAAGCCAAGTGCAGGGCACCGGCACGTCGACTGAGTTGGGGATGCTGGCATTGACGTGAATGTAGAACAGAAAACCAGAGGAATCTTGACAAGGAGACGGGATTTACAGGGACTACCTTGAAACTAGAGCAGAACTTGGAACTAAGCTTAGAACTAATGGCTCTAAGCGGTTGAGAGAACAAAGTATCACATGAGGATGGACCAACAAACTGGCAACCTGTGTAGTCACGCCATCGTACTTATTTCACAGTCTCTGATGCAAACCAGGTGTACCGTCATTAAGTAAACTAGCAGCAATTGGAAATCTAATGGCTGAAATTAGGGCATAATCAGGGAGAAAGGAGCGTTAAAGGGGAACAGCCAAACGTAACCATGACAAGGAGTGTCTGTACATGAGGTGAGTGACAGGAAATGATAAAGTAGTGGTGGGTGGGTTACTGGGTGGAGGTGTTGACCAGCCTTACTGCCTGGGGAAAAGAACTTTTTTGAAACTGGTACTACATAACCTAGCATGGATGCTACATAACCTCCTCCCTGATGGGACTGGGACAAAGAGTCCCTGAGCAGGATAGGTGGGATTCTTTATGATATTGCTGGCCTTTCTCCGGATCTTTCTCCATATACACACAGTCGCCACTGTATTAGGTACCTCCTCTACCTAATAGAGTGGCCACTGAGTGTCTGCTCGTGGTCTTCTGCTGGTGTAGCCCATCCATGTCAAAGTTCAAAGTGTTGTTCGTTCAGAGACGGTCTTCCACACCCCACTGTTGTAACGTGTGAAAGAGGATTTGAAGAGTTTATACTTTATCACGAGTAATTGAGGGCATAGTTTGGCCCCAATGACTTTAATTTTGTTTATTGACCTTAACCAGTTACTAATACTGAATTACTGATGTATTATGTTGGTGACGATGCTGCCAGATCGACAATTGTCAACTTAATAAATCAGAAAATGTGATTCCCACCATGGCTACTTGGGAATTTGAATGATAGTCAGTGGTCACTTTATTAGGTACATTGTGTATGTTCATGGTCTTCTGCTGCCGAAGCCCATCCACTTCAAGGTTCAATGTGTTGTGCGTTCAGAGACGTTCTTGTGCACACCCTGTTGTAATGCGTGGTTATTTGAGTTACTGTCACCTCCCTGTCAGCTTGAACCAGTCTGGCCATTTTCCTCTGACCTATCTCATTAACAAGGCATTTTCAACCCCAGAACTGGATGTTCTATTGTTTTTCCCACCAATCTCTGCAAAATCTAGGGACTGTTGTTCACAAAAATCACAAGAGATCAACAGTTTCTGAGATACGTGAACCATCCTGTCTAGCACCAATTATCATTCCACAGTCAAAGTCACTTAGATGACATTTCTTCCACCATTCTGATGTTTGGTCTGAACAACAACTGAACCTCTTGCCCATGTCCTCATGCTTTTATTCATTGAGTTGCTGCGGCATGATTGGCTGATTATACATTTGCATTAACAAGCAGGTTGAGTGTATGTCCTTGATCAGAGTCCGGAGGTCCAATATCGCACCAAGCTTCTGAATTAGGAACAAGTGTGGTATGTATGCATCCTGGAAATATTCCATCACAGAACTGGAAGAAACAGTTCAGGCTTCTCGATCTGGTTAAGATATTGGCTCTGGCTGACTAGAAACCTGTTCCTGATAATATTTTGTGACAGAGTAATATAATGGAAGAAATATACAGTAGTCCTTTCCAAATATTTGTCATTTCAGAAAACGAATTCATGAACAGTAATGGGAAAACAAGCACACAATTAGGACGCAGCTGTAATGGGGAAACTTCAATGCTGCGCAGACAGCTGTGAGCCACTTAACCAGTCTAATTGCAGATAAATCCATTAATCCATCTATGAAGTGTACATTTTCGTAAGTGGCTCTGGAAAATATTGAGATAATCCCAATTTACAATTTATTGCAAAGCGATTACCATGCAGATTACCATGTTCAGCGTCACAGGGCTAAAGTCACAAGTGAACATTGAAAGCCCTGGATCACTGATCCAGAGATGTGAGTTTAAATCCCACACCACGCCAGCTGGAGAATGAAAATGCAAGTAATTTAACAATTTTTACAGTAAAATGGTGATCATGAAATTACTTAAATCACCATAAAAGCACATCTGGTTCACTATTATACTTCAGAGAGTGATATTAGTCCTGAAGAATGTTCTCGGCCCGAAATGTCAACTGTTTCTTCACTTTCATAGATGTTGCCTTACTTGCTGAGACCCTTCAGCTTTTTGTGTGTGTTGCTTTGGATTTCCAGCATCTGCAGATTTTCTAGTGCTTATGATATTAGGCATCCTATGTTGCAGTTCTGGGGCACTGTGGTGATTTCTAACAATTCTCTGAAATGGGCCTTGGATGGTGAGCAGAGATGAATAGTAAATGGTCAAGGTCATGGTGTTTTTGCCACCATCTTGAGGTGTCCCACCATGGTCATTCTCTCTTCTCACCTTTTCAGCCAGGCTGAAGATAAAAAAGCTTGAGAGTATGGATCACCAGGCTCAAGACTTGTTATCAGACCCTTGAACAGACTTCTTATACATTAGAGTCATTGAAAAGTACAGCCTAGAAACAGGCCCTTCATCCCATCTAGTCCATGCCAAACCATTTAAGCTGCCTATTCCCATCAAACTGCACCCGAACCATAGCCCTCCATATCCCTACCATCCATGAACTTATCCAAACTTCTCTTAAATATTGAAATCGAGCTGGCATTCACCACTTTTGCTGGCAGCTCTTTCCATACCTTCACAATCCTCTGAGTGAAGAAGTTTCCCCTCATGTTCCCCTTAAATTTTTTACCTTTTAACCTTAGCCTATGACCTCTTGTTGTAGTCCCACTCAATCTCAGTGGAAAAAGTCTGCTTGCATTTACCTATCTATCCCCCTCATAATATCAAATCTCCTCTCAATCTTCTATGTTTCAAGGGATAAAGTCCTAACCTATTCAACCTTTCCTTATAACTCAGGTCCTCCATTCCCGGCAACATCTTTGAAAATTCTCTCTGCACTCTGTCAATCTTATCTACATCTTTCCTGTACTATAAGCAGGTGACCAAAACTGCATGCAATACTCCAAATCAGGTCTCACCAATGTCGTATACAACTTTGACATAACATCCCATCTCCCGTATTCAATTTATGAAGGCCAATGTGCCAAAAGTTTTCTTTATGACCCTGTCGATCTGTGCCACTACCTTCAATGAATTATGGATCTGTATTCCCAGATCCTTTTGTTCTATCACACTCTTCAGTGCCCGGCCGTTCACTATGTCAGACTTACCCCGGCAGCTTTGACAGAAGTACAGCCCCTCACACTTGTCTACATTAAATTCCATTAATCACTAAAGACAAACTCTTGATCTCTCAGCCTACCTCACTGTTACACTTGTACTTTATGTGTCGACCTGCACTGCACTTTTTCTGTCACTGTAAGACTATATTCTGTATTCTGCTTGCTTTTCAGAATCAGAGTTAAATCACAATCAGGTATATTATCACTGACATATGTCATGAAATTAGTCATTTTGGGGCAGCAGTACAAACAAATACATAAAAATTACTGCAAGTTACCGTAAGAAATATATAGAACTTTAAACAAGTAGTGCAAGAAGAGAGGAAAAATAATGAGGTTGTCTTCATGGGTTCATTGTCCATTCAGAAATCTGATGGCAGAGGGGAAGAAGCTGTTCCTAAAATGTTGATAGTCTGTCTTCAGGCTGCTGTTCCTCCACTCTGATGGAGCAATAATAAGAAGGGACGTTCTGGGTGTGGAGGCCCTTACTCGTGGCTGCTGCCTTTTTTGAGGTATTGCCTTTTGAAGATGTCCTGGATGCAGGAGAGGCTAGTGCCCCTGAAGAAGCTGGATGAGTTTACAATCTTTGATGCACCTATGCGTGGAATGATCTGCCTGGATGGCACATGAAGTTTTTCCACTGCATTTTGGTATGTGTGACAACAATAAACCAACACTGAGATCAGGGCTGATCCTGAAGTGTGGTGGACACCACTTGAGGGGTTGGATGGCCTGCTCAGTCTCTTGTTCTTAGGATCTTTCAGTGATGTTGATTGTGGCCTAAATATTGTGATTGTATGTTGATATTGATATTGACTGTAGAGAGCTAGGACTTTTCTCTTTGGAGTAAAGCAGGATGAGAGGTGACTTGAGTGGGGTGTACAAAATGATAAGAGGCATTGGTAGAATGGAAAGGTAATGATGTTTTCCCAGGGCAGAAATGTCTACTACAAGGAAGCATATTTTTAAAGTGTTTGGGGGAAAGTTTATGGGGATATCAGAGATAGGTTTTTTACACAGAGAGTGGTAGGTGTATGGAATATGTTGGCAGGGGTAATGGGTAGAGACAGATACATTCGGGACATTTAAGAGACTCTTAGATAGGAATGGGGATGAATGGGGGCTATGTGGGAGGCAGGGAAGAGATATGTCTCTACCAAAAGAAGTGTAAGGTGCTCCTTCCCTCCACTAGCCTGGAGGATTGGTAATGGCTGGGGTCACCCATCTTGGAAAGACACTGCCCAGAAGAAGACAATGGCAAACAACTTCTATAGAAAAATTTGCCAAGAACAATCATGGTGAGAGACCATGATCGTCTACATCATGTGACAGGGCAGATAATGATGTTGATGATAATGATATTCCCCCGGCTGCTCCACGAGGCGAGAGAAGAGATTGCTGAGCCTCTGGCTAGGATCTTTATGTATCGTTGTCCACGGGAATGGTGGAGGATTGGAGGAAGACGAATGTTGTTCCCTTGTTCAAAAAAGGCAGTAGGGATAGTCCGGGTAATTATAGACCAGTGAGTCTTGCGTCTGTGGTGGGAAAGCTGTTGGAAAAGATTCTTAGAGATAGGATCTATAGGCATTTAGAGAATCATGGTCTGATCAGGGACAGTCAGCATGGCTTTGTGAAGGGCAGATCGTGTCTAACAAGCCTGATAGAGTTCTTTGAGGAGGTGACCAGGCATATAGATGAGGGTAGTGCAGTGGATGTGATCTATATGGATTTCAGTAAGGCATTTGACAAGGTTCCACATGGTAGGCTTACTCAGAAAGTTAGAAAGCATGGGATCCAGGGAAGTTTGGCCAGGTGGATTCAGAATTGGCTTGCCTGCAGAAGGCAGAGGGTGGTGGTGGAGGGAGTACATTCAGATTGGAGGATTGTGACTAGTGGTGTCCCACAAGGATCTGTTCTGGGACCTCTACTTTTCATGATTTTTATTAACGACCTGGATGTGGGGGTAGAAGGGTGGGTTGGCAAGTTTGCAGATGACACAAAGGTTGGCGGTGTTGTAGATAGTGTAGAGGATTGTCAAAGATTGCAGAGAAACATTGATAGGATGTAGAAGTGGGCTGAGAAGTGGCAGATGGAGTTCAACCCGGAGAAGTGTGAGGTGGTACACCTTGGAAGGACAAACTCCAAGGCAGAGTACAAAGTAAATGGCAGGATACTTGGTAGTGTGGAGGAGCAGAGGGATCTCGGGGTACATATCCACAGATCCCTGAAAGTTGCCTCACAGGTGGATAGGGTAGTTAAGAAAGCTTATGGGGTGTTAGCTTTCATAAGTCGAGGGATAGAGTTTAAGAGTCGCGATGTAATGATGCAGCTCTATAAAACTCTGGTTAGGCCACACTTGGGAGTATTGTGTCCAGTTCTGATCACCTCACTATAGGAAGGATGTGGAAGCATTGGAAAGGGTACAGAGGAGATTTACCAGGATGCTGCCTGGTTTAGAAAGTATGCATTATGATCAGAGATTAAGGGAGCTAGGGTTTTAGCTTTGGAGAGGAGGAGGATGAGAGGAGACATGATAGAGGTGTACAAGATATTAAGAGGAATAGATAGAGTGGATAGCCAGAGCCTCTTCCCCAGGGCACCACTGCTCAATACAAGAGGACATGGCTTTAAGGTAAGGGGTGGGAAGTTCAAGGGGGATATTAGAGGAAGGTTTTTTACTCAGAGAGTAGTTGGTGCATGGAATACACTGCCTGAGTCAGTGGTGGAGGCAGATACACTAGTGAAGTTTAAGAGACTACTAGACAGGTATATGGAGGAATCTAAGGTGGGGGCTTATATGGGAGGCAGGGTTTGAGGGTCGGCACAACATTGTGGGCTGAAGGGCCTGTACTGTGCTGTACTATTCTATGTTCTATGTTCTATGATATGGGAGGAAAGGGTTTGGTTGATCTTGGATTAGTTTAAAGAGCCAGCACAATATTGAGGCTGAAGTCCTGTATTAGAACAGGAACAGACACTTTGGTCCAAAATCTTATGCCATACCAAATTAATTAGTAATCAAACTAAACTAATCCCTTCTGCCTACCTAATGTCCCCATCTTTCCATCTCCCTCACATTCATATGCCTCTTAAAAGTCTCTAATGTGAAACGGCACGTAATGATGATGATGATGATGATGAATGTATCTGTCTCTACCACCACCCTAGGCGGTAAATTCCAGGCACCCACCAGTGTCTGTATAAAAAACCTGCCCCTCGCATATCCTTTGAAATTACCCCCTCATACCTTAACTCTATTGTGCTGTACCATCGACCATAAGACATAGGAGCAGAATTTGGCCATCTGGCCCATCAAGTCTGCTCCGCCATTCAATCATGGCTGATTCTTTTTTTTCTCCTCCTCAACCCCTGTTCCCGGCCTTCTCCCCGTAACCTTTGATGCCATGTCCAATCAAGAACTTATCAATATCTGCCTTAAATACACCCAAATACCTGGCCTTCACAGCTGCAGCTGGCAACAAATTCCACAAGTTCACCATCCTGTTCTATATTGATGTTCAATAATGGCACTGTGAATGCTAAAATAAGGCAGAAGTGATCACAATTATCTTCAATAAAAGATACACCTTGGACATTCACTATCACAGATGCCAATCTTCAATTAATTTGATTCAGTCCAGTCTTCTATCAAGACATGATTAATTACAGTCAGTAGAGCTATGGGACTAGATGTACTAGACTGCACCCAAACTGGCTGTAGCTCCAGCCAAGCTGTTGAAGCACAGTTGCACCACTGGCATCTACCCAACAGTGTGGAAGATTTCCCAGATATGTCACATAGAGCAAGACCCATCCAAACTGGTTAATTACGGCCCAATATACTCCCAGTCAAAGTGATGGACGTTGGCACCAACAGAGCTATCAGATTTACTTACTAGCACAAGAGATTCTGTGGACGCTGGAAATCTGGAGAGCGCACACAAAATGCTGGAGGAACTCAGCAGGTCAGGCAGCATTGATGGAGGGGAATAAAAGCTGATGTTTTGAGTTGAGGTTATTCCCCTCCATAGAGCTGCAGAGTAGCTTCAGCGTCTTGTGTCTTGTTACGTACCAACAATCTGCTCATCGATGCTCACATTGGATTTAGTCCGGACCCTGGTGGATGCACTAAGCAAAGAGTTGAACTCCGGAGGTGAGAGCAACTGCATTTGCCATCACGCCAATATTTGAGGGCAAGAGGGATCAAGGAAGCCTACCAAAACATGGGACCTCAAAGGGAAAACACTGCCGCCATCAGGAAGAAGGTACAGAAGCCTCAGAACTCATATAACCAGCTTCAGGAACAGCTACTACCCTCAACCATCAGACTTTTGAACTAAAATGGACAATTTCACTCAACTTCACTTGCCCCATCATTGAAATATCCCCACAACCAATAGGTTCACTTTCAAGGACTCTTCATCTCATGTTCTTGATATTTATTGCGTATTCATTTATTATGATTGTTTCTTTTTGTATTTGAACAGATTGTTGTCTTCTGCACTCTGGCTGAATGTCCTAATTGTGAGGTCTTTATTGATTCTGTTATAGTTATTATTCTATAGATTTATTGAACTCCCAACAAGAAAATGAATCACAGGGTTGAATACGACGACATATATGTACTTTGATAATAAATTTACTTTGAACTTTGGCTGCAAACACAAGTAATTCTGCAGCATAAGAAGCAGATCTGTCAGGCTGGGGTAACAGCTTCTTGCTCCAGGCTGTTAGGCTTCTTTACACGCTGCTGCTGCCCAGCGCACACGTACACCCTGGCATTCAGACTTGTCCTGCTGCCCCTAACCCCTGCAAACTCCCCAACTCACAAACACTCTCTCATCCTGTACTGGCCACTTTTCACCTTTTATTGCTGCTGTTTCACATATTTATACGACTGCTTGTTCTATTATAATAGCATCAGTAACAGTATGCTGTCTTACATAAATATGCACTTTGCACTCTATGTCCGTGCCACTCACAGACGTGTGCTGGTATGATTCTGTAACTGTAAGTGCTGGATCATAAGTCTATGCGTGTCACAATGTGCACTGGCAATATCAGAACCCAAGTGCAGAGGAAAGACAGACTCTGATGTAGAGACGGTGATGAGCGTTTATTCATAATAATTCCAAAAGAACATCAGTAGCTCAGGCAAGCGGCACTGCAAGAAGTAACATTCTCAAAACTAGAACCCCGCAATTACCACGAATCAGGTATCCACTTAAATAATACAAGTAACACAGAACCCCTGAGCCTATCAAAATAAATTTAACCGGCTTAAGCAGAAAGCACAGGAGGTCACATTACAAAAAGCAACTTATCAAGAAAAAAACAAAAGAAACTCTAAATAATTCACAGCTCTCATTAAACAATTAACCAGTTCAGGTGCCCTAAAAACCTCAGAGCCCGACACTCTCTGACTCCCTGCACTGACCTGCGAGCTCATTCTAATATGCTGTGTGTGGCTATATGTACTGTGATTTGCAACTTGGAATAATACTTTATTTAGCTGTATACATGTGTACGATTGAACGACAATAAACTTGAATCTGAACTTGAAATTCTGAGAAGCACACAAAAAATGCTGTAGGAATTCAGCAGTTCAGGCAGTACTTATGGAGAGGATTAAACAGTTGATCTTTCGGGCTGAGGGCATCCCTCTCCTGTCTCACTGCTTACCCCTTGTTTGTGTTGTATGCAAACTTTCCAATGAGACCACTTATGTTCTCATCCAAGGCCATGCCTTGTTCTCATTGGTACCATCAGGAAGAAGGTACTGAACTTTAAAGACATAAACTCAACAATTCAGGAACAGCTTCTATCCCTCTACAATCCAATTTCTGGATGGACATTGAACCCATGAACACTACCTCACTTCTTCTTCTTCATCATGTGCCTTGAGCGTTATATGCTTGGGCGATCATGGCTCTCCACATCGAACGATCCCTCGCAGCATCAATGATACCTCGTGCACCTAGATCTGTTAGTTCCTTCACAGTGTCCACATATTTTCTTCTTTGCCTTCCTCTTCCGTGCTTCCCAGGCATACGGCCTTGTAATGTAAGGCATTCTATTTCTCCCTTTCTGATGACATGGCTCAGGAATTCAAGTTTCCTCTCACTTAATGTTCTCATTAAGGATCTTTTTGTATGGGCACGTTGGAGTACTGTCTCATTAGTTACCCTATCTCTATATGATATTTTCAGCATTCTTCTAAGAAACCCTATTTCTGTTGCTTCTAAGTTTCTTTGGAGTTCTGGTGTCATAGTCCATGTTTCGGAAGCATACAGCAAGATTGACCAGATGTAACATTTTAGTAGCCTAACTACTTCGCTACTTTTTTATTTCTGTTTTTCCACTACTTATTTAATTTAACTATTTTATATATTTATGTGTATATATACACACACATACACACACACACTTCACTTCAAAGTCCAATGTGTTGTGCATTCAGAGATGCTCTGCTGAACACCACTGTTGTAACATGTGGTTATCTGAGTTACTGTCACCTTCCTGTCAGATTGAATCTTCCTCTACTTGCTTTCTACTTATGACCATGAGGCTAAGTACAGCTTCAGGTGACCTAAATGACTTTGACTTTGCAATGGTTGCTGGTGTCAGATGGGGTGGTTTAAGTATCTCAGAAAGTGCCAGTCTCCTGGGATCTTCACCCACACTGTTCTCCAAAGTTTACGGAGAATAGTGCAAGAAACAAAAGACATCCAGTGACCGGCAGTTCTGTGGGTAAGTACGCCTTGTTAATGAAAGAGGTCAGAGGAGAATGACCAGGCAGGAAGGTGACAGTAATACAAATAACCACATGATATTTGTATAACATGTATAACATACAAATAACCATATGTTATATATGTTACAACAGTAGTGTGTAGGAGAGCATGTCTGAATGCACAACACATTGAACCTTGAAGCAGCTGGGCCACAGCAGCAGACGATCATAAGATATAGACCATAAGATTATAAGGCATAGGAGCAGAATTAGGCCATTTGGCCCATCGAGTCTGCTCTTCCATTTTCCCTCTCAGTCTTAATCTCCTGCCTTCTCCTTGTATCCTTTCATGCCCTGAACAATCAAGAATTTATCAACCTGTCCTTGAAATATACTTGAAGACCCGGCCTCCTCAGCAAGCTGTGGTAACAAATTCCACAGAACTACCACTCTCTGGCTAATGAAATTCCTTCTCATCTCCTTTTTAAAATGATGCCTCTCTATTCTGAGGCTGTCTTCTCTGGCCCTAGACTCTCCCACCACAGGAAACAGCCCCTCCACATCCATTCAATCAAGGCCTTTCAACAATCGATGGGTTTCAATTAGTTCACCCCTCATTCTTCTGAATTCCAGTGAACACAGGCCCAGAGTCATCAAACGTTCTTCGTACAACAAGCCGTTCAATCCTGGAATAGTTTTCGTGAACCTCCTTTGAAACTTCTCCAGTGTCAGCACATCCTGTGTGATAACCAGAATCTCCGGAGCTGAAAGCCCTGAAATCCTCGGCTTTGCGTGTTTCAGCAGCCGGGGCGAGGTCGAAGGCGCTCAGCAGAGGATGGCACTCGGGAGGCTGTATTGGAGAGGCTGGACGGAAGCTCAAAGTTTTCGGACGGATGGTCTCAGTGTCAGCTGTGGTCGGCTGCTTCCAAGGCATCGGCAAGTTGACGGTTCCTGGAGGTTTATGGCAGGGAGTTTCTCCCTTTTGCCACCTGCTATCGGGGACTCGGGAGTCGATCGACTCAGGACTTTGAGTCTTTTTATTTTACTGTGTCCATGGTCTGTTCTTCATCAAATTATGGTATTGCTTTGCACTGCTGTAACTATATGTTATAATCATGTGGTTCTGTCAATGTTTGTCTTTGGTTTGTCCTGTTTTCTGTGATATCATAAGACCATAAGACAAAGGGGCAGAAGTAGGCCATTCGGCCCATCGAGTCTGCTCCGCCATTTTACCATATCACTCCGGAGAAACATTGCATCATTTCTTAATGCATGTATACATTTCTAAATGACAATAAAAAGAGGACTGAGTGTTCTCATAATCTAATCTAATCTAATCCTTTCTAAAATAAGGGGCCCAAAACTGTTCACAGCAGCAAAAGACCATGAACATACATTCAATGGCCTCTTTATTTGGTACAGGAGGTACCCAATAGAGTGGCCAGTGAGTGTATATTCCTTCATTAGCACTATATCTAATCTCTGAACTCCCTGGACAGCTCAACGAGAGTGAGAGCACATTCACCAGGACTGCAGTGGTTCAAGAAAATGACACACCATCTTCACAAGGACAAGAAGTACTCACCTTGTCGCTGTGGCCCAGATTCCAATAAATAAGTGTCAGCAATTGCGCAGCTAGCAATTGAGCTGAGATTATTGATGATGGTCGAAGTGTTGGCAATATTAAAAAAAAAATCACACTAATGGGAAATGTCCAAGTTTCTGGAACTCTGAGTGCAAGGCTAGTTATATTTGTGGAGTTTTCCTTGTTTCTATTTTGTGAGAGGGTTAATTTTTCCAAGCAGTCGTGTGAGTTGATTAAATGTCACAAATGTCAATGTTGTACCCATTTGGGAAATACTGCCTTTTTCCCAGCTCTTCAGACTTCTGCAACTTCTTAGAGTTTGCAAGGCGAGCTGTATTTTTTTTTGAACTCGGAAGCTAAACGTCAAACAAAAACATGTTGTGTCGGTCACCATTCTACCCAGACAGCATTGGGGACTGGGCGTTGAACACTTTTGTTGATAAGAGGAATGTTGGTCCAAATACGTATCAAGAAAATCTCAAGCAAATTTTCAAAGATGTATAGTGAAGATCATTCTGACTGGCTGTACCACTGTCTGGCATGGAGGCACTAATTCATAAGTAGTCCAGAGGACTGTAGATTCAGCTAGCTCTATAATGGACACAACACTTCCCAACATTGATGAAATCTTGAAAAGACATGGACTCAAGAAGGTGACATCCATCTTTTTACAGACTTTGTTGGGAATTCTTTCGGAATTGAGGAGGAATTTCTTTATCAGAGAGCGGTGAATCTGTGGAATTCATTACCTCAGGCAGCTGTGGAGGCCAAGTCATTGGATATATTTGAAGAGAGTTTAATAGATTCTTGATTAGTAAGAGTGTCAAAGGTTACAAGGAGAAGGCAGGAGAATGGCGTTGAGAGAAATAATAAATCAGCCATGATTGAATAACAAAGCAGACTTGATGGGCCGAATGGCCTAATTCTGTTCCTATGTCTTATAGAATATGACCAAGATTTCAGAGGTGAAATTCTACAAACGTTCCACCACAAACAACTGAGGACAATTCCTTTCCCACTATCTTGCACTGCTATTTTGTTTCTTTCGCCTCTACTCACGCCACAGTAGCATCATGGTTTGTTGTTCCTTTCTGCGCCTTGTGGTGCATTAGGCAGCAGCCTTTCCATTTCTTTAGCATTGGCCTAATTCTTATGAGGCCAAGTTGCTAGCTCGATGCTCAACCCAACACGGATGGAAAGTGTGCAAGGAACTAGGCAGATTTGAATCTAGCACCACTCGCCTCAAAGTCCAATGTGGATGACTCCTCACCACCGGCCAGTTAGCGTAGCAGTTAGCCCGATGCTATTACAGCTCAGGGCATTGAAATCTGGAGTTCAATTCCACTACTATCTGTGAGAAGTTTGTAGATCCTTCCTGTGAAATGCTTGGACTTCCTCCGGTTTCATCCCTCAGTCCAAATGTCGATTAAATTGGTCACTGTAAACTTTCCTGTCATTTTCCTGTGTTAAATAGGTGGGTTGCTGGGTAGTGTGGCTCATTAGACCAGAAGAACCTGTTCCAGTTTGTAGCTCCAATTAAATAATTAGATAAATGGTAAGATAAATAGACAAGTAAATAAATAAGGAAAGATTGAATAGGTTAGTACTGTACTCTTTAGAAAGTAGAAGATTGAGAGAATATTTGACAGTGTATACAAAATTATGAGGAGTATAGATAGGGTAAATGCAAGCCGGCTTTTTCCACTGAGATTGGGTGAAACTACAACCAGAGGTCATGGGTAAGGGTGAAAGGTGAGAAGTAAAAGGGGAACATGAGGGGAAGCTTATTCACTCAGAGGGTTGTGAGCGTGTGGAATGAGATGCCAGCATAAGGGGTGCATGCGAGCTTGGTTTCAACGTTTAAGAGAAGTTTAGATAGGTACATGGATAGTAGGGATACGAAGGACTATGGCCCCAGTGCAGTTCAATGGGAGTAGGCAGTTTAAATGGTTTCAGCATGGCCTAGATGGGCTGAAAGGCTTATTTCTGTGCTGTACTTCTCCATGACTCCATAACTCTAAATAAATGGATAATCAATAATTGCAACTGTAAGCCAAATCTCTGGCATTACCTGCTGTTTTTCAAAGGTAAAGAGAACAAAAGTTGCAGACAAAAGAGAGCAGAACAATTACTTGCTTGTTTCCCACATATATTGTGGGTCAATATGAACGCACTCTCTCCAGAATTCTGGGAACATCACCAGGGGTTATCTGGAGAACAGAAACTCAATAATACCTGGAATGAAACTGAACGCTTAACACCACAAGTACAATTTTCAGATAGTAGCTCTGTTAGCTGTGGTGCTTACTGCCTCACACTTCTAGACTCCACCATTCTGGCAGTTTAATACTTCTCCTGACGTTGCCTCTACTCCAGCACCCATAGTTTTCTATTCCCTCTTCCAGTCAGACTTGTACAGTGATCGATTTAGTCCCCCACATACAGGACCTTGCAAAAGTCTTAGGCACATACAGTATATGTACTGTAACTAGTGTGCCTAAGACTTCTGCACAATACTGTATTTGTCAACATGGAGCAGAGAGTGAGTTTCTAAATCTGATGGGAGCAAATGATGTAGGAATGAAAGGTGTGGAATGCCACAGAAGCGGGTGTGGGACAGGTGGCAGAGAAGGAGTGCCGGGGTGGGAAGTGGTGTGGGTGGCAGGCAAAGTCATTTGATTCCAAACAATTGGTTTATTGATCATTACGGACTGTCTCTCTGATGCTTCCCACTCTTATCCTCCCTTCCCTTCTCCTTTTCCCAACCATAATTGCCCTCTCCCTGCCCACCTCCCACTCTCAATCCACAATAGAGACCCACATCAGAATCAGGTTTATTATCACTCACATATGACATGAAATTTGATTTTTGTGCAGCAGGAGTACAGTGCAATACATAAAATTACTACAGTACTGTGCACATATATGTAGGTTAGGTTCCGAAGACATTTGTACTATAATTTTGTATACCTCAATTTAGTCTTCCTTCAGCTTCCTAAGAAAGGAAACTAGTTTATTCAACCATAAGAGCAGCATTAGGCCTTTCAGCCCATTGAGTCTGCTCTGCCTTATTATTATTCCTCAACCTTATTTTCCTGCTTACCCCCGGTAACGTAAGGCTCCTTTTCATTGACTACAGCTCTGCCTTTAATACCATCATTCCAAATAAACTGATTCCTGATCTCCGGAACCTGGGCCTTAGCACTCAGATCTTCAGTTGGATCTTCAACTTCCTCACAGACAGGACCCAGGCTATAAAAGTAGGGGACAAGCTCTCCTCTACAATCACTCTGAGCACCGGTGCCCCACAAGGCTGTGTACTCAGCCCCCTGCTGTACTCACTGTACACCCATGATTGTGTAGCCAAGTTTCCATCAAACTCAATATATAAGTTTGCTGATGACACAACAATTGTAGGCCGTATCTCAGGTAATAATGAGTTTGAGTACAGAGAGGAAATTAAGAACCTGGTGGCATGGTGCGAAGACAATAACCTATCCCTCAACGTCAGCAAGACGAAGGAATTGGTTGTTGACTTCAGAAGGAGTAGCAGACTGCACGACCCAATTTACGTCAGTGGTGTGCAAGTGGAACAGGTCAAAAGCTTTAAGTTCCTCGGGGTCAATATCACAAATGACCTGACTTGGTCCAACCAAGCAGAGTTCACTGCCAAGATAGCCCACCAGCGCCTTTACTTCCTGAGAAAACTAAAGAAATTTGGCCTGTCCCCTAAAACCCTCACTAATTTTTATAGATGCACCATAGAAAGCATTCTTCTAGGGTGCATCACAACCTGGTATGGAAGTTGTCCTGTCCAAGACCGAAAGAAGCTGCAGAAGATCGTGAACACAGCGCAGCACATCACACAAACCAATCTTCCATCCGTGGACTCACTTTACACTGCACGCTGTCGGAGAAGTGCTGCCAGGATAATCAAGGACACGACCCACCCAGCCAACACACTTTTCGTCCCTCTTCCCTCTGGGAGAAGGTTCAGGAGCTTGAAGACTCGTACGGCCAGATTTGGGAACAGCTTCTTTCCAACTGTGATAAGACTGCTGAACGAATCCTGACCCGGATCTGGGCCGTACCCTCCAAATATCCAGACCTGCCTCTTGGTTTTTTTGCACTACCTTACTTTCCATTTTTCTATTTTCTATTTATGATTTCTAATTTAAATTTTTAATATTTGCTAATTTTAACTATTTTTAATATTTAATGTTTGTAATCCAGGGAGTGGGAAGCACAGAATCAAATATCGCTGTGATGATTGTACGTTCTAGTACCAATTGTTTGGCGACAATAAAGTATAAAGTATAAAGTATAACCATTGTCAACCTGACTGGTCAAGAAGGGTTAAGAGTGAAAGGTGAAATGTTTAAGGGGAACATCTTCCATCAGAGGGTGGAGCGAGTGTGAAATGAGCTGCAAGCAGAAGTGGTGAATGTGGGTTCAATTTCAACAGTTAAGAGAAGTTTGGATATGTACATGGATGGGAGTTGGGTGGAGGCCATGGTCCAGGTGCAGATCGATGGAATCAGGAAGAATAATGGATCAGCATGGACTAGATGGGCCAAAGGTCCTGTTTCTGTGCTATATTGTTCTCTGACTCCATAACTCCGTGTCACAATGGCATGGAATGGTCAACCAGAGAAAGAGAAGTACAAAAACAGACGAGTTAAAGATGAACATTTGGAAAAAAAGGAGAGAGGGAAACATAACAAAATATATTCACGCCACTGCGCCACTTCACTGCTTTGACATTTTTAGCTTGCTTAATGCACCATGGTCTAATTGCTCCAGGTATAAGGGTCATGAAGAGTTCACACCCTGGATCTGTTCAGTTTGGACAGCTCTTGCCTCAGTGTGTCTGTTAACACTTTACACTACCTCCCAGCATTTTAAAATATTATTTTCAGCTTTGCAGACCCATTTACTAAAAAGCATCTCAATTTCTTTGATTCCTTCTTCTTTGGCCCTTTACCTGTCCCAGCTTCATGCATCATCCCCCCCACCCCTCACCCCCACCCATCTGGTTTCTCTTATCACCTTCTAGTTTTGACTCCTTTCCCTCCCCCACCCTTCTTACTCTGGCTTCTTCCCCCTTCCGTTCCAGTCTTGATGATGGGTCTCAGCCCGAAACGTCGACTGTTTATTCCTCTCCTTAGACACTGCTTGACCTGCTGAATTTCTCCAGCATCCTTTGCGTGTCATCAAAGAGATTAACTTAAAGTGACTATAGAGGTCTTACGTAAGTATACATTTGTTTTCTCCCTCTCTCATTAAAATATAGAATCAGAATCAGATTTATTGTCACCGATACAAATCGAGAAATTTGTTGTTCTTGTGGCAGCCGCCCAGGAGGTGTATGGGGTGTCAAGGGAGGGGTAGCAACTCTGGTGAAGGGGCTTGTCCTGTCCATTCTGGGGCAGCTCACTCGTCTTTGGTTCCCTTCGGATGCTCAGCTCTCACCTGTGGCTCCAAGTAGCTACATGCAACTGGGGCCAAGCCCTGGTACACTGCTTCAACAGGCAGGCTAAACCAGATGATGGCTGCCGATGGCCTCATACCCCAGTGGGATAGGGACTTGCCTGTCCTAGAATGTGAAGTCAGCTCTGGTGGACTGGGTGGACGAGATCTACAGTGAGATCCAACGGCCAGGAAGGTGGTTCTGCAACGCTCCATGGAGATCGAAGGGCATGACAAGGCACGGAAGATGCCATGGTCATCTACTGCAACCAAGGAAGACCTCAGTTTGTGATGATTGTTTGCTGCACTGGACCCAGACTTCTGAGGTTGAGAGAGTGGAACTGCCCCAGTGAAACGGCTTTTCCTCTTTAAAAACTCTCCGGCAAAGGTTTCTTGTCATCGTCAGACATGATGGACAACCACCACCATACAGGCATTACAAATTACCAAAAATTACCAAAGAAAATTACTGTTGCAAAGAGGAATAGTAAGGTATTGTTCATGGGTTAATAGACCATTCAGAAATCTGAAGGCTCTCATTCTTTCTCTCTTTCCAACTATTCTCAAGGCCAGCAATGCCAGAGCGAAGGAGATTAGGGACTGGAGACATGTAAGGGCCACAGACAGGCACACAAGACTTCAGATACTGGAACCTGAAGCAACACACAAATGCTGGAGGATCTCACTGGGTGGAGCAGTATCTGTGGAGGGAAATGGACATTCAGCCTTTTGGGATGAGAACCTTCACCCGGACTGAAAGGGAAGGTTAGCCAGGATAAAGGGGTAAGAGGAAAGGACAGAGCAAGAGCTGGATGTGATAAGTGGATCCAGGCAAGGAGGGATGATTGGCAGATGGGGGCCAGAAAGTGGGAATAGCGACAGAGGCTGGGTGGTGATAGGTACAGGTGACAAAGGGTCAAAGAGATGGAATCTGAACGGAGAGGAAGGTGGAGCATGAAACTAAAGAAAGGTGGGGGAGGGAAGGGGAACCGATGGGAGGAGTTTGTGGGTGATGGGCAGATAAGAACAGTGGTGGGGAGGGGATCCAGTAGGACCGTGTAGGTGATGGGCAGAAGGGAAGAGTGGGGGGAGGGGAATCAGTGGGAGGAGTTTGTGGGTGAGAGGCAGATGGGAAGAGTGGGGGCAGAGGGGAATCAGTCGGCGGAGTTTGTGGGGGATGGGCCGATGGGAAGTGTGGGGGTGAGGGGACCCAGTTGGAGGAGTTTGTGGGGGATGGGCAAATGGGAAGAGTGGGGGGAGGGGAGTCAGTGGGAATTTTGTATGTGATAGACAGATGGGAATTGTGGGGGTGAGGGGACCCAGTTGGAGGAGTTTGTGGGTGATGGGCAGATGGGAAGTGGGTGAAGGTGATGAAAGGGTTAGAGTAATAGGAGCTAGGGTTGAATATAAGAACAGGAAGGACAAGGTAGATCTGGAGGAGAGAGAAAAGGGACTGGAAATTGGAGAATTCAGTGTTTATACCATTGGGTTAGCGACCATCCAGGAGGAATATCAGGTGCTGTTTCTTTCATTTGTCGTTAGCCTCACTGTGGCAGTGAGGGAGTTGAAGGGCAAACATGTCGGTGTCTGAATGGAAAGGAAAATGAAAATGGCCAGCCACTGAGGCTGCTTGTGGTGACTGAAATGACTGCTTGTTGTGACATTTGAGTTCTTCATTGGTGTCTCTTTCAATGTCACACAGCCAGTCAACTGAAGAAAGTGCTGTTAGGTTTGGTTGACCAGATCCTCTCTGCCCTCAGGTCAATTGGACTGAACATAAATGGATTTGACAGACTTCAGCAGCTCCAGTGGAAGTCATGATATATGAATCATATTAGCCCCAAGGTTATTTCTGATGTGATAATAAATATTTCTTTTTTCCTTGAAGATGAAAGTAATCAGGACACCTATTGCAAACATCTTCAACAACTGCATTGACATTGGGGAAAAGTCCAACTTCATGCCTGAACTAATTCAAATGTCTCTGTGTGTATCTGAACTATGAACTCTGGCCCTCACCCTTGTCAAACCTAGAACATCACGACAGTCCTGGAAAAATGATGGGCATCTGCTGCATCTTATTGCTTTTTGTTGTAAACTATAGTCAGATGCAAAGGGAATACGCTCTTCAGCCCACCGAGTCTGCAGTGGATAGTGAGGGCTGCTGAAAAAAATCACCAGGGTTTCTTTCCCTCCTTCTCTCCCATTCAGGATATATTTCAGAGGTGCTGCCGGTGAAGTGCCTCCAGCATTGTCAAAGACCCATCACCTCCTTGACCTCCTGCTGTCAGACAGAAGGTGCCAGGGTATAAGAAACAGAACTGTCAGGCTCGGTGACCACTTCTTCTTCCAGGCTGTTAGACTTCTCAACACCTTGCTGCCGCCCAGCACACACGTACACCCTGTCTGAACGCCCTGCTGCTCACTCCCCCAACTCCCCAACTCACAGACACATTCTCATCCTGCACCGGTCACACTCCAGCTTTGATTGCTGCTGTTTCACATATTTATACGACAGCTTGTTCTATTATAATAGCGTCAGTAACAGTATACTGTCTTACATAAACATGTACCTCACACTTTATGTCAACCTGTCAATCTTCTGGCCATGTCACTCCGGGACTAGCGCTAATATTATTTTGTGATGGTATATGCTGGATTGTAACTATATGTGCTGTGTATGATTATATGTACTGTTCTGCATCTTGGCCCCCGGGGACGCTGTTTTATTTAGCTGTATATATGTGTATGGTTGAATGCCAATAAACTTGAACTTGAGTCCGTCATCAACCCATTTACATTAATCCGAGACTGATCCCATTTGGGTAATAAAAGGGGACCTAATCTCGAGAGAGTGCCAAAGAGATTGATGGCGATATTACAGGAAATAGAGGACTCAGATTAGAAGGAGGTGTGGGAAGGGCTGGGGCTTTTTTTACCTGCAACAAAGACTGAGGGGTGACCTAAAAGGGGTATTATAAAATCATGACAGGCCGAGATAAAGTGAATAGTCGAAGTGTTTTCTCAGGGGTAAGGGAATCCAAAACTAGAAGGCATGAGTGTAAGGTGGGAGAGGGACCTGACGGGCAACTTTTTCACGTTGGGTTTGGTAGGTATTTTGAAGGAGAGTGATAGAGACAGGCGCAAAAGACTTCTGCTTGTCAGGGGACACTTTGTCACTTTATCATTTCCTGTCAGGGTCAGATACTCCTGCACCTAGCGTATATCATGTAGAAAAGCATCCGGACCAGATGTGGTACCTGGCTGAGTGCTAAAGTTCTGTGCTGATCAACAGGCTGGCGTGTTCACAGAGAAGGCAAAAGAAGAAGAATATATTTCATCAGGAGTTTGAAGAGATTTGGTATTTCACCAAAAACACTCGCAAATTTCTACAGATGTACCGAGGAGAGCATTCGAACTGGATGCATCACCATCTGGGTTGGGGGTTGGGGGTTGGGGATTGGGGGCCGCTTCACAGGAATGAAGTAAGCTGGAAAGAGTTGTAAAATTAGCCAGCTCCGACATGGATACTAGCCTCCGTAGTGTGTAAGACATCTCCAAGGAGCGGTTCCGCAGACAGACAATGTCCATCATTAAGGACCTCCACTACCCAGGACATACCCTCTTCTCCTTGCTACCATCAGTGAGCAGGTACAGGAGCCTGAAGGCACACACTGAATGATTCACGAACAGCTTCTTCCCCTCTGCCATCTGCTTTCTGAATGGACAGTGAACCCATGAACACTTCCTAACTATTTTTTTAATTTCCTATTTTTTGCACTACTGCACTCTGCACTGTAATTCAGTTTTCTTTTTAACAAATTTCACAACGTATTCAATTTGATTCTGAATCTGATCTTTAACGTCTTGCTATGACAGTCTGAAGCACCCACCTGCTTCAAGCAGACTTCAATTATACCAAAGAAAACGCGGTAACCTGCCTTAATGACTATCGCCCTGTAGCGCTTACAGTACATCCACAATAGTGAAGTGTTTTGAGAGGTTGGTTATGAAACATATGGACTCCTGCATGAGAAACAGCTTGGATCTGCTCCAATTTGCCTATCGGCACAACAGGTCCACAGCAGATGCCATCCCATTGGCCCTTCACTCAACCATGGAACATCTGGACAGCAAAGATGCATACATCAGGATGCTCCTTATCAATTACAGCTCAGCATTTGATACCATTATCCCATCAAAAATAATCAGTAATCTGCAAAATCTGGGCCTCAATTCTGCCTTGTGCAATTGGATCCTGGATTTCCTCACTTGCAGACCCCATTCAATTTGGATTGGCAACAAGACTTCCTCAGATGCATCACAAGGTTGAGTACTTACCCCCTGTTCTACTCACTTTACACTTATTACTGTGTGGCTAAGCATATTTCCAATGCCATATGTAAGATTGTTGACAATACTACTGTTTTTGGCCAAATCAAAGGTGATACGAAACAGCATATACAGAGGAAGTAGATTGAAAATCTGGCTGGTACCATAACACCAACCTCCCTCTCAATGTCAGCAAGACCAAGGAGCTGATTATTAACTTCAGGAGAAGGAAGCTGGAGGTTCATGAGCCAGTATTCTTCGAAGGATCAGTGGTGGAGAGGGTCAGCAACTTTAAATTCTTCAATGTTATCATTTCAGAGGATCTGTCCTGGGCCTAGACCGTAAATGCAATTATGGGAAAAGCACAGTAGCACATCTACTTCCTAAGGAGTTTTCAAAGATTTGGCATGACATCTAAGTCTCTGACAAAAACTTCTGTAGATATGTGGTGGAGAGTATACTGCCCAGCTGCATCAGAGCTTGCTTTGGAAACACCAATGTTCTTTAATGGAAAATCCAACAAAAATTAGTGGAAACTGCTCAGTCCATCCCTGGTAATGCACTCCCCACCATTGAACACATCTACATGAAGTGTTATCGCAGGAAAGCAGCATCAAAAATCTGGGATGCCACAGCCCAGGTTATGCTATCTTCTTGCTGTTGGCATCAGGAAGAAGGCAACATGAGCCTCAGAGCTCACAGCACTAGGTTTAAGAATAGTTATTACCCCTCAACCATCAGGCTCTTGAACCAGAGGGGATAACATCACTCACCCCATAGCTGAACTGTTATTGCAACCTATAGATGCATTTTCAAGGATTTTTCATCTCATGTTCTTGTTATTTATTTATTTATTTTACTATTATTATTTTTTATGTTTGTATTTGCACAGTTTTTTGTCTTTTGCCAACTGTTGTCCACCCTGTTGATGTGGTCTTTCATTGATTATATTTATGGTGTGATGGGATCCTGAAGCACCCCGATGAACAGTGCTTTTGAAAAGAGAGAGAGAGAGTTATTTAACACCAACAGCGTGTTTGTTGGACTGTCACTTTAAGGAACTGGTTAACTCTTGGATTTCTGCTGAAGTGGAGATAGCACCGAGCAACTTGTAAGTTGCTATGGTAACTGAAGGCGGTGTTATTTAATGGACACTTGATGTTATGATTTTCGGCAGGTTGTTGATACTTTCTTCAAGGACTTTTGCCTGCTTGCATTTCTTCACAGAGGGAGGAAGGAGGGGTTACTTGAATGACAGTTGATGCTCAGCACAGGAAGATAAAATAGGAGGTCAGATGATAGACCTCAGACATGTTCTGGACACTGAATAAGCATTGTTGTGCCCGCAGGAAAAGTGGGTTTTGGAGGATTGATCAGGCGGATCAATCCGCTGCTCTTGCAATGGAAAGAGGAAAAGGGTCGACTGGTGGGGAGTTGTCCATGTGTCCACCCTCGCCTGGGGGATAGCTCCACCACAGAAAACTGGTCCCCTTTGTTAAAGTCACAATCGGTGACTTTTAAAGGATTTTGAAGGACAACGAGAAGATCGACGGCGTCAGCTCACCTGAAGACTCAAAACTCTCCCTCTCTCTCTCTCCATCACTACTCAACTAAATACCACAAACTGAACTGTACTGAACTTTACTCATCATCATAAGACTGTATCTTTTTACCCCTAGACTTAAAGAAGCTTGGTTTTACATACATATATTTCCACACTTACTGACATACTTACTTATAAATATAATCATTGTTAACCTGTTTGATTTATCTACAATTATATTACTGTATTGCGTAGTTACTAATAAATATTATTAGTTTATAGCAATACTGGACTCCAAAGTGTTTTCTATTTCTTCTGGTTCTTTATTCCCATCACAGGGTTCATGACTATGGTTATTGGACTTATTGAATATGCCCAGAAAAAAATGAATCTCAGGAATGTATATGATGACATATATGTACTTGATAATAAGTTTACTTCAAACTTTGAGCACTTTTATGTGTGTACATGCAGCCTATGTATATAAGCTAATCGTATGTATATATGGCCACGTTCAAACATTTACTTGTATGTTATGCTTAGAGGATTGCTTTCATATTTATACTTATTTTCTTTTTATGCTTATTGTTTTTTATGCTACATCAGATCAAGAGAAACAATCATACTGTTCTCCTTTACACTCATATACTGAAGAATAACAACAAGCAATCTTGAATCTTGAGTTGCTTTATACTGGTCAGCACAACATTATAAGACCTTACTGTCTAGTAGCAGAATTAGGCATCTGGCCCATCAAGTCTGCTCCATCATTTCATCTTGGATAATTCATTTTCTCTCTCAACCCCAATCCCATATTCCATCATGCCCTGACTTATAGGCTAAAGAGAGGTACTGTTCTGTATTCTATGTTCTCTGAGTCAAGGCCATTCCTCTGGACTTTACTGCATGGTCTTGACTGTCCATTCCTCTCCCCATTTCTGGCCCGACACATTAAGTTCCCCTGTCAGTTTGTTGATTGTTTTTCTTCAAAATTCCAACACCTGCAGGCTATCATGTCCCTCAGTTCTCTCTTCACCAAGACTCTCCACCTCTGCCCCAAGTCTCCTCTGGACCCTCAATGGGATCGTTACAGGAATCATTTAGCACTTTGTGGCGATCTGGTACAAGGTCGGCATCAGAAGAAACTCTAATCCCAAAAGACTTCCCGTGATGTCATTCCTTGTCAATTGCTAAATTCCTTCTAAATTCCTTCTTAAGTGTAATGAATAAATCAGCTTCAAGAGTTATTTGTGATAAGGAGTTCCAAATTCTAATAGAATTTTGAACATAGAAATCTGCAGCACATTGCAAACCCTTCGGCCCGTGATCTTGTGCTGACCATGTAACCTGCCAAGACTTACTCTACCACATAGCCCTCTATTTCTTCTAAGCTTCATGTACCTATCTAAGAGTCTCTTAAAAGACTCTATTGTACCCGCCTCCACCACCGTCACTGGCAATGCATTCCACACAACCACCATTCTCTATATGAAAAACTTACCCCTGACATCCCCTCTGTTCCAAGCACCTTAAAACAATGCCCCCTTGTGTTAGCCATTTTAGCCCCGGAAAAAAGCCTCTGGCTATTCACACGATCAACACCTCTCATCATATACACCTCTATCAGGTCCCCCGTCACTTCAAGGAGAAAAAGCCAAGTTTACTCAACCTATTCTCATAAGGCATGCTCTCCAGTCCAGGCAGCATAACTGGAAATCTCGTCTGCACTCTTTCTATAGTATCCACAACCTTCCTGTAGTGAGGTGACCAGAACTGAACACTGTACTCCTAATAGGATCTAACCAAGGTCTTATATAGCTGTAACACTACCTCATAGCTCTTGAACTTAATTCCATGGTTGATGAATGCCAACACACCATACGTCTTCTTAACAACACTATCAACCTGCGCAGCAGCTTTGAGTGTCCTATAGACACGGACTCAAAATCTCTCTGATCCTTCACACTGCCTAGAGTCTTACCATTAATATTATAATCTGTCTTCAAATTTGACCTACTAAAATGAACTAGTTCACACATATCTAGGTTGAATTGCATCTACCACTTCTCAGTCCAGTTCTGCATCCCATCGATGTCCCCCTGTAACCTCTGACAACTCTCCAGACTTTCCACAACACCCCCAACTTTTGTGTTATCAGCAAACTTACTAACCCACCCTTCTGCTTCCTCATCCAGGTCATTTATAAAAATCACAAAGAGGAGGGGTCCCAAAACAGATCCCTGTGGAACACCACTGGTCATCGACCTCCATGCAGAATACGAACCATCTACAACCACCCTTTGCCTTCTGTGGGCAAGCCAATTCTGGATCCACAAATCAAGTTCTCCTTGGATCCCATGCCTCCTTACTTTCTGAAGGTGTCTTGCATGGGGAACCTTATCAAATTCCTTACTGAAGTCCATATACACAACATCCACTGCTCTACCCTTATCAATGTGTTTTGTTACATCCTCAAAGAATTCAATTAGGCTAGTAAGCCATGCCCTGCCCTTGCCAAAGCCTTGCTGACTATGTCACAACCATGGATTCGGAAGTGTAGCTGATACAGCAATTGCACTCGTGAATGTGCACGTGTCAGCTAATTATTATTTCATTCTGATGATATTTAACTCCATTTCTTTCGTCAGAGTGCTTTTTGAGACTTGAGCAAAGCACAGCAATGTTTTGCTGTCCGCTTGCATTCAGCCTTGCCTGAGAAATTGGACTGTTGAGTCAACTGACTCTGAAGACTAGCGATATTCATTTTATATTTGTTATTCTTTTCAGCCGCAGCGTTGGATTCATTTTCCATTTGAGAATTTTAGTTAATGGCCCTGTTTGGCCCAGCATTTATTGTTTCCCTTCCCTCTAACTCTCTTTGCATTAAAATCTGTGAACTATCGACTCACTCCAGTGTCTCTCGCTCCACACTTGGGCCATACCTAAACACAGTGACAGTGAGTCTCGGCCACACAAAGATGGACCCAGCAGACAGAGAGCAGCTGACCATGACCCTGAGATTCATTGTTCAGGTAGAAACAAGCTTCAGTCAATGGAATCTGTTCTGAGTGAAGTTACTGAGGCAATGAGGCAGATAATCTTGTTCCGACAAGCCCAGTCTCATCTAGAGGAACAGGTATCAGCCCTAGCTCACTGCTCAATTGGACTCAGGTGTCTGTGATTTCTGCTCTCACGGCCGCCGTCCATGAACTTATTGTGAACAGTTAGCATCAGCTGCCAGCCATTAACATTCTCGCCAGCTCAATTCAGCAGCCTCAGGCCGCCTCAGTCCCACTCCCAGCATCTTGCAGGTCCTCCTTTTCTGCTGCCCCGACAATCTCTGCTGCTAATGCTCCAGCTCCCGCACCTGGACCAGAGCCGACTCCCACGACTGTGCAGGAACCGAGCATTCCACCACCAGACAGATAGTTTGATGATCCTGATGGTTGCAGGAATTTTATTTCCCAATGCGAGTTGACATTCCAAGCCCAGCCTGGTCGTTTTGGTAATGATGCACGAAAACTAGCACACATGGTCGATCTTCTTGATGGACCTCCACTCAGCCTGTTCAATGCTTAATGCGAACAAGGATACCTGGCAGCCCAGTTGTTCCGACATTTCGTGGAAGAGTTAAGGATGGTTTGTGACCTTCCAGTATGGAGTCAGGAGGCGTCGCACCAACTCCTAGACCTGCGCCAAGGCAGAGAGACTGTGAGGGCCTATGCAGTCAAATTCCCCACGCTTGCAGTAGAGACGGGCTGGAATGAGAGATCTCTCATCACTGTCTTTCAGCGTGGACTGAATGCAGGGGTCCAGCATGACAAGTCACTCATCCGGGACTTCCAACGGACACAGGTCTGTGGCACATTGGGGATGCGTCTAGGTAGGGTGGCCCTGTCACAGCTACGGATTCGGCAGCACAGCAGGTACAGCAATTGCGCTAGTGAATATGCATGTGGCAACTAATACCATTTCATTATGATGGTATTTAACTCCATTCCTTTTGTCGTAGTACTTGCCGAGACTTGAGCAAAGCACAGCAACATTTCATCACCTGTTTGCATTTGGCCCTGCTTGCGAATTGGACTGTCGAGTCAACTGACTCTGAAGACTAGCGGTATTCATTTTATATTTAGTTCTTCCTTTCCGTTGCAGTGTTGGCTTTGTTTTCCATCTGAGAGTTTTAGTTAATAGCCCTGTTTGGCCCAGCGTTTATTGTTTCCCTCTAACTTTTTTCGCATTAAAATCTGTGAAATATTGACCCACTTCAGTGTTTCTCACTCTGCACTTGGACCATATCCAAACACAGTGACAGACTATCCCTAATCAGATTATATCTTTCCAAATGCCCAAAAATCCTGTCTCTCAGGATCTTCAACAAATTGCCACTGCTGAAATAAGACTCACTGGTCTATAATTTCCTGGATCTACTTCCTTGCTTGAACAAGGGAAGAGCATTTGCAACCCTCCAATCCTCTGGTACTTCTCCCATCCCTATTAATGATGCAAAGATCATTGTCAGAGGCTCAGTAATCTCCTCCCTCACTTCCCACTGTATCCTGAGGTGTATCTCGTCCAGTCCCAGTGACTTATCTAACTTAATGCTTTTCAAAAGCTCCAGCACGTCCTTTTTCTTAATGTCTATATATTCAAGCATTTCAATCTGCTGTAAGTCATCCCTACAATTGCCAAGATCTTTTTCTCTGGTGAAAACTGAAGCAAAGTACTCATTAAGTACCTCCCCTACCTCCTCCTTTCTAAAAGCTTTCTAAAAGTTCTGACTCCATGCACGATTCCACTATCGCACCTCATTGGTCCTATTCTCACACGGCTCATCCTCTTGCTCTTCACGCACTTGTAGAATGCCTTGGGGTTTTCCTTAATCCTGCTCACCAAGGCCTTCTCATGGCCCTTTTAGTTCTCCTAATTTCATTCTTGAGCTCCTTCCTGGCAGCCTTGTAATCTTCTAGAACTCTATCAGTACCTAGTTTCTTGAACCTTTTGTAAGCTTTTAAAAACATAGAAACATAGAAATCTACTGCACATTACAGGCCCTTCAGCCCACAATGTTGTGCCGACCATGTAACCTACTCTAGAAACTGCCTAGAATTTCCCTACTGCATAGCCCTCTATTTCTCTAAACTCCATATCTCTTAAAAGACTCTTTTCTTTTCTTCTTAACTAGATTTTCCACATGCTTTGTACACCGTGATTCTTTTACCCTACCATCCTTTCCCTGCCTCAATCGAACATACCTATGCAGAACGTTTGCCACATTTCTGCCAGGCATTTCCCTCTGAATATCCTCTCCTAATTTATGCTCTCAAGTTCCTACCTAATAGTATCATGTTTGCCCCTATCCCAATTAAGTGTTTTCCCAAATTGTCCACTCCTATCCCTCTCCAATGCTCTGATAAAGGAGATAGAGTTGTGATCACTACCTCCAAAATGCTCTCCCACCGAGAGATCCGACACCTGACCAGGGTCATTTCCCAATACCAGATCAAGTACAGGAAATCTTCCTGAACACACCTAACAAGCTCCACCCCAGCTAAACCCCTTGCTCTAAGGAGATCCCAGTCAATATTAGGAAAGTTAAAATCTCCCATCACAACAACCCTATTATTATTGCACCATTCCAGAGTCTGCCTCCTTATCTGCTCCTTGATGTCCCTGCTACGATTAGGGGGTCAGTAGAGTTATTGCCCCTTTCCTGTTTCTGACTTCTGCCCACACTGACTCAGTAAGACTATCCCTCCATGACTTCCTCCTTTTCTGCAGCTATGACACTATCCCTGATTAGCAATGCCACGCGACCATCTCTTTTGCCTCCCTCCCTGTCCTTTTTGAAATATCTAAAGCATCCTTCCTCTATCATCTGCCTATCCTTTCTCACAAACTAAAAAACCTTCTTCATGTTTTTACTTTAATAGATGATTAGAATATGAAATTCATTACTGGGTCTGTATAACCTTAGTGATGTAGGGCATCAAATAAAAGTGTCTCTTTGGCATTAATGCTATGACCTGGACCACTTGCATCTTCAGTCTGTCATCCGTACATCTGCTCTGGAGTACACTGAATTGTTGTCCTTTGTGTTGATGGAAGAGGACCTCAAAGTTCAAAGTAAATTTACTATGGAAGTATGTATACCACATACCCTGAGATTCATTTTCTTGCAGGCACCCACAGGAAAATAAAGAAAAGACAATAGAGTCGAAATAGAAACAGAGAATACAATAGCAATAGTAGGGGTGGGTTTGATAGAGTGGAGAAGTATGGATAAAGTAAAAAAGAAAAGTGCAGATAGAGATAAAGAAAAGCAAAAGATAAAAAAAAGAAAAGTAAGAGTGGAGTGAAGAAAAGTCAAGTGCAAAAGAGTAAAATATTACAAGATTTTAAAAGCACAATGAGTGTAAGGGCACTTTATCTGAATGCCCGTAGTATTCGAAACAAGGTCAGTGAACTTGTGGCACAAATCAGTACAAAGAGGTATGATTTAGTGGCTATCACAGGGATGTCGTTGCAGGGTAGAGAGAGGATTGGGAATTAAATATCCAAGGATATCGGGTAATACGGAAAGATAGGCAGGAATGTAGGGGTGGTGGTGTAGCGCTCTTAATTACAGATGAGATCAGGGCAATGGTAAGGAACGATATAAGGGGACATGTCTAACAAGAGAGAGACGTTATGGATGTGATGGGAGGTAAGGTCCTGATGGAATAGATCCCAGGGTACTGTATGAAATGACAGAAGTGTTAGTAGAGGCTTTGGTGCTAATTTACCAAAATTCTCTGGACTCTGGGCAGATCCCAGCAGATTGGAATACGGTGAATGTCATACCACTGTTTAAAAAAGGATGTAAGCAAAAGGCAGGTAACTATAAGCCCGTTAGTTTTTGGGAAAATGCTTGAAGCTATCATTAAAGAAGAAATAGCGAGGCATCTGGAAAGAAATGGATCCACCAGGCAGATACAGCATGAATTCAGCAAAGGCCAGTCCTGTGTGACAAACTTCCTGGAGTTCTTTAAGCATATAATGAGCGCAGTGGATAGAGGGGAACAGATTATTATTATTTACTTAGATTTCCAGAAGACATTCGATAAGGTGTTGCATAAAAGACTTATCCATAGATAAGGATGCATAGAGTTAGAGGTGATGTATTAGTATGGATAGAGGATTGGTTAACTAATAGAAAGCAGAGTCGGGATACATGGGTGTTACTCTTGTTGGCAATCAGTGGCAAGCTGTGTGCCTCAGGGGTTGGTGCTGGGCACGCAACTTTTCAGGATATACATTAATGATCTGGAGGAAGGGACCAAGTGTAGTGTATCTAAGGTTGCTGATGATACTAAACTGAGTGGAAAAGCAAATTGTGCAGGAGATACAGAGAGTCTGCTGAGAGATATAAATAGGTTAATTGAGTGGGCAAGGGACTGGCAGATAGAGTACAATGTTGGTAAATGCAAGATCATCCACTTTGGAAGAAAAAATGGAAGATCAGATCATTATTTAAATGGTAAAAGATTGCTGTGCAGAGGGATTTGGGAGTGCTTGTGCATGAATCACAGAAGGTTGGTTTGCAGGTGCAGCAGGCTGTCAAGAAGGCAAATGGAATGTTGACCTTCATTGCTCGAGGGACTGAATTTAAGAGCAGGAGGTTATGCTGTAACTGTACGGGGTACTGGTGACGCCACACCTGGAGTACTGCGTGCAGTTCTGGTCTCCTTACTTGAGGAAGGATATACTGGCTTTGGAGGCAGTGCAGAGGAGGTTCACCAGGTTGATTCCAGAGATGAGAGGGTTAGACTATGAGAAGAGATTGCGTAGCCTTGTACTGTTCTCACTGGAATACAGAAGGGTGAGAGGAGATCTCATAGAAACATATAAAATTGTGAAAGGGACAGACAAAATTAAGGTAGGAAAGTCGTTTCCACTGGTTGGTGAGACTAGAACTAGATGACATAGCCTCAAGATTTGAGGGAGTAGATTTAGGATGGAGATGAGGAGAAATAGCTTTTCTCAGAGAGCGGTGAATCTGTGGAATTCTCTGCTCAATGAAGCAGTGGAGGCTACCTCAGTAAATCTATTTAAGACAAGGTTGGATAGATTTTTGCATAGTAGGGGAATTAAGAATTATGGGGAAAAGGCAGGTAGGTGGAGATGAGTCCGTGGCCATATCAGCCATGATCTTATTGAATGGCGGGGCAGGCTCGTTGGGCCAGTTGGCCCACTCCTGCTCCTATTTCTTATGTTCTTATGTTATGTTCCTTGAAATATATACAAAAGAAAGGCAGAGTGTCGAAAGTGAGTCTACAGGATGTGTACTCATTTCAGAAGTGAGGCAAGTGAAGCATCTAGGAGCCCGATGGATGTAGGGGGCAGCAAGGGTTCCTGAACTTGGCGGCATGGGACCCAAGACTCCTGCACCGCCTACTTGATGGTAATAGTGAGAAGAGAAGGTGGCAGGTCAAACTCAGAGAGGCAGGACAAGCTCAGGTGGGGGTTCTTGGCTGGCACGGAGTAGTGGGGGTTAACATCGGCTTGTTTCCTACTCTCAAGCCTCGATGCTTTAATGTGGCTTGAAGTCTAGCCCAGCACCTTCTCCATATCCACCATGTTCATAGATCTTTCTGTTGCCAGATATGATGCAATGCCATGAGGTTGGCCTTGGTAAGATCAACTCTATGTGGTTTTCCCTTGACAGATGTTCTGCTGGCCAATTCCTTTCCACAGCCAGAGATTTGTAGGAGATTAAGATGGCACTGTCTTTGAGTGGCGTCAATAACATTTTAATTGTCAATGGAAAAACTGGTCATCTGCTTGGTTGGTAGCTGCTTCCCATCAGACCCTTATGACCAATCAACTAATGAAATCATAAATCAGCAGCAAAGGGGTTTGAGTCTCCTATACATGACTTTGGATAGTGGATTGGTCATTCTCTCTTCTCTCATCTTCTGTCGGGCAGAAGGAATTCAAGCATGAATTCACGTACCACCTGACTCAAGAACAGTTTCTATCCCTCTGCTATCAAAATTCAAAGTTCAAAGTGCATTTATTATCAAAGTATATATGCATTATACAACCTTGAGATTCGTCTCCTTACAGACCGCCACAAAATAAAGAAACCCAAAAGAATCTGTTAATAAAAAATCATCAAACACCCAATGTGCAGAGAGAAAGAAAAACAAATCATGCAACAAAGGAAGTTTACAGTCATGAAACCAGGCTTCACTGCAGCTGGAGCAGGGCACAGCTTCAGTTCAGTGCAGAGCAGAGTAGACATCACGGCACAAGGAGCGGAACCCACCCAAACCTCAGACTATTGAAGGGATCTTTCATATGTTAAAGATAAATTCTTGATCTCTCAGTTTACGTCACTGCGGCCCCTGCACTTCATTCGTCTACCTGCACTGCAATTTCTCTGTGGCTACCAAACTCAATTCTGCATTCTGTTTCCTTTTAATTCCATTGAACATAGAGCATTTCCAGCACAGTAGAAGCCCCTCAGACCCAATGCAGTGCTAAACTTTTAACCTGCTCTAAGATCAATCTAACCTATATCTTCCACATAGCCCTCCATTTTTCTATCATTCATGTGCCTATCTAAGAGTTTCTTAAATGTCCCTACTGTATCTGCCTCTACTACTGCCCCTGGCAGTGCTCTCCATTTATTTTACATTCTCTGAGCAAAAAAAGTACTTATGTATGGAATCAATTTACTTGAGTATGGAACGAACTGTATAGATGGCACACAAACAGATGTCTTTCATTGTGTTTTGGTACAATACCAAACAATAACAGTTCTAATTCCATTTTTGACTCATAACCAGCTGACATGAAAATCTATAATTTCATCAAACAGTAACATACATATCAACACCTGTCTGATGCTTCCATGAAAAGGGTATAATTACAAAAAACATTGTCTTTATTCAAGGAATCATTCACTTAAGATGCCGTTGAAAACATTCACTTTATCAGTAAACTGCACTGAACATCAACTTTCTGTGCTTCCATTTTCAGTGCAAATAATGAACGATGCCTAAAAGCCCTAATCCCACTTTCTAATATCCAGTAACAAACACAAAGGACTGAATGCTCAGTACCGCATTTCAGGTTCGGGTTCAGGTTCAGATTCAAATTCAGATTAGATTAGATTCAGATTTGCATCAGATTCAGATTTATTTGTCACACGTACATGGAAACATACAGTGAAATGCATTGTTGACGTTAACACCCAACACAATTAAGGACGTGCAGGGGGCGGTCCGCAAGTGTCGCCACACATTCCAACGCTGACATAATGCTCGACAGAACAACACAGAACACAACAAGCAACAAAACAACAACAGCAAAACAAGCCCCTTTCCCCCTCCCAGATACGCTGCTTTGACTCAGCAAGTCAGAGAGTAGTTGAGTACAGTCAGATCCTACCAAGGAACCAAGCAACCATAAAACCTTACTCCTCATTCTGCAAGGACCCCCTGACTGCTGTTTCCACTCCAGTCAGAATGGTATGTTGCAGATTGCAGGCAAAGGGCTTTGCTGGACTGCAATATTTAGAGCATAACTGTCATAGAATGGAGCTACATCTCTACCAAAGGAGGTGTAAGGCACTTTTTCCCTCCGTTAGCCTGCAGGTAACTGTTGGGCGAGGTGTAGCACCTACTTCGTCCACCATTCCTCCCCCGACTCCACCACACTGATCAGGGTCCTGTGAAGCCATGGAGCAGGTGGTGGATGGTCATGTGAGCAGCTGCTGCATATCACAAGTCCTGACCACCGATGCTAGGCAGACAATCTCTGAAGAGTATTGATAATGGCTGGGGTCACCCGTCCTGTAAAGACACAGCCCTGTTGAAAAATTTAGCATGATTAATTATGGTCATGGAGAGACCATAATCGCCCACATCATCCAGACACCGCACATTATGATGATGATGAGAGTCATAGAGCACTACTTCACAGAAACAGGCCCTCGAGCCCATTTAGTCCATGATAAACTGTTATTCTGCCTGTCCCATCATCCTGCACATGGACATATCCCTCCATACCCCTCCCTTCCATTTACTTACTCAAACTTCTCTTAAGTTCTACAAGCTACAGACTGACTTTCAAGGACTCCACAACTCACGTTCTCATTATTTATTTATTTATTTGTTTACGCAGTTTGTCTTTTGCACATTGGTTGTTTGTCAGACTTTGTTTATGGGCAGTTTTTTTTTCCATAAATTATATTGTCTTTCTTTACCTTCCTGTAAATGCCAGCAAGAAAATTAATCTCAGGGTTGTATGTGGTGACATGGATGTAATTTGATAATAACTTTACTTTGGCTTTGACTAATTAAATGTTGCAATCGAACCCACACGTATCACCTCCACTGGAAGCTCATTGGAAGAATGATCAAGGGTGTTGGACTGAAACACAACTATTTCCTCCTTTCCATAAATGCCCACTGACTGTTTGCCCTATCTATACCCTCCAGGATTTTTATGAACCTCTGTAAGGTCACTTGTGATCCTCATTAGATCCAGGGCAAATAGCTCCAGTCAATAAACCCCCCCCCCCACTACTTCCTAACTTACAGACACACCCTCATCCTTCATATAACCATATAACCATATAACAATTACAGCACAGAAACAGGCCATCTCGGCCCTCCTAGTCTGTGCCAAACTCTTACTCTCACCTAGTCCCACCGACCTGCACTCAGCCCATAACCCTCCATTCCCTTCCTGTCCATATACCTTTCCAATTTAACTTTAAACGACAACATCGAACCTGCCTCAACCACTTCTGCTGGAAGCTCATTCCACACAGCTACCACTCTCTGAGTAAAGAAGTTCCCCCTCATGTTACCCCTAAACTTTTGCCCTTTAACTCTCAACCCATGTCCTCTTGTTTGAATCTCCCCCACTCTCAATGGAAAAAGCCTATCCACGTCAACTCTATCAATCCCCCTCAAAATTTTAAACACCTCCATCAAGTCCCCCCTCAACCCTCCACACTCCAAAGAATAAAGACCTAACTTGTTCAACCTTTCTCTGTAACTCAGGAGATGAAACCCAGGCAACATTTTAGTAAACCTCTTCTGCACTCTCTGAATTTTACTGACATCTTTCCTATAATGTGTTTTTCCTATTATGTGTTTTTATCTCTTTTTGTGCTGCATCGAATTTAAAGTAACAATTATTTCCTTCTCCTTTACATTTGTGTACTGGAAATGACACTAAACAATTTTGAATCTTAACTTAGCTTTCTCTCTTTATAGATGTTGTATTTGCAAGTTATTTCCACCATTTTCTTATACTTCAGGTCTCCTGCAATTGCTATGTTCTCTATTTCATAGCTCTTGCTCTGTTCTTCTCCTTGCTCCTATTCATCTCCTAATTACACATGGTCTGGGCAGATCCATTAACAAGCGAGTCTCCATCACTCTGGTCACTTTTTATACAGTCATAGGGGCATAGAAAAGTACAGCACAGAAACAGGCCCTTTGGACTATCTAGTCTTTGCCAAATCATTTAACTTGCCTACTCCCATCGACCTGCACCAGATACCTCTCCGATCCATGTGCCTGTCCAAACTTCTCCCAGCGTTGAAATTGAGCTTGCAAGCACCACTTGCACTGGCAGCTCGTTCCACACTCTCACGACCCTCCGAGTGAAGACGGTTCCCCTCATGTTCCCCTTTTCATCTTTCACCCTTAACTCATGACCTCTAGTTGTAATCCTACACAACCACAGTGGGGAAAAAAGCCTCAACCACAAGGAAATCTGCAGATGCTGGAAATTCAAGCAACACACATAAAAAATGCTGGTGAATGCAGCAGGCCAGGCAGCATCTATAGGAAGAGGTATGGTCCAAAAAAGCCTGCTTGCATTGACCCTATTCCCCTCATAATTTTGGTTACCTCTTTCAAATTTCCCTTCAGTCTTCTATGTTCCAAGGAATAAAATCATAACCTATTCAATCTTTCCTTATAATTTAGACCCTCCAGTCCTGGCAACATCCTTGTACATTTTCTCTGTACTCTTTTAACCTTATTTACATCTTTCCTGTAGGTCGGTAACCAAAACTGCACATAATACTGTAAATTAGGCCTCATCAACATCTTATTCAACTTCAACATAACCTCCCTTCTCCTGTACAGAATACTTTGATTCATGAAGGCCAATGTACCACAAGCTTTCCTTACAACCCTATCTACCTTGTCCCCACTTTTACTGAATTATGGACCTGTATTCCCAGATGCCGTTTTTCTACTGCAATCCTCAGTGCCCTACCGTTCACTGTTTAAGACCTACCCTGGTTGGTCCTACCAATGTACAAATCTCGCACTTGTCTGCATTAAATTCCATCTGCCATTTTGCAGCTCTAGTTTTATTATAATAGTGTCAGTAACTTTATGCTGTCTTACATAAACATGCACCTCATACTTATGTCAACCTGTCAACCTTCAGGCCATGTCATTCAGGATTTATACTAATATTATTTTGTGACTGTATCATAACTATATGTGCTGTGTGTGACTGTATCACTGCAGTTAAGCACCTTGGCCCCAGAGGACTGATATTTTGTTTAGCTGTATACATTGTACACTTGAATGACTGTGAACTTGAATTTGAACGTGAATTTTGAAAAGGTTCAAAACCTCAGTCTAAGTAACATCTTTGTGAATCTTTTGTACAATTTTCCCAGCTCCATTATACTGATTGTTTTTTGCTCCACTGGCTGTGTCACTACAGATTTAGAAAACAATAGGTAAACGTCCTCTCTGCATTTGTGGCTCTGAAATAAACACAACATATCTCCAAGTGCCTTTAACAAAGAGGAAAATAATCTAAACTTCAAGTTGCTGGTTAACTACAGGGATTATGTGCTTGAAATGCAAAGTAAATTTATTATGCTTAATTTATTATATTATAAATATTATATTATATTACATATTTATATCCTGAAAGTACTGGATACTGCGAAGGCTATGGGCCCAGACAAAATCCCGGCAATAGTCCTCAAGACATGTGCTCCAAAACTTGTTGTGCCACTAGTCAGGCTGTTCCAGTACAACTACAACACTGGCATCCACCCGCCAATGTGGAAAATTGCCCAGGTATGTGCTGTACACAAGAAACAGGACAAGTCCAACCTAGCTAAATACCACCCATCAGCAAGCTAATGGAAGGGGTCATCAACAGTGCTATCACCAGCACCTACACGGCAATAACCTGCTTACGGATGCCCAGTTTGGGTTGTGTCAAGGCCACTCAGCTCCTGACCTTATCACCTCCTTGGTCCAAACATGGACCAAAGAGCTAAATACCAGAGGTGAGGTGAGAGTGATAACTCTCAACGTCAAGGTAGCATTATGGGATCAAGGTGCCCTAGCTAAAATGGAGTCAATGGGCATTAGGGGGAGAACCCTCCGCTGGTTGGAATCATACCTGACACAAAGGAAGATGGTTGTGGTGGTTGGAGGTCAATCATCTCACCCTCAGGACGTCACTGCAGGAGTTCCTCAGGAAAGTGTCCTAGGACCAACCATCTTCAGCTGCTTCATCAAAAACCCTCTTTCTGTCATAAGGTCAGAAGTGGGGATGTTCGCAGATGACTGCACAGTCTTCTGCACCATTTGTGACTCCTCAGATAGTAAAGTAGTTCGTACCCAAATGCAGCAGGACTTGGACAATGTCCAGGCTTGGGCTGACAAGTGGCAAGTAACATTCAAGCAATGCAAGTTCCAGGCAATGACCATCTCCAACAAGAGAGGCTCTAACCATCATCCCTTGACATTCAGTGGCATCACCACCACTGAATCCTCTACTATTAAAATCCTGGGGGTTAACATTGACAGGAAACTGAACTGGTTTTGCCATATAAGCACCATGACTACCTGGGGCGTGTAAATCACCTCCTGACTCCCCAAAGTCTGTCCACCATCTACAAGGCACAGGTCAGGAGTGTAATGGAATACTCAGCACTTGTCTGAATGAGTGCAGCTCCACCAACACTCAATAAGATTGACACCATCCAGTACAAGGCAGCCCACTTGATCGGTACCCCTTCCACACGCATTCAACCCCTCCACTGTCAACAAACAGTTGCAGCAGTGTGTACGATCTACAAGATACACTGCAACAACACGCCAAAGTTCCTAAGGCAACACTTTCCAGACCCACGACCACTACCATCTAGAAGGACGAGAACAGCAGATACCTGGGAACACTTGCACACTGTGGTAATGTATGAGAAGTTCTTTGACACAGTAGGCAACTAGGGTGGGCTAGTGAGCATAAATCTGATACTAATTAGCTATGATCACTTTAAATAATGGAACAAGGACAAAGGACAACATGGCCGATCCCTGCTCCTATTTTTTATGCATCTCTATTAGACAATAAATTGAGAAAGGATGTGCTAAGGGAAATGCACAATGGAGCATGGATGTTGGTGAGGGAGCATTTACTGATGGTTCTGGATATGTTTGTCCCGTTGAGGCATGGAAAGGATGGTAGAGTGAAGTAACCATGGTTGACAAGAGATGTGGAACATCTTGTCAAGAGGAAGAAGAAAAATTACTTAGGGTTTAGGAAGCAATGATGAGACAGGGCTCTAGTGAGTTACAAGGTAACCAAGAAGGAGCTGAAGAATGGATTTAAGAGAGATAAAGGGGGGTCATGAGAAGGCTTTGTCAAGAAGGATTAAGGAACACCCTTAAGGATTAAGGATTATGAAGAACAGGACAATGACTACAGTGAGACTAGGACTGATCAGGGATAGAAGAGGAAACATGTTCCTGGATTCATAGAAGGTAGAGAGAAGGGGATGAACGGCCTGTACTGTGTTCTACATTCTACACTCAGTGGCCACTTTATTAGACATTTCTGTACACTTGCTTGTTAATACAAACATCTAATCAGCCACTCATGTGGCAGCAGCTCCATGCATAAAAGCATGCATGCAGGCACGGTCAAGATGCTCGGTTGTTGTTCAGACCAAACAGAATGGGGAAGAAATCTGATCCAAGTGACTTTGGCTTTAACCGCGGAGTGATTGTTGGTGCTTGGCAGGGTGGTTTGATTATCTCAGAAACTACTGACCTCCTGGGATTTTCACACACAACAGTCTCGAGAGTTTACAGAGAATGGTGTGAGAAACAAAAAAAAACATTTAGTAAGGCAGTTCTGTGGGTGAAAACACCTTGTTAATGAGAGTGGTCAGAGGAGAATGGCCAGAACGGTTCAAACTGACAGTAACTCAAATGACCGTGTATTAAAACAGTGGTGTGCAAGAGAGCATCTCTGAATGCACAACACTTCAAACCTTTGAAGTGGATGGGCTACAGCAGCAAAGGACCACGAACATACACTCAGGATGCACTTTAGTATCTAATAAAGTGGCCACTGAGTGTATGTTCTATAATAATGTCAATCCACTGCCTTGGCTTCTTCTGAAGAGCAATTATGTCTTAGAGCACAAGTGGATGCTTCACTGGAGATGAACACCAGCAATGTGCTAATCAAGCTGCAGACATGACAACTCTGAATAAAAGGCTCTTCCTAAAGAGCTCTGGTCTCCGTGCCAGCTTGGTGCATTCAACATGTTTGTTTCAGCGAAATATGGCTATCATTTATCAACGCCACTTATAATCCTTCAGTGTTGTGTTGCGCCAGACGGAATGATTGCTTCAGGTTGAGTGAGCTGACATATCAGATTGGCTGGAGAGGCAGAGTTTTGAAATCAGTACTGTGTGCCGGCTGGGCAAGCTGGAATTACCCCATTGAAGTTTGCATCAATCCTCTATCAATGCACAGTAGGGGATTATCCTAAGTGGTTGCATCACAGCCTAGTATGGAAACACCAATGCCCAGGAATGGAAAGAGACACAGCAGAGGAGATTTACCAGGATACTGCCTGGATTCAAAGGCAGGTCTTATGAGGATAGGTTGAGTGAGATGTAGCTTTTCTCTTTGGGGTGAAGGAGGATGAGAAGTGAGCTGATAGAGGTTTACAAGATGATTACAGGCCAGGATCAAGTGGATAGCCAGACTTTTTCCCAGAGCAGGAAAGGCCAATACAAGGGGGAAGAATCTTAAGGTGATTGGAAGAAAGGATAGTGGAATATCAGAAGTAAGTTGTTTACACAGAGAGTGGTCAGTTCATGGGACACCCTCCGAGGGACGGTGCTAGAGGCAGAAACATTAAGGGAATTTAAGATAGGCACATGGATGATAGAAAAATGGAGGGCTATTCAGGAGGGGAAGATTTGATTGATCTTAGAGTGGGTTAAAAGGACCATATGACAATAAGACACAGGAGCAGAATTAGGCCATTCAACTCATTATGTCTGCTCCACTATTCTGAAAGGGCAGACTTATAATTTCCCTCAACCCCAATCTCCTGCTTTCTCCCCATAACTTTTGACGCCCTTACTATTCAAGAACGTATCAAACTCTACTTTAAATATTCCCAATGATTTGCCCTTCACAAATGTTTGTGGCAATGAATTCCACAGATTCACCACACTCTGGCAAAAGAAATTCCTCCTTGTCTCTGTTCTAAAGGGATGTCCTTATACTCTGAGGCTGTGTCCTCCGGTCCTAGACTCCACCACTATAGGAAACATTCACTCTACTTGGGACTTTCAATATTTGATAGGTTTCAATGAGATCCTCCCCATTCTTTAAACTCCAGCAAGTACAAACCCAGAGACATCAAACGCTCCTCAAACATTAACCCATTTATTCCTAGAATACTCATATATTAACATGAATTTAGAAAGAATAGAACAGTAGGGAGGCAGGGTAGCATAGTGGTTAGCACAACACTTTACAGTCCAGCAACCTTGGTTTAATTGCTGTAGTTACCTGTAAGGAGTTTATATGTTCTTCCTGTGACCATGAGGGTTTACTCCACAGGTGTTCCAGTTTCCTCCCACAGCCCAAAGCCTTAAGACCATGAAACCATAAGATAAAGGAGCAGAATTAGGCCACTTAACCGAATGAATTAGCTCCGCCATTTCATCATGGCTGATCAAATTTTCGTCTCAGCTCCAGTCTCCTGCCTTCTCCCCCCATCCCTTAAAGCCCCAAACAATCAAGAATCTATGAACCTCTGCCTTAAATATACATAGACTTGGCCTCCACAGCTGCCTGTGGCAATGAATTCCACAGATTCACTACTCTCTGCCTAAAGAAACTTCTCCTCACCTCCATTCTAAAACAACACCCCTCAGAGGCTGTGTCCTCTGGTCTTAGACTCTGTCACCATAGGAAGCATCCTCTCCACACCCACTCTATCAAGGCCTTTCACCATTCGATAGGTTTCAATGAAGTCACCCCTCATTCTTCTGAATTCTGGTGAGTACAGCCCCAGATCCATCTAAAGCTCTTCAAATGACAAGCCATTCAATCCTGGAATCATTTTTGTGAACTTCCTTTGAAATCTCTCCAGTTTCAGCACATCCTTTCTAAGATAAGGAGCCCAAAACTGCTCACAGTACTCCAAGTGAGGCCTCACCAGTGCTTTAAAGTCTCAATATTGCATCCTTGCTTTTATATTCTAGTCCTCTTGAAATGATTGTTAACATTGTATTTGCCTTTCTCACCACAGACTCAATCTGCGCAAGGACTCCCAAGTCCCTTTCCACCTCAGTTCTTTGTATTTTCTCTCCATTTAGAAAATATTCAACCCTTTCATTTCTTCTACCAAAGTGCATGATCATACACTTCCTGACACAATATTCCTGCTGCCATTTCTTTGCCAATTCTCCTAATCTGTTGAAGCCCTTCTGTAGCCTCTCTACTTCCTCAAAACTACCTGCCTCTCCACCTATCTTCATTTCATCTGCAAACTTTGCAACAAAACCATCAATTCCATCATCCAAATCATCGATATATAATGTAAAAAGAATTGGTGCCAACACAGACCCCTGTGGAGCACCACTAGTCACCGGCAGCCAACCAGAAAAGAATCCCTTTATTCCTACTCTTTGCCTCCTGCCAATCAGCCAATCCTTTATCCATGCTAGAATCTTTTGTATAATACCATGGGCACTTAGCTTGTTAAGCAGCCTCATGTGCGGCACCTCGTCAAAGGCTTTCTGAAAATCCAAGTACACAATATCAACCGATTTTTAACCTGCTTGCTATTTCTTCAAAAAATTCCAACCGATTTGTCATGCAAGATTTTCCCTTGAGAAAACTCTCCTGACTGTGGCCTATTTTATAATAGGCCTCCAAGTAGCCTAAGACTTCATCCTTAATAATCAACTCCAACATCTTCCTAACCACTGACATCAGGCTGACTGGCCTATACTTTCCCTTTTTCTGTCTCTCTCTCTTCTTGGAAAGTGGAATGGCTTTTGCAATTTTCCACTCCTCCCAAACCATTCTAGAATCTGGTAATTAATCTTTATTAATTATCTCTTCAGCCACCTCTTTAAGAACTCTGGGGTGTACACCATCTGGTCTATGTGACTCATGTACCTTCAGATCTTTCAATTTCCCAAGAAATGGTAACTTCACACACTTCATGACCCCTAACATAGAACCATAGAACATTACAGTACAGGAAACAGGCCATTCGGCTCTCCTAGTCTGTTCCAAAACATTATCCCACTAGTCCCATTGACCTGCATCCAGTCCATAACCTTCCAGATCTCTCCCATCCATGTACCTATCCAATTTATTCTTAAAACTTAAGAGTAAGTCCGCATTTACCACGTCAGATGGCAGCTCTTTCCACACTCCCACCACTCTCTGAGTGAAGAAGTTCCCCCTAATGTTCCCCCTAAACCTTTCCCCTTTCACCCTAAAGCCATGTCCTCTCGTATTTATCACTCCTAATCTAAGTGGAAAGAACCTATTCACATTTACTCTGTCTATACCCCTCATAATTTTGTAAACCTCTTTCAAATCTCCCCTCATTCTTCTACGCTCCAAGGAATAAAGTCCTAACCTCTTCAATCTTTCCCTGCAACTCAACTCCTGAAGACCTGGCAACATCCGAGTAAATCTTCTCTGCACTCTTTCAATCTTACTGATATCCTTCCTATAGTTAGGTGACCAGAACTGTACACAACACTCCAAATTTGGCCACACTAATGTCTTATACAACCTCTCCATAACATCTCAACTCCTAGGCTCAATACTTTGATTTATGAATGCCAGGATGCCAAAAGCCTTCTTTACAACCCTGTCTATCTGTTACGCCACTCTCAGGGAATTATGTATCTGAACTCCCTGATATTTTTGTTCCTCCGCACTCCTCAGTGCCCTACCATTTACTGTGTATGTCCTACCTTGATTTGTACTTCTAAGATGCAACACCTCACACTTGTCTATATTAAATTCCATCTGCCATTTTCTGGCCCATTTTTCCAGTTGGTCCAGATCCCTTTGCAAGCTTTGAAAACCTTCCTCACTGTCCACAATGCCTCCAATCTTAGTTTCATCAGCAAACTTGCTGATCCAATTTACCACATTATTATCTACATCATTGATATAGACAACAAACAACAATCGTCCCAGCATAGATCCTTGAGGCACACCAGTAGCCACAGACCTCCAGTGTGATAAGCAATCGCCCACTACCACTCTCTGTCTTCTCCCACACAGCCAATTTCGAATCCAGTTTACAACCTCTCCATGGATACCGAGTGTCTGAACCTTCTGAACTAACCTTCCATGTGGGACCTTGTCAAAGGCCTTACTAAAGTCCATGTAGACAACATCCACAGCCTTTTCTTCATCTACTGTCTTGGTAACCTCCTCAAAAAACTCTACAAGATTCATTAAACACGATCTACCATGCACAAAGCCATGCTGACTATCCTTAATCAGCCCTTGGCTGTCCAAATACTTGTATATCTGATCTCTCAGAACACCTTCCAATAATTTACCTACTACTGATGTCAGGCTCACCGGCCTGTAATTACCTTGTTTACTTTTGGAGCCTTTTTTAAACAACGTAACAACATGAGCTACCCTCCAATCCTCCGGCACCATACCCATGGCTAAGGACATTTTAAATATTTCTGCCAGGGCCCATGCAATTTCTACACTAGTCTCTCCCAAGGTCTAAGGAAATATCATGTCAGGCTCGGGGGATTTATCTACCTTTATTCACTGTAAGGCAGCAAGCACCTCCTCCTCTTCAATCTCTATATGTTCCATGACACTGCTGCTTGTTTCCCTTCCTTCCATATATGCTATACTAGTTTCCTGAGTAAATACTGATGCAAAAAAATTGTTTAAGATCTCCCCTATCTGGAAATTCCACCATATGTTCGTGTCTTCCACAGTGAAGACTAATGTAAAATACTCATTCAGTTCATCCGCCATTTCATTGTCTCCTCCCCCCATTACTACCTCTCCAGCTTCATTTCCCAGCAGTCCAATATCCACTCTCACCTCTCTTATGCTTTACGTATCTGAAGAAACTTTTGAAATCCCCTTTAATATTATTGGCCAGCTTACTTTTGTATTCCATCTTTACATTCTCAATGAGTTTTTGTTGCCTTCTGTTAGTTTTGAAGAGCTTCCAATCCTCTAAATTCCCATTAATTTTTCCTCTATTATATGCCCTCTCTTTGGCTTTTATGTTGGCTCTGACATCTCTTGTTAAAATTTTTCCTTCAGAATACTTGGTCCTCTTAGACATGCTTCAGAAATTCCACCTGCATACTGCTTCAGAATTTCTTCAGAAATTCCACCTGCGTATTGAAAACCCCCATGACTATTGTAAGATTGGCCTTTTGGCATGCATTTTCTATCTCCCGCTGTAATTTATAGACCACATCCTCACTACCGCTTGGGGGTCTGTATACAACTCCTATCAGGGTCTTTTTACCCTTGCAGCTCCTTAGCTCTATCCATAATGCTTCAACACCTTCTGACCCTATGTCACATCTTTCTAATGATTTGATATTATTTTTGACCAACAGACTAAACTGCCCACCTGCCGGCCAACATACCGGTTGGCAGGTTAATTAGCCTTTGTAAATTGTCCCATGATTAGTCTAGGATTATATCGGGGTGGCATGGCTCGAAGGGCCAGAAGGGTCTACCCTGCACTATATTTCAATAAACTGAAACAAAAACAATAAGCACTTTATCTGGGACCTCGGCAATCGCAATGGAAGAATTTAGCATATGAATATAGCAGCGAGCTCCGCTGTGGGCCCGAGTGTGTCCCTCCTGTTCCCACGGTTACCAATGGCTTTTCAAGATTCCTTGTCTGATTTTGGTCTTTCCGTTAGATGTAAGGTGTAGCATGCTGTCTGGAAAGGAGATAAGGTTTGGGATCAGGTCAGGGTCAGGAGCTGAGCCAGGGACAAGGGCTTAGGGCTAGTGTTATAATCATCTCTGAGGACCATCACCTTGTTGCGATGGAGAGGCCTGTGATTTCCTGAGAGCAATGCTGTCTGGCACTTAGCTCTGGGTAGGGTCACCCATGACAGTAAGATCATCAAGTTGGGGGTTTCAGATGAAGAGTGATCCAACCAAGACGTCAACGGCGGAGCTGGCGGAAGATGACGACTCATCACAACGGCTTTGAAGGCGGAAGAAAATTACACCAGTTGTTATGTGTTTTATGCCTGTGGACTTTTGATCCTGAATAGTCAAGGACTGTGTGGTGGCTGCCCTGCATTCAGCAAAGTCACGCACAAATGTTCTCAATGAACGGAATCCACAACAACCCCTTAGAACAACACTGTATTCATCTTGAGAGATTTCACTTCTCTACTGAAGACCCACACTCAATGATTTAGAAATAGCTTTCTGCCCTCCACCATCCGATTTCTGAACCCATGAACACTACCTTGTTATTTCTTTCTTTTGGACTATTTCTTTATTTTTGTAACTTCATAGACTGTTATATCTTTACACCGTACTGCTGCCACAAAACAATAAACTTCGTGTCATGTGTCAGTGACAATAAATTGGATTCCGATTCTTCTTGAAGTACAGGCAAGCTTTCTCCATTAAGGGAATAACATCCAAGGAGAAATCATACCCGACCACTGTTAAGTGTGATAAATTGGTGTATGAGTCAGCGTTTACAGTTAGGGGTAAATTACTTCTACAGGTTGAACTAACCATTAGGAATGCTATTTAGAGGTAGGGATTCCAGTTAGTTTACAAAATAAGCTTTGATCAGAGACAGGGTTAGTGTTTAAGGATTGGAATGATGGTTACCGGTTTAAGATTTAGTGTTCGGGATTTGTTTATAGCAACTTGAGATTTGGGTCAGGAATAGGAATTAGGGTTTGTGTTTTAAATTGGGATTTGGGTTAGTGTTTAGGGTTCTGGTTTGTGTCAGGGACAGGGTTTGGGATTAGATTTAATGTTCCCTTCTTGCTCGCATCTCCCTCCTACCAAAGATCCTCAAACCGGACTGTCCAGGTATGCCTGCTCCCATTCTACTGGACTTGTGTCCTCATATTGCCATTCCATTCTATCCCCCTTGGTTCAGTCCCTTCACAACTACATCTGCAACACTTCTCATGCCCTCAATCTCCTCAGTAACTTACAATTCCTTGCTCATCACCAACTAATCTTCACCATGGATGTCCAGTTCCTATACTCTTCTGTCCCCCATTAGGAAGGCCTCAAAACTGGGCGGTATCCACCACTTTTTGTAGGCTTTTCTGTTCCTGAGCATTGGTGTTTCCATACCAGGCCGTGATTTAACCGGACAGGTTTCTCAAAGTTGTAGACAACGTGGAAATATAAAACTGATCCTTCACTATTGCGGGTTTGGACTCTGGAACTTTCTCTGTTTTAGTACTGTGTTAGCACCTTCACCAGAAGGTGCGT